>NC_140526.1:11853678-12453678 GCF_057382185.1 Mchenga conophoros
CGTAATCAGCAACAGTGAAAAGTCTAATACCTGACATGATGGTGAGTTCTGATGTTTTTGCTCTTCCAAGAAGCATCATGTGCCCCATTTTCTGCATGCAATTAATAGTATTTGACTGAACCTCTACTTCCCTGAAACACACTTTCACATCCAAGTTATTTTTTGTTGAGGTAAATACTTAGGTGCAAACTGCACCTGACCATATTTCATGTTTGGTACTTGTTTGTTTGAAATCTTGGCCACTGAATCTGGAAGCGAGCCAACCTTTGGATCCTCCAAAACAGAATGAAATGGCTAAATCCCCGCTGCTAACTGAACTCGACATGCCAGTTCATCAAAATGCTGTCATTTGCCAAACGAATGTGTGAGTCAGGGAAACATGCCGTCTACACCAACATGAATGTGCCTTTTTTCCCCACTCACAAGCTGCTGATCAGTGAAAATGTACTGTGGTTTAAGCAATGCAGCCTGGGTCTCTGAAGCAACCAATAAAAAGAAAAGGTGAGTTTTGTTATTGTTTGTTTGTTTTATTTTGGTTTTCAGTCCTTTATACATTACATAATATACTACACATTAAAAATATGCTAATAATCTGTTAGTAAAGACAGATTATTAGCATTATTATTATTATTATTATTATTATTATTATTATTATTATACAGTGACCACAGAGAGATAGAACATACATTTTATACATAATCACAAAACAACAGACATTTTACCCATGACTGACTGTGACACCTTTCTATATAACTTTCTAGTACTCGGGTGGATTCCCTTTTTGTTCAAAACTACCTCAATTCTTTGTGGCATAGATTCAACAAGCTCCTAAAAACATTCCTCAGAGATATTGGTCCATAATCAATTGCATGAACAGAATGGATAGTATCACACAGTTACTGCAGATTTATCAGCTTTGTCACGATGCTAATTTCACTTTCCACCACATCCCAAACCAAAGATGCTCTACTGGATTCAGATCTGGGGATCATTTGAGTACACTGAACTTGTATTAAAAACTATAAATCGAGATGTTTGTGACATGGTGCATTATCCTGCTAGACACAGCTTTCAGAATATGGGTATAGTGTGGTAATCAAGGGAGGTCAGTGTTTGGAGATATATAGAGAGAGATATTGGAGCTATAAAAGAAAAATCTTTCCTTAGGTTTACTTCAGGGTTTCATGGGTTTACTGTAAGGTCCTGTTTATAATTTGGTTTAGCAGTGTACCAAAGCACATGTAAATATAAATGAATTGTTGATTAAAATAATGACATCACTTTTAAGGGTATCTGTAAGATAGGCTGAGGTAGCTTCAGCTGTTGCCTAAACTTTTTCAGGTTCAAATGTCGCAAATCAGAGTCTGTTTTACATATGGTATTTGTGTCATTGCAAAAGCCTCTTCACATTTGTCTAACATCTCTCTTGTGAATACTGGCATTCCGATTTTTTTTTTTCATGAGGGTCTTCAAATGTGGCTCTAAAGAGTGTCCCCACTAACTTCTATAACTTACTAATTAACATAAATGGAGATGCTTTACCGAATAACCTTTGTCAGTATTGTACAATAAATGCACTCAGTCAGTGTTTCCTTTTCTCTACTGTGTGCAGAATTGAATATAAACAATTTAGATTTTAGTTGTATTTCAGTTGTACTCTACAGTGTCCTCTGGGTAAAAGTATTTAATAAATAATGATCAATCATCAAGTGTGCTGAACAGCAAATAAGTAATGACACCCTTGTGGTCGGCCTATTGAAACTGCAGCTTTGACTGACTCCATATTGCATATTTGATTTCCCTCCTAAATTCTATTTAGAATTTCATTACCTTTAATAAGAATGAAGTGATATCATGCTAGATTTTATTCCCTTTCTAAAACAACTTCTTCAAATGTGCTGAAGTAAATCACTTGCCCAAACTTGGGAAAACAAAAGACACTGCATAGGCAGAGGCTTATTTTAGTAACTGGAACGTGTGCTTTGTCAGACTCATTCTGTTGTGCTGGGCTAGGCCGTCCCTAATTAAAGTGTTCTGCTCTGTAGAGCCCCATACTGGTCCTGAGCATGCAGAAGCTGTCTTATTCTTTCCATCCATCACATCTACTGTAATTACTTTTGTTTACAGTGGAGGAAACGGCAGCTGTCTGATTAGAAGTTATTGGGGAGATAACTCATAGGTAATTTAGAAAGAGCGCTTAGCTTCTCTTCTGGATGCAGATGAATCATCATATGAAGGGCGGGGACGATGTTGAGACGATCTTGGAGAATGACCCTGACAAACTACCACAGTGCTGTCAAATTTCCAAACCATTTTCCTCTGGAGTTGTACCTTGTTGTGTTCTTCCAGTAGTAGTCATGATGGCTTCTCTTTTCCTGAGGCAGGAATAAAATCTTTGCAAAGTGCAATTAGTTGTGCTCACTCATGGGTTTTTTTCCCCCTCACAGAGTGAAAGGATGTTTTTTTATATTGTTTTGAGGGGCAATCTTAGCTCTAAGAATTTTATGATTTTACTGAGATAGAAATGATGGAGGATAACAATAATCAGTTTAAACTGTGAATTAAATGCATATCAACAAACAAAACACCCAGCACGGTGCAGCATTTGTTTTTAGTATGGAATGCCACTTGCTCTTTTTGAAATATGCACTGCATGGGTATATATTACAACAGATTTATCAGAAAAACATACCTTTGGGTCAACAGACACTGAGATTTCCATTACTGATATCGAAAATCAATGTGCAGTATCAAAATGGAAAATTGATACTGTAATATCTACTTCCAATACGGGAAAAACGATACTGCAACAGCAGTATCTTATTGGATTTTTTTTTTTTTTTTTTTAGATCCTGCTGCAATTTTAGAAAATGCCAAATACCTCCAATAGATATTTTTGCAGCTTTCACTCGTGCATTACATATATCAGATAGATGATGATGATGAAAAAAAACAAAACAAAAAACATGAAGTGCAGATGATCTGGCATGAATTATCAGTGATGTAACCTGGAGTCAGCAAATGTTTTTTCAGCATCATACATTCTCTCCCAGGTAACCCAGACGAGAATCATCCTACCCCAACTTACATCCCAGTAACAGTTGTTCACAGATGTGCCCCCTTGATCCATAGCCATCTAGTAGCTTTCTCTGCAGCTTCAGTACATGATTTAATGACCCTCCTTTTATCTTGACCAGTGATGCCTATAGAATCACCTTACAGAGCAAATGTGCAAATGCTTGACAGCCCATTGCCACATTCTTGCAGGGGTTCACCACCGTTTCCTTAACAATGCATCAACAAGTTCCTGACACATTTTCTGGGGTAGTGTTAATTCCATTCTTTGGTGGATTCAGATACAATGATCATAACTGGGTTAACTTCAGCTGCTTCCCTAGGGTCACTGCACTGAGGACCTAATCTTGAAACAAATGATAACAACTGTCTCTAAGGCCTTCTGGGCAGCTGCTCAGAAGGGGTTCTGAGGAGCTCTTTCCAAAGCCGATGGGAGGAAGGTGTCTCACTCCTGCCCCAGACTGATTGGTCTGGAGGATTTGGTAGTGCATCATATACATGCTGGATCAGGAAACTTATACAGCAGTAGTTGGATGTTAGAACATGAGATTTTCTGCTGCACCTTTCCATCTTGTCCAAGCTCATTGTTGTCCCACCCCGATCATCTTGTTTGTTTGACCTTTATCTATGCTGAGTCACTCTTTGCCCTGAAAAAGTTGTCACTGGTTTTTGCCCATAGGTACTTCTGGTTTTAGTGAAGTAGCACATTACAATGGACCCCACCTAAACCTTCTGTCTCAGCCATGACTCTGCCACCTCCAGAGATTTGCTTATGTTCCACTTCCTGCCTGTTTAAATGTGGATACCCGTGGTTGCCATTTTTAGGTTTCTGGGTTCCCTGCACTATAAGGCTTCCTACATCTGTGACACCATGAACTCTGTGGTAAAGCCACTAAAACCTTCAAGATGTAGATGCTGATCTTGCTCTCCACAAAGACTGTGGTAATGAGCACCTCAAACACTTACAGAGGCCACAAGATCTAGGGTAGTATGAAGTGCTGGTAAATTCAGGTCTTGAATCTCCTGGGAAGGTCTGATTTGTCCGTCTTGGTGAACCAGGCCTCAAGTTATTCTTCAACTTAACTTAAACTTACCCTAGCCCAGGTTATGAGCTTCACTAGTCCTTGAAGGATCCATCTGCTGCTTGGGATTGATCTGATGAACATAAGGTAGGCCATGACAGCCTTCATGGCCTACCTTGAGAGAAAGAGAGTTGCAGTCTGCATTGATGCCCTTTTCAAGCTGATGGTAGTCTGATGTCCCTGACCCAGCAGTGACTGTTTGTCTGAAGTTGTTATAATAATCAAGGATGAGGTTTTTGATTTCACTGGGAATATGGTGTCAGTGTGGAGCTAGCTCAAGACGTTTGCAGGGTATGGATCTATACGGGTTTGCCAGATACACCCACAATACAGTTAAGTCCCCTTTTCCTTTGCATGCCACCCGACAACTCCCGTACTATTTTTAACAGAGAAGAGACTGAGCCTGACTCTGTTGTTATAGGATACTTTTGAATGCACAGTTCTTGATGTACCATGGGTGCTGTATGACCAACAATATCAGGTACAACCAAAAACATTTTTCCTCAGTGGCAAATATACTGCAATTATTAATTTTCAGCCTCTAATAACTAATGATTAACAAATATGGATCTTTAGTCATACTGCATCTTGGGATTGACTGTTGTCCTTGAGAACTGGCTAGGTTCGCCCAGTTAATAGCTATAACTGGACTATCGGCACAGCTAACATTGCTTTCACAGTGATTTAATCCGATATGCTAATCAGGCATCAATATAGCTAGGACAAACACTTATATGTTAACAAGGGATATAACATTCATACTAAAAGCAGGCAAATGTGTATATTACACAAGGGGTTATGTATGATCATAACATACTTGCACTTTGTTTATTGCTCTTTTTATCTGTTGTGCCAGGAGTGCTCTGTTGACCAATGGGACCAGAAAATAAAAAGAACTGTCTGAAGAAGGCTTCTGATAAACTATTGTGTTCTATACATCACATGAGTATTTTCACTTCTTTGTACTGCCTCAGTTTAGTCCTTGTTTGGACCATTAATTTGTTGTTCACTGCCTCTTCATGTATAAATATTATAGCTCAAAACCAGTTTCAATGAACTTGCTGTTGTACAGCAGATCCCCTCCCTTGCCAAATTGTTAGATTAATTACTTTGCTTTAATGGGCCCCACTACTGGGTACTAGTAATTAAAAGATAATGATTGGTCCCTTTGAATGTTACAAATAAAGATGCACGAACTCATTTGTGTTATTCAGGTTGTTCAATAAAAGATTAAGCTCAGTGTGGGGGAGTGGAAGCTGTGGTGGGGGTGTTGGAGCTACTTGCTATTTCAGCCAAATTATCCAAGCCTTCCTCTGTTGTCTTTGCTCTCAGGAATCCACATCTGATAAACTTTGGATTGTCACACTTGATAAGAATAATGAATGAACACTGCTGTTCATTGGCATTCATTTTCATGACCCGCTATGCTTTAAATAGCTGGAGGAAAATAAAAGTGAGGTCATTTGACTTTTATATTGGGCACTGTATCTCTTTCCTCTACTTTTTTTTATTGGAAGTTGACAGCTGTGTTTGGTCATGAAAATTAGTTCAGTTTCCCTCAGGAGGATTGTTAAAACTCCTCATGACCCTGCTTTAAATATGAAAGTGTGGCATATCACAGTGAAGCCACTACATGTTTTTTTCATTCATGTTTTATTTGCTTATAAATGAAAGCTGGCAGTTTGAGCTACACAACAACAATTGGCAGACTAAACATAAGGATCATATGGAGCATGTTTCTATACACAAAAAAGGTGTGGCATACTCTACTCCTTAAAGAAGTAACCAGAATGAATTTAAGGTGTTTGGATAGATGTTTTAATGCTATCACTTTATTCTTCTGTTATAATCTCTTATATACCTGGATGTTTTTTCTTTGAATTGAAAAGAAGACTTTTGTGTGAGGTCACATTTAGGGTTGTTTTTACATCAATACTGCAAAGTTGAAAATCCACCAATCCCGTGACAGCTCTTTGCAAGGTTGACATTTTCTATGCATGGTCTAAACTGATATACTGTAGTTTTGATGTGTAATGTTTTTTATAGACATATAGACCCTGCTTTGAAGGCATCATTTAGCTCAGTTCTCAGATTCTGCTCAGCTGCTCAGGGGAACCCTAGATGTTGAGGATCCATCCATCCATCCATCCTCTTCTGCTAATCAGGTTGCAGGAGGGCTGGAGCCTATCCCAGCTACCATAGGGTGAGAGGCAGGATACACTCTGGACAATGTACCATTCTAATGGAGGGCTAAGACAGAGAGATGGACAACCATTCACACTCACTTTCACACTCATGGGCAATCTAGAATCACCAGTTAACCTAACCCCACTTATTGTATGCCTCTGGATATTGGGAGAAAGCAGGAGTACTCAGTGTGGAGTTGGCATAAAGCAACAAAATACATAAAAATATATACATTTCCCACTGAGGCCCAAACTTCAAGACAGCCTCTTTGTGAAAGTTATGAAATCCCCCAAAGTCAAAGGCAACTGGGAAATCTTCAGTAAGCATACACTTAATTTGTGATCAGTCAACATGGCTCTCAACGTGTCTCAGGGGCTCATTTTATTTTGAATCAAACATCCCTGTCATTGTCTTGATTAACTAGAGGAGAAACTATTTGTCAAGTAGCTGCTTTATGAAAAAAAGAAGAAGAAAAAATCGTGCTTAAGAATGGAACTTTCTATCTCAGTTTCACGGCCTTTGTTGCATTTACAAACAAGTTAGTATGATGAACTGTGCTTTGGTTGATACAGTGCATTTTCTTCCACTGCTCAGTCATTTATTGTCCAGCACAAAATATGGTGGCTAAATGAGACAGATTTAAGAGTATAGATGTAAAGGAAACATCTAAATGTGTTTTTACTCTATGTGGTCATATATTACTGTAGTATAAGAAATACTTTCTGCAATCCTTATGGGAAGCTTTAGGGTATGTATTTACTGGAAACAGACATGCCTGAGACTGGTACTGATTTAACTTTTGCACAAAAAAACAAAACAAAACAACTTTTTAATAACTGTGTGTGTGCTGGAGGGTGGGGGGGGGGGGGGGGGGGGGGGGCTCATTTTTCCTCTGAGCAAGTCTAGCACATTAGCTCGACACTTTTTCCTTCAATTATATCTATATTAAGCCTGACTAAATCCAGATTTAATGCCAGAAGTCTTCTTTTGTCATCTAGAATGATAACTGAAGTTATATATCATGCATCAGCAGAACTATGTGGATTTCATTTGCGAGTTTTCCTCAAGTCCTAAAAGCAGCATATTTATATTTTATTTTATTTTTACCATAAATGATAAATAGGTTAAAGGCATCAAATTTGACGTCAAGAAGTGCATCTGTTAAAGGAAATGACATTTGATTTTCATAATTCTTAATACAACACATATAATGCTCAGTACTTTAAACAGGAAATGTAATTTCTTGCCCACAGAGTTCATGTATTACTCCCACTAGCCAACTGCAACAAGCCACAGACAGATGGCTAGATTTGCCATTTGTGAGTAGTGTGCATTATGTGACTTTGAATTTTTGGTAATTGAACATCAGATTTTAAAAAAGAGACCAAAGGACTGCTCACGACTGATTGGGCAACGATCCACTATCAGGTGCCACAAAAATTGAGACGCAATGGAAGGACTCACAAACAAAACAAGTAATTAATGCCTGCACCTGAAAGGCACCGTGTTATACGTAGACTAGCACACTTGTACTTGCATCTCAGCAGGAGAAGAGACATGAGGCAATGGAAAAGCACTGCTGCGTTCAGTCCTTCTTCCTACTGTTTGTCATCACCGGACACACTGGGAGCGTGAAAGAAATGCTTCCCAGCCATATGACAGCATGTACCTCTGTGATGTCGAAATATGCTCATTAATTTTTTCGCGCTGTCATATCTGACCAAATAATTTTTTTCCTTTTATCTAAACTTGCATGTTTACAGCCAAAGTTAGGATCCTATTTTTACATGTTATTTATATTATTAATTTGTGAGTTCCATATTTTTGTGATGAATACAAATGTGCAGTAACACTGATTGGTTTCTTGAGTGAGTACCACTCAAAGCCAACAAGTGTTCCTTGTTTAAATATTCATTAATGCTCTTAAATTTACAACACCATGTGAAAGAACACACAGATAACTAAAAACTTCAGCAACTTTTAAGGGTTTCAGCTCTTTTTAAAACAACAAAAACAACATTCCAGCCAGTAGCTGAAGTGGTGAAAAAATACATGTGTATGAAACTAAATACTGAAGCAACCTGTTTATTTTTAAGTTCTTTATGAAATGTGTTTTTGCTGCTTCTACCTGGGTGTTTTTTTTAAATGAATCAATGAAGAAGCATTAGTAAATGAACATATCATTTGAGACACTTGGAATAACCAAAGTTTACAAAAGAGAGTTCATATTCTACTTAACATTTAAAAGGAATGACTGAGCCCATCAACTGACCAGGAAAGTGTTTTAATAAGGTCAGCATTGATGCATTTTCCCATAGAGTTCTATAGGATAGGAAGCCTGTTTGCACACACTGGGGTTGCCTCCTGGTGGCCACTAAAAGCATGCAGATATGAGGTTGATTTGGCTTCTCCTTTCAGACTAGTCTGAAAGGTGAAAGGTTAGCACGGGTTAGCACAAAAAGACAGATTTGTGCTTGGTCTATTTGTTTCTTTCTTGTAACAATGCTTCTTGGCAATACATCTTATACCCTTGCAAAGCCTTTTTATGTCCTCTTACTTTTCTCTAGATTTTTCGTGTTTTCTCCTCTCGGCATGAAGCCCCGAAAAAGAAATGAAGTTCCTCTGATGACCACTTGAGGCTGTCTCTAAAAGCGAGTCAGTCTCAGCAGATTCATGTGTTAAAACTCTCAGTTTTTGAAAGCGTACTTTTACAGACTAGTAAAAAAAAAATTGGGCGTCTTAATTATTATTTTATTTTTTCAAATAAAAATACATCGTGACGTGGCAACTTTCCTTACATCTGCTGTTGAAGCCAGTCTTGTCTGATACGGCTCACCTCGCTAGTTTGACTTTTGTGGCGTTTTTGGAGGATTTTAATGAAATCGTCTGACATTAAGCCTACGTTCACACTGCAGGCGAAAGCGCATCAAATCCGACTTTTTTGACCCTATGCGACCCATATCCGATCATGGTATGACAGTGCGAACGGCACAAACGATATTTTCAAATCCGATTAATTCACTTTCGTATGTGGTACTGAATCCGTGACGTCTTCTTTTGCGCATGCGGGCCGCTTTAAGCGTTTAGACTAGAGCACGTTTGCTGTCGCATTTTATTTGTAGTGTGAACAAGCAGACAAAAAAATCGGATTTGATCAAAAAATCGGAATTGAGCATTAAGACCTGCAGTGTGAACGTAGCCTGGCTTTCTGTATGTTACAGCCTGACGAAGAAGCGAGAGGTGAGCTTTCAGCTGTCTAATTATGTATCTCGGTGCACCTGTGCATTTATCGCTGCAGCTTGCTAACCAAATTAGCTAGCACGCACGAGCAGCACCCTGTAAAATATAATTAATCCTAGCTAAAAAGAGAACTAGATTATTAAATTAATAAAGTAAACACTAAAATTATACTTAGCTAGCATTAGTGTATTGAAGAGCTTTTTTGTATATCACTTGCCAGTAGATGATGGTCCAGAATGACGCCAGAGGTCAAAAACAGTAAACTAACCCATAAAAGGGACACTTGTCAATTTTTTTTCTTTTTGTTTGTATTTGAAACCATTTAAGACAGTGTTCTTGCAACTTTTTGGTTAAGTAAAATCCATATTATTCTACATTATTTTTGAATTTTTGTAAACAGGAAATGCGCACAGGATGTGGGATCTCATTCTGTAAGACTTTTCTGAGGTTTGGTTCAGTCTGGTCAGGTAGGCACTTATTTCTTGCATCTTTCTGTGAATATTGTGTCTGAGAAATTGATTGATTTTCTGACACTATTGTGTATATTTTGTACCACGATAACCATATCTGTTGTAATGTGTGCATCAATCAGACTCGTGATGGATGGTAGACAAACACATTTTTGAAAGATCCTGTTTTTAGTGTGACAGATACAAGATTGCCAACCATTAGCCAAGATGGGATATTGCCATTGTACTTTTAATTCAAAGTCTTCTGAGATTTAAAAAAAAAAGTGTTAGAAAAGTGGTTTTGAAAACACTGAACAGGTAATTGCAGATAGCACTCTCAAGTGCCTCCATAAATGGCTTTTGATTTCAACTCCAGGCAAACAGGAGCTTTCCATTAACAGCATTTGGCAAATCAACATCTTGAGGTATAATTAAAAACATGTTTCCAAGAGAAAATGCTGTAATGGTGGCTAGACAGCATGTGTTGATAATTACATTGTGGATAATGGACAGAGGATAGTAGCACATTGCAGGCGGTGCTGGACCCAATGGGCCATGATAATTAACCAAAATCTTAATGACATCGGGAAAAATGATTCCTCCCCAGCTCGTATATGATAAATGTTTAATGTTTCATTACAATAATGATGGGAATGCAAAATGCCAAACCACTGAATGTCAAACTTTTGTCACTGTTGTCTTGTAATTAGAGAAAGCTCCAACTGTCTTAACAATTTCCCAGAGCAGCCTCAGCCAGCATTTAGCGCACTCATGAATACGTGGTGACAGGGAAGGGAATTGTATGGAGAGCATAGCCAGTTGCAGAGTCTAACAGTAATTTAGCGTTTGTGTCCACTGTGTGAATCTTAATCCTTTTGACAATTAAACAGTTAAAAATAATAGATCTTTTTACAGCATGCTCTCCTTTGTGTATATATGTTTCTTGTCATCTGCAACTTAGTCTGCTGGAAAGATAGAACTTTGTCTATTGTAGTATATTGTAGAAGTGACAAAGTGAACCACAGTTGTTTTGTAGAAATGCATTAGTCAGGTTATTTTGACCATCCCGCCTCTCTGTAAGATTGCTCTACACAGTCGAGAAATCCCTGTTCAATTTCCGAGCTGGCTGTTTTAACCCACATAGACTCCAGTGGGAGATGTGATCAATACACTGTACTTGACTATCATTATCAAGACTTATGTCTCCTTCAGTTCAGGGCTCATTAAATCAGAGGACCACATTTTTCTGCCCGGTGTCTCACCAAGGCTCTTGAGTCACATTAAGGTCTGATTTACGCGTCTTTAATGATGGGCCACTCTTAATTAGCTGGTGGCACAAAAACACAGCCGCTTCTGAAAAGGATGACCATCTAAGGCTCTGGAAGATGTTTGCTTCAGGCCACACTCAATCTGTCATCCGTATCAAATCGTGCTCACTTTGCAAAAACAGCTTCCACTGGTGACTGTGGCCATACCTCATATGTTGAGAGATGCCAGAGGCAATAATGAATCCTTGCTGAGATTCCTCCTTCCCTTGCATCAATTCAGAGTGCCAGTTATGCAAGGCTTTTGGTCTGCAGCAAGGTCTCTAACTTCTCTTTCCTGAAGTATCTGCTGTCAAACAGAGGACACTGATGAGTTCTTCGCTCCTTGTTTTGGTCACAATCCATTGGCTCCAGCCTGAGAGGCTTTCTATATCATTAGCAAAAAAATAATTTAGTTAGTTTAATGGAGTGACTTAGACTAACAAGTTGTTGCAACAAGAGTACCCTGAAGTGACTTGAGATATATTACCACAGTAGTAGTGGTTGCTCATTAGCTCCTTGCAGTGTTATTGCAGTTTGGCTCATGAGAAACCTGCATAATATTCATGCACGGCTGTAAAAGAGAGACGGCTGATAAATTGCATAATAACCAGATTAGCAATATGTCACACTAAGCCTCTGGCAAACAGCAAGGGAATTGGGAAGATTCTACCCTTCCTGTGAGATGAGAAAGATATAAATAGAAACCTTGAAGCACAATTTGTCAAGTTACATGAGCAGAAATGCATTCCCCTTTCTGCACCACCCAAAATATGTACGCACCCTTTGAAGCAGATTTCATCAAGTCGTAATGAAAATGTTGATGTATCTGTGAAAGCATTGACAAATATCTTGTTAAAGGTCACATTCATTTCATAACCTTTATTTTGTGGTCCTTGGCACATTGGGTGACTTGAAACAATCTTTTATAAGATGAAATAAACTTTGGTCATTGTAGTGTGATAATGTGTTCCATTAGGCCAAATTATCTGTGGCTGTTCAAAATGATAATTCTGCCTGTTTGGAAGCCTAGAAGTGGAATTGTATTGTGCAATTTAGTCAAGGTTGATGGCCAGGCACTTTGTTCCCAATGAAGTTCCAATTGTCACAGAATCTGATGTAAGGCTTCCAAAATGACTTTCTTTTTTTTTTAATCTAAGAAGGGAGTACACGAATAAAAGAACATTTCACTCTTTGAAACGCTTCATTCTCCAAAACACAATGAAAACAGTACATTGCAAAGCGACTAGAGCAATTCTGAAGCACTGTGGAAAAAGGGCAGATGGCAGTCTGTAACTGTAGATCTAGTCTCTGTTTGCTTTGTAGTCTCTTTATGAAGCTCATTTATTAAATGAGCTTCATTCATTCTTTTAAAGACCAAGTTAGACCTTCCCTTCCTTTACATTTCACCCTCACAAACTTGGCCACAACACTTTTCTCCCACTTTTTAATTATATGTAGCTGTTTTCTGGTGCACCATCAGACTCTGCAATTCACCTGTTTACTTTCTGTCATAGTACTATTAAATATTTGCGGGTCCTCTCCCTAGTGGAAGTGGTTTTTAGAAGGCAACAAATGAAAAACGTGTGTGTTCCAGTGACGTTGTGAACAAGTCAAGCCATGAATTTAGAACAGGATATGGGCTCGAGGGTAGCTGTTTGGAAAGTAATTACATCAAAGGCTGTTGAGGGAATATTTGCGACACAAAAATTGCTGCTGATGATAAGCAGGGCCCCACAAGGCAGTAGTTATGGACTCCTTGTGGCCAGTGCACTGTTGTGCTTTCTCTTACAAAATAATAATTTATCTTACAATGATGAGCCCACCTGTCTATAGTTACTATACTGAGGAGTGAAACTGTTGGGCTGCTTCTTGTGCCTCTGAATGACTACATGCTACTATCCAAGGTACCCAGATGCATAAATTTGTCTGTGTGGGTTGTGAGGGTTTTTATTTATTTATTTTTTTAAGAATGGCAGCACTGATATATTATACAGTGTATGTGTTACATATGTTTCTTCATATCATCTGGCAGAACAAAAGGCAGAAAAGATTGTTGGGCTAAATGAAAAATGTTGTCAATGTTTTAAGAGTAGTGTTGTTCTGATTCTGGTGTTATACCCTTAGCACTATCTGCTTTATGTTCCAGTTTGCATCATTGTAGCTGGTGGTGGAGAGCCATGCGGTGTCTAAATTGTATGTAAGTTGGACACTGAAATGATAAAAAAACAACCAATTAATGAATAAATATATATCAGATTTTTTTTCAAACTCCTTAAAAATGGCTTTTGGCCATGAAAATCCAGTATCACTGATTATTTTAATCAGGATTTTGTTCTTATCTTTGAATAAAACTCTAATGTTCTGCTTGATTACTATCTCAGGAGATTTCTGGATTCTTATTCCTCACTTAATGTTATTGTTGTCAGTTGAGATGATGTAAGCTGTATGATGTTGTTGCGTCCTCCTCGTCGATGTTGCTGTATTACTGGATTAGTTGTTAGACGTTCATGACCTCTTTCTGTACATTTACTGACTGGGTTTCGCCTTTAATAGTTGAGGTGTGTGTGTGTGTCTGCTTCTGTAATGTGCAGTAACACCCCCCAAGCATTAGAGCTTGTCAGACGGTGCTGACCTACATAGTCACTGTTGAGTCATGGATGCAGAGGTTGGTTTTGACAACCTTGCATAGTTTTGGTTGGCAAGAAATTGTTGCCCATTCTGGGTGGCCGTCAGTGTGCTGTGTAAGGGAGTAATGAAATCTGTTAAACTTGTTACAGAGGCAGTCAGAAATTACATCATCATCATTTCCATCATCCTTTGTTTGCCCACACATATTATATAAGCCATTATGAGTTCAGACAGAACAGAGTTAGCAGTGAGTGATGACAATCAAAAGATTTTAGCTAAGACAAACAACTGTTCATTTAGTATGCAAGTTATATTTATTATATTGCAATCGTTTGCAATTCCACTGCACCCCTTCAAGTTTCAATGATAGGAAATATAATATTCTCTGTTGTTTGGTGGGATATAGGAAGTCCTAAAGCACAAACACTGCAAAACTATAATATAAATGACCATCACTGCAAATATTTCCTTTTATTTATAAACTCTATAGGCAACGTTGAGTAGTAGCATATCTGCAATATTGTTATCTGTGAGTACAAGACATTGTTCTCTTGATCGTACTTGGGTAATTATAACTGAGTGAAATAATGCCAGTGTTGCAAATTCTTTAAAATTGAAATAGAGTCAGGCAAAGAATTTACAGTACATGGTTCCAGAAACTGAAAAACATCTGGCATAAACTCATTTGCAAAATTTAAAATGTGATTTTCATTAACCAGAGAATATGTCTGGAATTTTGTTTCAGGGAAATTGGTGTGAGAGCTTAAAGGGGGCTCAGTGTGCATTGATCCTTTACGTTATCTGAGAGACTGTGATTTTGGAGTACAAACTACCTAGAATAGCCCAACAGTTTGATGTACAGCACAGTACAGGAGGTCATCTTGTTATTCTACCAGAACTTGTTGCAGAGTTGAAAGTTTTAATTGAGGCTACTTTCTTTGTGAGTTGAGATTGGAAAACTTGAAGCACAAACCTCAAATTAGACCGTGCAGATGGATCACATATATTATTCCTGCTTTAACCAACTTAAATGAACGACCCCTAATACATCTCCTGGGAAATGGCGAAGAACAGATTATCAGTATCCCTGCCTGGGACACCTGAGGCCCAATGTGAAATCATATCTACGAAAACACACAGGTGTGGTTCATCTTGTGTAAGGAGACAGTTCTTGATTGGTATAGATTACATATTGCTTAATGCGTATCAGGATAGTGAAAGTGTATGTTTTTGAGGCATTTAAGTATAAGACAGTCAGTCAGTGCTATTTAGGTGGCCATTAAAGCATGGTAATATTCTTTAAATGCTACGTGTGTATGTGTTCCTGTGTAGCTATCTTTGTGAGGACCGAAATTGCATTCTACTATACTTGTGAGAATCAACAGTCACTCACCGGTCCTCACAAGTTTGAAGGCATTTTTGAGGCTCAAAATGTGGTTTTAGAGTCAGGCTTACAATTAGGTTATGGCTAGGTTTAGAGTAAGGGTTAGGGTTAGGCATTCATTTTTGATGGTTAGGGTAAGGGGCTAGGGAAAGCATTATGTCAATGAAGGTCCTCACTAAGATAGCTGAATGAGTGTGTGTGCGTGTGTGCGCGCCAGTACCTCCAGTAGCTGTACAAAAATTGAGCCTGTTATGCTTCCATAAATAATTTCTTATTTACAGTAACATCTGATTTTAGTATTAGTAGTATTTTGATTAAAAAACTGAGGTTTGGCCACATCATCCTTTATGGTGAACTGACTCTCATAAACACGCACACACACATAGCTAAATATATGTGTATATATATATGTGTGCATCTTCTTTAATCTAGTTACTACAGTATATCTATGCTGTGTTTTATTGATGTATTTGATTTACTGCTTAAACTCTTGATTGAACTTAATGTTAACAAGACATCTGACAGTCTCTAGATTTCACTGAAAAGAGCAGCTGGCATTTTTTTTTCCAGCTTCTATCTACAGATTTTAATTTCTGAGGAGAGTGATGCATGTTGGTCACATGTGAGTCTAATCTTAAATCATGGACAGAAAAGTTGTGAAAATTTTTAGAAAATGGTTTGTTCATTTTTAAGAAAAGAAAAATGATGAGAAAGATTAAAGAATTATTATTTTAGTACTTTTGAAACAAATTTTAATTTCACAGTCAGTGAGCATTTGGATAATGGCAAAACAGATATGAATTACAATTATATTTTATTCTGACGGAAAGAAATTAAATGTGCTTTCTTGTTTTAAAAAAGTTCATTTATTGTTATTTGGAATTTATTTATTGTTTTGTGTGCATGCGTGTGCACCAGAGTACATGTGTATGTGGGAGTAGAAATGGGATCAGTGTACAGAAGCAGATGTTTTCTCAGGGGGTGTGTGGCACTCTCAGCAGTGTTTGGAATGGGATACACGCTGTGCTCACTGTAATTGGTGCATGTGTTAAAGCCAAACCTTCCTAAGGTCCCTTGTGAAGTTTGTTATCCTGCTTCCCCACCTTCTTCCCAGTGGATTGGAATCCAGGTCGTTGCACTGCAGACACTGAAACTTGCACATACTGGCTGAAGGAAAAACAAGAAGGCAGATTATACTGAAAGGCACTGACATTCCCAAAGCAGTTGTTTGTTTTGAATTCACCATATATCTTCTCTATGTGCTGATCGCATCACTGTTGGATTATTTTTTTTAAACCATTATTTAAATGATCTAGTAACAGTTTCATGAACAATTTATATACTGAAGTGTTTCTGTTCTCCTCTCCTTCATCTTTCTTTTGATTAGCTGCAACTATCTCTTCCTGACACAATCTTGCCCCTCTCTGCTGCCACAGCAGCACTGGTTGATGCCTGACAATGTCTGAAACAGTTTAATTGGATAGATAATCATTCTGACCAGACTATTCAGCTTTCCCATGCGGGTTTTCTTAAGTTTTTAGGTACCGTGTAAGTGAAAAAGATTAAGCTTTTTACATGATAAGCTGTGTTTTTGAAATGATCCCACACTTTTTGAGTTTGTTCTCGTTATAATTACTTGCCTATTATCAAATGATACCAGGACCTGCTGTGTCTGTGAGTTTTGACTTTTTCTTCTTTGGTCAATTGCTTTCAGAGTGGAACAATCCAGAGGTGTGGACTCGAGTCACATGACTTGGACTCGAGTCGGACTCGAGTCAGACTCGAGTCATTAATTTTATGACTTTAGACTTGACTTGAAAAAATGTTCTAAGACTTGTGACTTGACTTGGACTTTTACACCAATGACTTGGGACTTGAATTGGACTTGAACCGGTTTACTTGAAAAGACTTGATATTTTACCCCAAATATAAAATTTAACATGCATATTATATAGAGATTGAAAATGTGACGTCATTCACGGGTAGAACCGCAAAGGATTCTGGGAACTCGTGGCAAGCGGTACTAGCGCACGCAGGCTTTCAATTAAAATCAGTCACACAGCGATAAAAAGAAACACAAAAATGTCAAGAAGCTGTTGTATTATTAACTGCAATAGCCGGTCGCATGACAGCCACGGGAAGCCGACGGGTAAAGAGATCGGTTGTTATCGGATTACGTCGTTGAAGAGAAATTGTTCGAGCCATGTTTCCGAAGTAACAAAGACGCGACGGATGGCCTGGATTGCAGCCATTCAAAGATCAAATATAACGTCCCAGAACACCAGCTCACAGGTTAGTCTGCTCCAAGCATTTACACGAAGGTCAGTGTTTTTTAGTAGTTAATACGTCATTTTTCTTAACATAATTGGTGATATAGGTTACAAGTAAGTCTGGCGCTGAACAGAAATTGTCGCGCTATGCTCCTTTATTTATTGTGCATAAATAGTGAATTGTCCTGACACAATATTGCGTTTCGCTTCTGTTATTATGGTACATTGACAAAAACATATACTTTTATTCACAGGATAAAACAGGTTTTTTGTATCACTAATTGCCCAGTACGATTACAGCATACAATATTATTGTCACTGCTACATTTCTGTGATGCTACCAGAAATTATTTCCACTACTAATTAATTACCGTTGAGCTCAAAGGTCCTATTAATAAACGGTTAAGGAATGTGTATTTATGAAGACTATTTGTGAGACTGGTAAACTTATGATACGTACGATGGTCTTTCGTTCTACACGGTGCATTTCAAGGTCCTGTACCCATCCGTCGGTAAACTGTACCTGGGCTTGTTGCAGTGACCTGAAGTTACTAAACTTCATGAGTGTATGCACTCACTCCAAGAACCGTATGATTATAAATATGCATATAAATATGCTACGATGAGATAGCTGACTTCATCTAACTAGCAAATGTTGTCCAGGCTACGTTGGTGATGCAGTTTTTTTTTAATGTGTATGATATTTTTGTCATGCGATTTTAAAGCTGGTCCTACAACCGCATCCAAGAATAACATGCAGCTTATCTCAGAACTGTCGGTGAAAATTATTCTTGGAGCTAGGTTTAATTGAGCTGCATTTTAAAGAGGTGCAATTTCACAATTTGTGTATATTTTCTAAGTTCACTATTTTGTCATGTGTTGAGAAAAACACAGATTTTAAAATTACATGGTCTAATATTTACATTTAGCATATAACTGCAACATTATTTTTTCGTTTTTTTTTTTTTTAAAGACTCGAAAGGACTTGAAATTCAAAGTTTCAGACTTGTGACTTGACTCGGACTTTTACACCAGTGACTTGAGACTCGACTCTGACTTGCCTGACATTACTTGAGACTTGACTTGAGACTTGAGGATAAAGACTTGAGACTTACTTGAGACTTGCAAAACAATGACTTGGTCCCACCTCTGGAACAATCAACCAAGGAGTCAGATTGACTTATGTTTGCATGGCTGTGACTACAACCCTACTTTCTACATCTGAAATATTTTCTCTTAGCAATTGCAGTTTGGACTCTGAGACCTTCACAATAGATTTTTACACCAGACTGCTGGCTTTCTAAACAATAATTATATGCACGATTATTTGAAAAATAAACTGCTTGTGCAACAGAAAAGTGAGTTTTTAGCAGTCATCACCTTTCCCTTAGCCATCCATAAATTTTGTGGATAAGCTGAGGCTGCAGTATATTTATTACTAAGTAGAGACTGTTGATAATATTGTCATAGTCTTATTTTTAACAAGCTTTGAATTTTTCTAATTATTGTGGTTCTCATCAGTATGCGTGTATGTCCCTTTCAGATGCCTTTAGATATTATATGATTTCACAAATGTGATGACTTTCTTTAGAATGAGAAATCATTTTGTTATTTTTAAAACAGATATTACAGTAGAGCAGTGGTTGGCACCGTCACTGCAAGAATGCCCTGTGTTCAAATCCACCTGCCGGCTGATGTCTTTCTATGTTGAATACTCTGTGGAAGTTCTTCCACAGTCCAAGGACATGGTTATTAGGATAACTGGTGATTCTAAATATGCCATAAGTGTTAACATTGATCAGTCTTTATGCTTTAGCCCTGCAATAGCCCTGGTGACCTGTCCAGGGTGTACCCTGCTTCTCACCCAATGACAGCTGGAATAGGCTGTCACCAGACAAGAGGCTATTTTCAGAGTATTGCCACTACTGATTAGGGATTCAGTCGATAAGATCCCTCTTACTTGTAAAAACTGAGGTTTTTGTCAGAGCCAAGATAAAATCCCCAATATCATAATAAAGTGTCTGTGTAACTATTTTTGTTAGTTTCCTGCACTCAAATAATACACATTTTTGTTTATCGTGGCTAGAAATAAGTATCAAATGCTTTACTGTCAAATAACATAACAAAGACTCATTTAAAGGCTGCCTTTATTCTATGCACCCTTTCTGAGCCAGAGAAAAACACTGACTGCCAACGCTCCACTAATTTAGCTCCAAGCCATTGTTTTGCAGAGTACAACTGTCAGAAAATGTGTCAGCAATGATTTGATGTTAACTGATGAATTGATAATTTTAAAGTTTTAATATTCAAAGTTATTAATTCTCATAATGACTGTTTATAATACATGTGAACTGCTGTTCTTAACATAACAGTAACAACATTTCTGTAAGAATAATGAGTGGATAAAGGCTGGGTTTTATAAAGGGCACCAATGAACATTGATACAAAGAGTGCAATAACAAAAGACAAATGTTGGTTTTTTTTTTGTTGTTTTTTTTTTTTTTTAAAGAGAGACCACAAAGTGAAAATAAATGAAAAAAGGAAGCTATATCTGGAGGCCAACTGTAAATGTACAGCAATGTGATCTCATAAGTTTCTGAGAAATGGAAAATGATTTCAAGCATTTGTCTTGAAAAAACAGTTAGGAAAGCAGTACCGTGATTATATAAAGTGTGACATGAGACAAGCTGTGGAGGTCTTCTCATTTTGTTCTGGCAGTGTTAACGATCACCAAGAAATTTTTCCTAACAACTTCTGATATTCCATAGAAGAGTTATAATTTAATGCCCTTATTCCTAATGATTTTCAGTGAAGCTCTGGCAGGTGGCTGGTCGTGACACTTGCTCTGTGCTTGCCAGATTACAGACAGGATACACCCTGTAAATGGGAGAATATTTTCAGAAAGATGAAAAGAATTAATTTAAAACGGTGCCTTCAACTGAAACAATATGTCAAGTGAAAATTACCTTCAGGAAAGAAGATTACTGAGAAACATGGGCAAAATGTTATCCATCCATCGATCAATTCTGCGGAGGGGGGGCTGGCTATCCCAGCTGTCTTATGCTACGTTCACACTGCAGGACTCAATGCTCAATTCCGATTTTTTTGTCTGCTCGTTCACACTACAAATAAAATGCGACAGCAAACGCGCTCTAGTGTGAACCCTCAAAGCGGCCCGCATGTGCAAAAGAAGACGTCACACACAACGCGCTCTGTTTAGACCCAGAGCAAACAGTATTGTTTGACTGATGGCCCTTAATATAAAGACTTCGGACTTTACGTTTCCCAGTTTTTGTTTTAAGTTATTTTGTTATTTACATAATAATGTAAATAACCTAATAATTATCCTTATTGCTGTTTTAGAGGAGCGGTGCTTCAAAGGATAGTTGCAGATTTCTGTCAGAATCTGCAGATTATACAGTACAAATAAAATGTACACGTTTCTCCAATGTTGTCTTCCCAACAGTTTCACTGACATCTACACTGGATGGCCAGGAAGCGTTCACGATGTCTTCTCGGGTGCTTCTCCGGCGCTGATAATTGGCGTCTGTCTTGTGTCAGTGACGTAAAAGACGGATTTAATGCGACATGACCGTTCAAACAGCAGTCGCTTTCTAAAATATCGGATATGTATCGGATTCAGTACCACATACGAAAGTGACCCAGATCGGATTTGAAAATATCGGATTTGTGCCGTTCACACTGTCATACCATGATCGGATATGGGTCGCATAGGGTCAAAAAAGTCGGATTTGATGCGCTTTCGCCTGCAGTGTGAACGTAGCCTTAGTGCGAGAGGTGGGGTACACCCTGGACAGGTTGCCAGTCTGTCGCAGTAACACATAGAGACAGACAACCATTCGCAAGAACATGTAAACTCCAAAAATTTCTAATTTGTGTTGTACAGTTGTTTCATTTTTAACCTTAATTTATATTTTATTCCTTCCTAGTTAAATTTACCCTTTTTAATTTTTCATATTTATTTCCTATCTTATTCATAGCCTTTTCCTTTTTGTTTTCTTTAGGTCACAAGCAGTTGTCTAAGCATTTCACTACATATCGTACTGTGTGTAACTGTGTACATGACAAATAAAGTTTGAATTTGAATTTGAAACGAAAAATCCTGGCCTGATAATGGAATTGAACTCAGGACTGCTGTGAGGCAGCAGTGCTCAGCAAAATTATAAATTATTATAATTTTTTTTTTTACTATATAAAAATTGAGAGTTTAAAAAGGATCATCTATTACTTGTAGCCCATGTGAAACATTGTCTTGCTGTGGTTTTCAGTCATATCACACTGAACTACAGCAACTGTAAGTGTCTATTGTATCAAATAAATATTTCAAGCTTCAACATGATAAGGCCCTCTTCCTCTGTGTCGCCTCTCCAAGGCAGCTCTTTGATAACAGATTCCTCTCTGCTCAGAGACGTCATGATCTGTCTTTGACCCAAAAGCATCATCCAGATGCACTGCAGTTTCACACGCTGCGGACGGCTGTCATATGAAGTTCAAAAAAACACATCTGAAGCATGCAATATTTATTGCAATATCCACAGAGGGGCTTCCAAAGACACAACTGTTGCAAATAGCACTTACGCTTTCACAATAACCCTAAGCCATTTCTAACAGACGTTGTTATACCCAACTGAGTGCCCTTGTCTTACTGGTTTAAAGGGATAGAGCTACAATAGAAATATGACACATGTACTACCAAGCATCAACAAGAAAAGGAAAGTTTAAATCACAATTTGATAATGGATGGCTCTTTACTTATGAATCTGTGCCAATTTACTAGTGGTGTGACAAGTAACTGTTTCCTTCATAAGCCCTTGGCTAAAATTACTTGAAGATCAGCTTTTTAGTTTACACTAACCATTTCTGATTTAAAAAAAAAAAAAAAAAAACACAGCTGATTTTTGTGGAAGGGGAGAGAAGACAAAAAGGAGGGTCGTAAACAGGCAGGTAAAAATGTGTAAAGTAATGGTTAGAATGCAATAGCATGAATCCAAGGCTATTTTAGATAAATTTAGACAGGTAGCACATGTAATGAGGGGATAATGATTAGTGTGACTGGTGTGAAGAGACATCACTGGGATGTGATGTTGGAAAGATAAATAAAACAAGTAAAACTGTGTCTACACTGCTGTTTGAATGTGATTTAAATATTAATTAGGCACTTTTAGTCGACATTTGTCGTTGTAACTTGCTTTGATATAATGCTGATAAGGATTGAAGTGTCAGCAGTTGTTAAGTTCAAAGTATACCCTTGTTATCATGTCAGTTTAATTGTCATTTGCAGCCTGAACAGTGAATACAAGAGTTATAGCAATGGGCAACTAAAATTATAGAGTAAATTTAATTAACTGAGCAAGAGAGATATGATAAAGTAGATAAATAATTAAGGATCTGAATTTAAAAAAAAAATATGAGAGTGATCTTAAATACATTTTTAGATGTTTTTACAACCTCATTGGGTATACAGAGATAAATCTCACCAAATCTTGCAAAGTCAAAGAAGCAAAAAAAGGGGGAAGGAGGATCAGAGCTTTTCAGTAGTGTCAGCTTGCAGTTAAACTACTGCAAACATCCTAGTAAAATGTTTTTGGGATAGCTAGAGTGACAAAGAGACTCAGAAAACCCCAGTGAATTGGAGATTTCGGAGCTTGTTAATTTCCCCTAGAAGTGAGAAACTTACAAATGAGCTTCTGGTGGCCAAGCCTGTGTCCATGGGGCTTAGTTGGGCCCAGCGCCCAAAAATAACATGGATCCTCAGTTTGTGGGCCCACCACCAGTGGGGGCAAGTGGGTCAGGTGTAGTACTAGCTGGGCGGTAGGCAGGGGCTTGGACAAGTGGAACCTCAGCATCGTAGACTGGGTTTTGGGACATTGAATGTCACCTTGCTGGTGGGGAGGAAACTAGAGCTAGTGTAGGAGATGGACTGTTATTGACTAGATATAGTAAGGCTCACCTCCAAATGTTGCAAGGGTTCTGGAGTGGAGCATGGTGAGAGCAGTATGGCAGTTTTTTTTTTCTCAAAAAAGTGAGAGGGTCGTCACTGTGAAACTTCAAGTTGTGGAGGGTAGGGCTCAGATTGCTGTCTGTGCATGTGTGCTAAGTGGCAGTTTAAAATACTCAGTGTTCCTGGATTCGATGGGTGGACTCTTGGAAGGGGTTTTGCCTTGGGACTCCATAGTTTTCCCGGAAAACTTGAATGCTCATTTGGGCAATGCTGTAGACGCCTGGTAACTGAGAGAAAAAAC
This sequence comes from Mchenga conophoros, assembly GCF_057382185.1. Lineage (NCBI taxonomy): Eukaryota > Metazoa > Chordata > Actinopteri > Cichliformes > Cichlidae > Mchenga > Mchenga conophoros. The sequence goes on from NC_140526.1 coordinate 11,877,564, forward strand.
AGTGGTGTTTTGTTGGTTGACTTCTGTGCTAGACATAGGCTGACTTGAATCAAACCATGTTCAAGTACAAGGTGGCTCACGTGTACTTGTTACCAGACCACAAGTCAATAATTGATTTTATGGTATTATCTGAGTCGATTCTGTAATTCCTTGGACCCTCGATGGAAAATAGGAGCAGAGCTGTAGAGCTGCAACGATAGATATATCTTGATGGAAAATAAACTCTACAAGTCTTTGTTTTTCCCTTATAAGGAATATCTAGTATGGTGACGTTAAGTGCTAAGGTAGTTGATGTGTCTCAAATGAGCTCTAGATGCATAAAACAAAAAGACTGATGCTACAATAATTGGCACATCTCAGAACAATAGCTCCAGTGCCTTTTGTTTACTAATTATATGAATCGTAGAAGGACTATTACACAGCTGTCCTGAATTATTTTCATTTAGCTTTGTACTTTTTGTAGGGGGTGGGGGTGGGGGACATGGCACTGTGCCATAACTTCACCTTCAAGTGCTTAAACATCAGTTGGATGGCTTGCTTAAAACCAGCCTTCAGGAAATGTAGCTGTGGTTAAAAAAAAAAAGAAGAAGAAAAAAAGAACAGTTGCCATGGTGACGCAGTGGCAGATGGGTCAGGAGAGCTGGATTTTGGTTTCTATGGGCCACAAGACTTCAGATGGGGTGTGGAGTGGCTAGAGCTGTAATGAGTGTTGTTAGGTATGTTGACAAACCTGCTGATAGGCCTCAGTAAGGTAGGCGTGGGAACTGACTCTACAGCACCCTTTATCTCATTAATCTTTTGGAAAGAATATTTCAGAACAGGGACAAGGTTTGCATGGAGTCAGCGCTGATTCAACATACTTTTCATCATATGCAGATGGGTGTCTTTAATTGTTGCACCTAATTTCTAATGCGAAGAGGAATTGCATACGAAGATGTGCATTCAAATGAAATATTCAAGACTTGTAATGAAATATTCTGTCAGTTTGGAGTTTCTATCGGTGACTCTGCCAATAGAAATGCTTTCAAGAAGAGAGGCCGGCTGCTTTAATGAGCCTCTGGGCAACAACAGCCAGCCCTCTAAACTCTGCCTGTTTGTTTAGTGGCCTTTATTTTTTGTCTGCTGTGGACTTTCATAGCAGGATGATAGACCAGATATTGAATTAATAGGTTGTTGAAATTCTGTGTGTCCCTTTTCTGTCCTGACGGCATGCAGGAAGATCATCATCTTTTTTTTTTCTTTTTTTTTTTTAAATACCAGATTCTCTGTCTTGATCTGTACTTCTGATATGCACAGTAGCAAAGATAATCATGTCTTGGGGGCATATAATGTATTGCATTTTATCTCTAAAACACATTTTCAATTAATAGGGAGATGGGAAATTGATACTCCATCAAATTTGATAAAAAAAAAAAAAAACAAGCAACAATGTTCTTCTGTTTTTTTTTTAATCCACATTGCTTAATTAGAGACACACTGGATATATTAATTATGCCAAGAGGAAAGGAACTGGGATGTTAAATTAAATCACAATGCAATGGCTCATCTACAAAAAACAAGCACCCTTTTCAAGGTTTGAAATGTAATCACAAGAGTTCAAAGAGAAGTTGAATTCCAGTGGCCTTGATTGTATCTGGAGGTGAAACTGCAGAGAGGAAGAGCAGCTTTTTCTACTCTTGGGATATCCTTATCAATGTTGGCTATAAAACATTACCTGTTAAGAAACTACTTAAGTCCGCCTACTAAAAAAACACATAATAAAGAATTTATTCTACAAAGCAGATAAACTTTTGATATATTACGTAATCAAAACTCTTTGTTAAAAATCTATTGGTAGTATTTTACATTCCCTTTAGAACAATTACATTTAGTAAATTACCTTCTAATCACCAATTTTCTTGCATTGACCTTGATGAAAGTTGTTTTACTTTGCAAGTTCTTTGTTAAAATATGGACATTTTTTCAGTGCCACACAAGACAAATGATGTTGCCTCTAGCTTTGTCTTTTAAAAACTAAAATGAATAAAGAAATAAATAGAAAAAAATACGTAAATAATTACAGATTTAACTTGATATACAGTCTAGAATTTTTATTCAAGGACAGGAGACAATCTTCACTTGGTAAGGACAGGAATTACATAGCTGATAAGTGAACAGTTGCATATAAGATACAGGCTGGTATGTGGTAGTAGGTAAGGCATGAGACAGGTGAGACAACTTTCACAATGGTGTCTGTCTCTGTGTGGAGCTACAGTTGCTTCTGACAGTCTGCGTTGAAGATTTGTTGTTGCACACTGGCACACTGAACCAGAAGTGTTTATTCTGAACAATTCAAGCCTAGGATTTTTTATTTTTATTTTTGGCAAACATGGGTCAAAAAGTCAGCGAAAGAGACAAGGAAAAAGCCAATGCCCTGGATAATAAAGTAGATATAAATCTGCTGTGCAATATAAAGCGCCTTGAGGTGACTGTTGTTGTGATTTGGCGCTATATAAATAAAATTGAATTGAATTGACAAGACGTACCTTTTGTGAACTATAATGAATTAATAAACCCTGAATGATTATTTAAAGCCACATGTTACGTAGTTCCTCTTTATTTGTTCTGCATTACATTAATTTTGAATTTCAACTGTGTTGAAATAAAAATTGATTAAAAAATGTGTATTAGACAATTACAGTGATGTTGTCTGCATTTGAGTCCAACCTAACCCTCTTTAAGGTCTGCTAAAAATTCTTGTATGAAGGAAAACCCCTGTGTCGAGTTGTGGAAAGCATAAAACCTGGCTTACAAGTTTGAGGCGATGGGTGATTAGGTCGGGCCACCTAAACATCAGTGAAAAGTTTTTCAAGTGTTTTGCTTAAAGTTCTCTGGTCTAATTTATCTAAGGACAAAGATGCAAACACGTACATGTTTGAATCTGTAATACAATAATATTATTTAAGCAACATAGGCCCTAATAAATCATTGCAGAAAAGAACCCGATCGTATATATAGTGTAATGTAATTGGCTTGTCTGCATGCACAGAATGAAATTAAGGTTACTTACATTGGCTGTTTAGTGATTACAGATGATTTATTGGGACTGTTTAATAAGTAAACTAAAACAATAACTAATGTACAGAACATCCTACTTTTTCATCCCAAGAACATTGAAAGTTATTACAGAGACTGTTTTTAAAAGCTGATGAAAGAAAAATGTTCAGCTGTAACACTCTTTCCTACTTCAGTATTAATTATAATTGTAATATTTTTTTCACTATTGGTCCATCTACAAAAGGTTTCTATGACATAGGAATAGCTCAGAGTATAAAAATCACTCATCAGTGTCACTGTGTCAGTGTATAGCATCGCTGGGATTTCATATGTTGCAATAGCTGTTTCACAGTGAGTGTATGTTTGCTATATTTATTTGTGGACTTAGAGCCTCCGTTGTGATTTCTCCTGTCTTTTAGCTTTAACTGCTCCTCTCCAATATTCAAGCCCTCCATCTTGGCCTTAATAGGATCAGTGATGTAACACATGTACCTTAGAATCCTGCGTTTCTGGAAAATTGATAGTTCTGAGGTGCAGTGTGTTCCATGATGCTTTTACCAGTTAACAAATATTTAATATGCCATTGTGAGGAGAGAAAATATATGAATAATGCATGGATCCAGACTACTGTGTTTTGCTAGCTAGATATTTAAAGTAGGACTTTAGTCAGTGCTTGAAATGATCAAACCTTTTCACTCAGCTGTGAGGGATACATCTCTTTGGAATGTGTGAAAATAGGTGTTTTATAACCGGCTTGTCAGCATTAATGTAAGGGCCTGTATGCACTAAAAATCCACTGAGTGGGGCCCAAATCTTGTCAATCAAATCTTGACTAAGAATTTTAGCTTTATGTCACCACTATTACTACTAGTATGCTTTGGGCCAATAGCATTACTGGTGGTCCTTTGGTCATGGTGTGTTCCTGCATAATTTCTGCATTGCAAAGGCAAATTTGAACACTGATAATGGAAACAAGATAATTGTTTAATTTTGTTCAGATAAAACATTGTAATTGTGTGTTGTTGTTTTTTTAGTTTTTTAGTTTTTTACTATTATATTTTTTTCTCAGTTTACTTGAGAGTTGATGTATTGTCAGTTTGAAATGTTTCAAAATTTTCATTTTCCTGCTTTTCAGCATAGTTTGCATTTACTGTACTAGCAACATTTCATTAGGGCTGGAGTCTATCACACCTGTCACAGGGTAAGAGGCAGGGTGCACCTGGGACAAGTTTCCAGCTCACAACAGGTAAAAAAAAAAGAAGAAAAAGAAGCATGATTTATAATTTTTTTTAATGTAACTATTACTATTTGCTATGCATTCCCTTTTTATTGTGATTGAATTTGAAAAAATACTTTTACATTTTAAAATTCCTTACTGTTTTTTATTTTATTTTTTAGCTTTAATATATATCTGTTTAATCTGGACATTGGCAAAAGCACTACAAAAGAAACCTTCATCTGTAAGGATGAAGGTTTCTTTGCCTTTCTTTGCCTTTTAATCTCTAACTGCAAAACAACTTCTCTTGTGATTTCAGTATCTGTTCTCTACCTGCCCCTCATTTTACCTGCTTCTTTGTGTTTCTCAGGTGCAGCTACCTCTCTCAGCATCCCAGCAGAGGAGACATAGTTGCTGCATTGGAATGAAGACTTCTATTTGACATTGATGCACCTTTGTGGTATTATATGCAAATTGACTGGGATAAAGGCGGAGGCTGTTTGATGTGCAAATGATGAATTTGGGGCACTGAAAATGTGCATACCACTGCTTTTCTGTTAATTGCCTTCCCTGTGGAGTCCTGAAAGTTTATTAGAAAAAGAATGAATGTTAGCATACAGAGAACAGTTTTTGGATATCACACTTTAAACCAGTGAAGGATGTAGCTTATTCAATATCACAACTCTGAATAAAATCATACGTTGTAATTTCTTTTTTTTTGGTCAACCAGAGTCCATGTCTTACAGTCATATAGGGGAAAGGCTTTTAGCCCTTTTTGTACTGTTGCAGTAAATGTAGCCAGTGTAGGAACAAGTTTGTTTCTTGTACTGGTTCAAACTGCAGTGAGAGCCACAAAATCAGATACATTATCTCACTTTAATTGATTCTCACCATACATAAAAGTGTAATAACTTGATGTACTTGCACTTTCTATCCATCTCAGTTATCACCACAGCCTAATACCCTACACTCCGAAAGAAACAAACAAAAAACCAATAGTTCAGTCTACATACTGTCAGTACCAGTCGAAATGCACATACCTAACCAAGCTTTGATCAGTTATAGATGGTGTGTGATCAAAGACATAAAGTGCATATGACTTGCATAATACATTATCCATTGTTCTGTTTAAGTCAACTAAAGCACATCAAACGGGTTGCATAGAGGTCTGCTTACAGGCCTCTATGCAAATCCTTTTTGATATTACTTTGAAGGCAAAAGAACATGGCTTCCAATGCATAGAAATGGATTGATTCATCCATTGCTTTATTTATTTTCTGCTGCTTCTTATCTGAGCCTGGGTGATAGTCATGGGGGCAGCAGTCTAAACAGAAGCCCAGACCTCCCTGTCTCCAGTCACCTCCCCCAAATCATTTGGGGACACGTAGGTATTCCCAATCCAGCAGAAAAATGTATATCGTTCCTGCCTCTCCTAGGTTTGCCCAGGACCTCTTGATTGGTAGCTAAACTCTATAAACAGATATCTACAAATCGATATATTCAACCTGTGCACAAGAGACAAGTTCATTTGAAACTTCGCAGTGTTAAAATGTTTGATCCATTAGCATTAAACAGTAAGTGGTGGATGTCACACAAACTCAGGCCCAAATAGAATTGCAACTAGATAACCAGAAAATTATAGCACCATCTTTTATTCATTGAGTAAAGTAAGTCTTTCAGTGCGTGCGTGCGTGCGTGTGTGTGTGGGTTTTTTTTTTCCCCCTCCTCCAAAAAAAAAAGAAAAAAATCATAGCATTCACTGATGATTGAGATCCTTAGAGCTATCAGCAATTGTTCTGAGCTGAAAGCATAAAATTTTCTTTGACATCAGGGTTTGCTTTAATCCAATATGACATGTATAGTGAAACGAAAATGTATATGGACTATTGTGTGCCTTTTTTATAGTCATGTCTAATAAAAAGATGGTTCGATTAGTCAAACACAACTGTAACTAACAGCATTAATAGTAGCTATATTCCATTTTCTATTCCTGGTGCCAGGGCCCTGAATGCTGTCTCACTGGAGCACTTGCGTGGAGCTGAGACAGCATTCATGCTATTTTCTTTCTTTCACTTTTCTTTTCTCGCTACATGCAACATTAGCAGTAGTGAATTTTGCTGAAGCATGAATTTTTTTACATTTAATTTTATTGGACTTTTGTATAGGTGGGTTTTAACCACATTTTAAAGGATGAATGATCAAGAAAGTTAATCTTGTTACAATATACTTAGAACAAAGAATTGATCTGTATAATTTCTAAAATTCAGGGTATACAAGAGATTACGCACTTTTTAAAGGATTCATTTAGGATTATATTTTATTTTTGGTATTTAACAAAAAATAAATAAATTAAAAAAGAAAATCCAGTGAAAAGGTCATAACCAAAAAAGGTATTCAGTCCATCACTCAGCACGCTTGACTGTTTGTTATGCTGAGTTGCTTGCAGAGGGGTTTCTATTTTGTTACTTTTTGGTTCCTTTTTTGCAGGTAGTGTATAGGTTGACAGACATCCACTTGAACAAGTTTAGTTTTCCCAAAAAAGTCAATTATCCTGCCACAGTTTGGCTTGTAGCAAGCATTTACAGTAGTCTGTTTGTATTTAGTTTTTTCTAGAACCAAACAGTTCTGAGAACATGCTGAGGGTAACTACCCAGCTGTGGGCTGCTCAGAGAAATCATGCTTCAGGGGCTTTTTTTTTGGTTCACATTTGCACCACCAATGGAGTGTCAAAATGATTTAACATGCAGCCAGGAGTTGGTACAGGAGTATATAGGCTTGATAAAGCTGGCTTTCACAGTCAGTCCAGTAGTCTTTATCCTGTTCCATTTTAAGACCGATGTCAAGAGCTGTTGCTTGGCTAAGGTTTTACTTATGTTTATAGAGGGTTTTTTTTTTTTTTCTCCAAAAGGGAATCATTATGCAGCATTATGTATGGTATCAATCAACATATACTTGGTTCACCCAACGTTTCCTCTCTGACTTGGTGAGAAATAAAACCTAAAACTGATAATTGCGCTCTTGGCCTACAGTGAGGAATCAAAAAGGGCGTCTTTGGAAGAGATATAAAAAGTATTAAAAGCTCCTCATCTAAAAGGGTACTGTCTGGTCAAGTATACCAACTGATATAAAATGGTGCTATTTTTAAAGTCAAAAGGTGGACACAGAAAATATTAGATTGATGTTGTTTATGTCTGTTTATTTACCAAAAGTGCAATAAAGAATCTGGCAATTAATTAATGTTTCAATTTCTATTAAGGCTCAAATAAGAGGCAGAAAATGGATGAATGGATATTTGGACGAATGGGTAAATTTTATTTATTTATTTATTTATTTTAAGTTCAATAATGCATTTCTAGGAGCAATTGTGTTAAATATTCATGATTTCAGTTATGATCAAAATAATTGTGATTATGAATTTTGCTCAAGCCCAAGAGCAGCTCTAGATGTAGTATATTCTGAAGTTCTTGTTTAATTATTACTTCAATATTTTTAGGAATTTACTGTGTAAGTAACACCCAAGAGTACTGCATATGAACTCGCATGCAGTCTTGAATCATACAGTACATAACCACTGTGATATTGTTCTAATTGTTCAATTTTTTATGTCTGGAAAAACTGATTTATTTTGAGTGAGAGTGCCCCAACAGCAGATTGTCAGAGAGGAAAACAGGCAACTTGTGAATTCTCAATGATGTTCTTGCACTGTGCTGTTGGTCCATTGCTCCAGCCCCACTGTGATTTACTTTCTTGCTGCATTGAGACTGTTTACTGGCAATATGTTGAAGACACCAACTCTGTTCTTGTAACATTGCATGCTTAGTTGCTTGGTTGTCAGATTTGATGATATATTAAGGTATTGTTTATTAGCCTACAAGCCTATAAAGAAAAAAATTAATGTTTTGATAGTTTTGGTATGTTGAAATCTGTATTCATTTTAAAGTTGCACATGTCTCTTATCAAGATTTATCTAGTATTTCCATTCAAAGCAGGAGAGTGCACTGTCTCCTCAGTGCTGAGAAATTCAATGCATCACAGGCCAAGTTGCAGTGTACTGAGGAACTAAATCATTTGCTCTCTTAACACGCTCACAGCTGCTTGTAGATAAGGGGTTGTCTTGTGTTTTTAAGCAGATATTTGACGAAAGATGGTTGTTTTCTGTGCCCACTGAGGAGTGAGCAGTAAAAGGAATGCAGTAAAAATTGCCAAGGTTGACTAAGGACAGATAAGAGTCACAAATTTATTATAATTAAGTAGGCTGCCCCTGCCTCTCAAGCTGTTGTACTCTCTACTTCCATTAACAAAATAGCAGACATGAAGAGCAGAGAAGAGTAAGGAGAGATAAATAAATATTGATCAGTTATTCACTGCTGAATCTAAATAAGAGGAATGTGCCATGGTGAATCCTAGCAGTTTGAGTTTCAATTTTACTTGAAATACAATGGAAAGATTACTTGTTTGACAGCTATACTATACTATCTTTTTAGTATGTATAGGGACAAGGTTGCTCACTGATTCTTACGAGCACATATATTGAAAGCAAACCCATACCCTAACACCTAAGGATAATGGCAGTGATGCTTTTTTGTAGCCTAACCTCTGTAGCTAGCCAAGGAATTGCAGCTCATATAAACAAATCCAGCTTCACTAACCCCTCAGAACATTGCTTGTATTTCTGTTTCCATCGTAACAGCAGTGTACTTTTCAGCCAGAACATTCCATATCATCGTTATTGGAAAAAAAAAAAAATCTGTGTACAACTGTGTTTTTTGTTTTTGTTTTTTTTGTCCTGAGTAGACTGGTTCATGTATCTGCACTTGCCTCCAGCATTTTACATGTTGTTACTGTTCAGTTTCTGTGGTAGCTACATCATCTTTGATACTATAGAAATGGTACGTGTCTTGTTTTTAGAAATTTGACATCAACTTAATTTTCTTATGACATAATCTCTGTACATGAGCCAAACCTTTTTGCCTGAATGAAATAAATCACAAAAATGGCATTAAATGTGATTGTGTGCATACCTGCTTGCAGGTGTGTGTATCAGTGCAGTGGGGGTGTAGTTATGTATACAGAACAGGTGACAACACAACCCCTCCCAGAAAGAGAGGACTGACCCTGCAGTATGGTGGGCTTTGTGATTAATGGGGGGGGGGGGAGTGCAGGAGGGCTGAAGCATGATTAATTGAGCTCAAGACCTCATCTGCAATATTTTGATGAAAATGAAGAGAGGAAGTAGGGTTGTTTTGTGTGCAAGTGACAGTTGTGTGTGTTCATGTTTTTGGGGGATGGAGGGTTGTATGGTAAGGACAAAGTGTCCTTTTGATTGCATGTGTTCATATACAGGAGTATACCTAAGTAAGTGGTCTTGTGTGCGTGCTTATGCATGATGATTCTTTTTTTTATCTTCTCCCTTTTCCATATTTTGTAAAACTCAACAGTAACAGGCATTCATTCTTCTCCTTACAAGTGTACAAATCATTTAACCTTGCCAAGAACAAAACTACAGTTTACAGTTGAGCTTTTGATAAAGTTTAAGTTACCCTTGCCTGAGGGGAATGACATTGTGCTCCAGTAACTTTTATCTTATTCTGTTTCACGACTTCCTCAAGCCGTGCAGAGTTACGAAACCGATCCAAAATGGTGAGGATATACCTTGAGAGAGAGCATTAAAACAGCCTTTACAGATGAGCTGCAATTATCACTCAGCATGTTAAGGGCTGAATTGTGCTCAAGAGGAAAGTCACTCTACTGCATTTGCCTGATTGAAAATCAGTTCTCATAAACACTGCAATCACCTTTATAGTCTGCCCCAGACAGTTTGATCCTCAGGGGCTGTAATAAACACCCATGGGAATATGAGGTGACAACACAGTTGCCGTTATGTGATAAGTATGTATTTCCTTCAATTGATAGACCGAAGGATCTAATTAGTATGTAAGCTGCAATGGGTACTGGTTAAGTTTTCGTACAGTATATATAAACATACAAATTTTTCTGCTCTTTCAACCACTAAATTGCCCTTTTGAAAGCTGATGAGTACATGCCACCTCCTTGTTTTTATATAAATAAACTGTAGTAAAATGAAATTTCATGTACACTGATTTTCATAGTGTAGTTACTATTTCTGCCTCATCTGTCATTTACTCAAGAATACAAGAAGCCTAATGGCAGTGCAGTGCTCAGCTTGGCTCAGTCCAGTATGATTCAATACGACGATGATGTATCTGACTGCATCCTTTCCTCTTGTTTTCAGTGATAGTATTATTAGAATATCACAAACATAAGATTTATGAGACTGAAAATATAGTTTTTATGCTATACTACCCCTGTCTTGAAATTGGTGCCGATCAGGCCTGGCACAAGAACAACTTGCTGTTGTAATCCAACCTCCGTCTATCCATTCTTTTTTTTTTTGAGAAGCAATTAATACTCAAAAATAAAACTCACAACATATGCAGTGTTTTGCATCATCTTGTGCCATCAGTCAAAATTCTCCAGATGGGGCTAATAATATGAGTTACCTTTCGTTTCCTGTAAAAGAAAAACAAACAAAAACAAAGTATAAATAGAAGCTGAAAGAATTATTGAGATTTAGAATGACATGTTGCATCTGTGCTCTACAACTCAATGTGACAGGACTAACTGCAATGCTGTTTTGTTTTTCTTCCAGGCCAGTCTAAATGCAAAAGGGATGCAGACTGAGAAAGGATGATGAATTCTCTTCTTAGGGTTGCTCTGACTGTATATCTCAAAGAAGCGGGCTTTAAACCCCCTAAAATGGATCCAATTACGAAGAGGGCTTTTTGGTGATGCTTGTGGAACTGTATGTAATTGTGTAACCCTAATTTTCCTGGCACGGAGGCTCTGACAGAGGCCTGTCATCTCCTCTAAGGCTCTTCTTTCAGGCACGATGCTGAAATGAGATCTCGTCTTAGCTGCAGAAATGCTGAAAGTAATATAACGGACACCAAGAGAACAAAATCACCTTCTTACAGAGAAATCCCTTAGAAGAAGGGCTTTAGCTTCCATATCTACACTGGTCTCTCAGCTGACATGATGCAGTGAAGAGGGCTGTGTGATATCTACTTATAGTGCAGTCTTACAGATGAGAAGAAATTTTTCATCTCTCAAAGCACTGAGAAATTTAATGTTGTCGCTTTAAAAAAAACTGTATTCAGTGAATAGTTGTGTAAATATATGCTCTTGAAAAAAGCAAAATTTATAAAAGCCTAATGATGGAAAAGGACCAGACGGGCTTTGGTGGCTGTCTAAATTCACCTTTGTGCACCCATTCCACCTGCCTGTGTCTCTCAGACCTCATAATCGGCAGCAGCATCCTCTGGCACGGCAATCTAATGGCTCATAAATGTTTTATAGCAGTGCATGATCTAGCTGTTCTGTATCTACCTCTGCTATTATGTGTTCTTTGAGAGAAAGAGATGAAAAACAGTCAGTTCCCTATGAATGAATGGATTTTAGTAATATTTTTTTAAATTCATATATAATAATGAAACTCTTTCATTTTTTTTTCTGTCACTGAGGAACAAGAGCCACGTTAACCATACTGATATTCTTCTGATGATAATGAATTGTTTTGAATAGTTGGTTTAAGTGTAAGTGTGTGTGTGTGTGTGTGTGTGTGTGTGTAAATTACTGCAGATAGTAGTAGCAAATCTTCTGCCTTTGATCTTTGTAACCATCAAAGAGATCCGACCTCCCAAAGTCAGACAGCCAGCAACATGCAGTGCTGAATTTCATATGCTTTGAGAGAACGTCAAACAGCATCTCTTCATTTCTCCCTTGCTGGTCAGTAATCTCTGTAAAAGAAATACTGTGAGACTGCATAGATAATAAACTGCCAGCTGCTAGCACATACTTAGCACAATAACAAATGTAAAGGCAAACTACTACATGTAGCAGTGAGTGTAAAAAACCAAAAAAAAAAAACCAATTCAGTTATTGTATGGCCCAGTTTGATCTTTTCTTACACTCTTATGACAATAATCCTTTGTAGTAAAAATACCCATTTGCTTTAATTGAATGGAGTAGAATGGAATGCTTGATCAAACTACCGTAGCTTTTTGCTTCACATTAATAATTACTGCTTTTAAATCTCTGTGATTGAGATGGTTAGATTTGTGTTTTTTCTTTGGTGTTGTCTGCCAAGGTGTGCTAAGAATTAGGCACTTAAAAATCAAAAACTATATACAATCTTCCTTTTAGGGCAGCGGTCCCCAACCCCCGGTACCGGTCCTGTGAGTCACTTGGTACCGGGCCGCGAGAGTTGAGGCTCAGGTGTGAAATGTATGGTTTTCAGGATTTTTATCAGTTTTAGTGTTATTTTGTTATCGTTTTTATCGTTAACTCGGTTTTCCTGGGTCTTTTCACTTGTGTTATGAATTGGTACTGGTACTAGTTTTATTTTGTTGTATTTATCCGGGACACCATGAACCGGTCCGTGGCGCAAAAAAGGTTGGGGGCCGCTGTTTTAGGGTACTCTTCTTGTGTATATCTGGGTGGCTTCCAGTGCAAGTTCAGTTTTTAGAATGATAAATTGTAAAGTATTGTGATCATGTCTATATTTTCATCAAACTAAACATAGATAGTAGTCATCAACTGTCTCAGAAACTCAATCCATTTTCATTTGGTAAATCACCACTGGTGGTAAAAGTGAGGTCTCTGGCTGTGGTCCAGCAGTTTTCAGCTTCAGTTCTCAAAAACATTCACAAGGATGTGCAACTTTATTTCATCCTCCAAGGTAAAACTGTCAACTTAAACACGTAACATCCTAACGTATCTGAGGAAAGACCTTATCTGTGACACATGCTATTGTGTGCCAACACACTGTGCATTGGAAGAATGTTTTTTTGGTCATACCAACACAATCTTTGCTAACCACCAGCCCACTTGGCTGTTAGCAAGTTTTTTCACTTCTCCAGAATAAAAGTCAAGCTGATGGTTCACTGTTTTGACACACTGGAGGAAATCTAGTGCACACAACAGAGGCACAAGTGCAAGGGGACAGAACAAGACCTACTCTGAGTGATCTAAATATAGCCACCGTGCTGGAAACCCTCTCTGAACCTGCTCATGAAGATGAACTTCAAAGGTAGATGGACCAAATTTAAATCCAAGTATTCATTTCATTTTTATTGGCTAATTCTTTGGTCACACATTATTTTTACAAGTTACTGCTGGAACACCGTATTTTCCCAGTGGAGACCATGAAGATTATACTTCATCATATTGTGTAAATATCCTGCCAAACTAAGCCAATGTGTTGTGTCCTGGTGTATGATTTTCTAGTGTATGTCTAACTTGTTAGATTTATGCAATATCCACACTTGTTCTGCTTTTCTGTGGTGCAGGTCTCGACCAAAACAGACAAAGTAACCTCCTAAAACAATCACTCAAATATGATTTCTGTACATATGCTGCACCAATCACAAATATTTGTGCACACAATTTTCAAGTAGGAATACAATTAAATGTATGATAAAGATAAGTCTCTTCACTGTAGGTAAAGATAAGTCTTCCTTATCCATTTAAACTTCATTTGCATTAATGTGGTGTGCTGTTTGCCTTTGCCAAGCAAATTGAAAAGCTGTTCCTTCAAACAAACACGTTCTGTAAATAGTCGGGGAAAAAAAGGTCTCAATCCTAAATTAACCAATTTTTCATTATGCTCTAATAGCAATGGCTTTTAATTAAACATGCCTTTCCCAAAATAAAAATGCATTAAACAGGCATGTGCACTATTAAATTGTTATTTTCCCCACTACTAATTTGCTGGACTGGAGGCTGGTGGTTGTAAGTTATTTTTGTCTTGTCAAAGTTACAAAAGTATTTAAACTTTTCTTTACCTTCACCCGAGCATATTTTTCCACACATAAGCTTTTTAGGGTCAGAACAATATTTACACTTTTGCCACCAGGGAGCTGTTAATCTGTGGCTTGCACTCCTTGCTGCTGAAATGACTCCTTCCCTGCGATTGCTCCAGGAAATTGAGCTTATTTGACTGTTTCCCATACAGTGATTCACTCAGAGGAGCAGTATCTCTAAACATAAACTTAAAAGTTATTATGCCTTTAGATACTGTGTGTGGGATTTATGCAACTTCTTCTTAATTTGTCTCTGCAGCTTATTTAATGTGGGGCGTTTGAAGAGCAAGTTTAAAATTAGTATTTTTTCATCCCCTGCGTTGCTCTTCATTTAGCTGAATTGCAGGCAGTCATTGAAATTCTGAAGACAATGGGTAACCCTTTAGCTCAACCAAGATTTGTAATTTAACACAGTGAAGTTCAACATCCACAATACAATCTCTGCGCACCCACAACAACCACCGACCTGTCTTCTGTTTGTGAGATTTATTCAAATGTTGTTTTGAAGCTTTCTCGAGATATTTGCTACAGGCGGCTGGTAATTGTACACAGTATGAATTGTAGACACTGATTACTTGTTTGTTTCATAACCGGGAAGAGACAACGAAGTGAAGAGACATTTACAATTGATCTGTTTGCAGAGCCACTGCAGGATTCAATTTGTTAACTTTGTTAATGTGTTGATAGTTAAGCTAAGCTTTTACCATTCACCTATATGTCATTTTGACTTATTTAAATACTTATTGATTGCTTTTTACGTAATGTAATTTTCAGGTTATTGTTTTGATCAGTCAGAATTCCTGATGGTAAAGCTACAAAATGTAGTGGCTGTCATACTTCTCCTTTTGAAGAATGGGCTAAAATGTGAATGGGCAGATTCACATTTACAGACTTCTGAAGACCCACCAGAGACCACAGTAGCATCTTTACATTCACTCGCATTTTAGGGTTACCAGTTAACCAAACCCCATGTCTCTGGACTGGGGGCAGAAGCCAGAGTACCCAGAGAGAACTCACGCAAACAGGGAGAACATGCAAACTCCACGCAGAAAGGCCCCGGCCAGATGGTGGAGGCAAACTCAGGGTGTTCTTGCTGTGAGGCAACAGTGCTAACCACTGTACATCTGTGCTGCCCCTCAACACATTTATAAAGACCTCAATTTCTTAAAACAGTTGTGAATTATTTAAATCCTTTTTTGTTATGTTGCAGCAGTTCTTATGTTGACATCACCAGTTATTCAGCAGCAACATCAGCGGCATACTTTTTTAAGTATGGCAATTTCCTGTGTGAGAAACAGAGCAAAAATTACTTTATATGTATAAAAAAACTACCCTAATGTAAAAGACTATCTCTGCAATCAAGTCTTGCCCTGCTGACGTAATGTTAACCCATCTTGCACAGCTGTCAGCCACATCTAGATTCCTGTGAGGGGAAATGACAAATATTTTCCATTAACAACTAAATCACATGATAAAGGAGAAAAAATAAATGTAAATTTAATTACCCTCTATGCTTTTGTCGGCATTCATGCGACATTGGGAGTCTACTTGTGGGAATTTTTCGTTCAGGAGACATTGATTAATTATGCCACACACAATTAGCCTATCAAATCGAGTGTGTCCTCCTCTCCTGTGGAAAGGTGATGTCAGAATTTTATGGGGCATTAGGCAGTAGTGCTCCTTGTGTTTTCTCAGAGCGCCCTAGAGAGAAAGCATTGGGGGAGGAGTGCATTTGCAGGCTGTTTTTGTATGAATAGGGAATCATGAGGCCTGCAGGGTAAAGAGAAGACTAACTGATCCTTTTAGACCAATGTCAATACTGATACCCATCACTGTTTGCACTCCCAGCAGGGTCCATGGCCTGCCTGTAATGTTTGTAGCATCTCTGTGATTGAGAGGAGAAATGACAGTGAGACAAATTAAGAGAGCAGGCAGAGATTGCTGCCCTATAGCTCCTCATTCCAGAATGCAAATTGTCTACTAATACGTCTACGTTTTTTATGCATTGCATAGATGGAATCGCTGGGAAAATGTAGAATAATCACTCCTAACCCCATCTCTGTGTAGAGCACAATATAATTTATAATCTAGCACATTTATCCGTAAGCAACATTTTTTTCAATATATGTGAGGTCTATTTAACAATTCTCAGCTCTCACCACGTGTTTCTTTATGGAGGGCCTATGGTCAGTTTGTCAGACTTACCAACATGTTGCCTCATCAGTTTAAAAAGAAAATCTTGTGAAAGTTGTAATCTGCAATTTTTTTTGGTGATGAACAACGGTTGTTGCACTCTGCTGAGGAGAGTTTTCAAACAGTGGAATGAGGATATCCACTGTGTAATGGCAAGTGCTTTATACTAAATGATCAGTTCTTGTATTAAAGTCATTATTCTTGTACATGAAATACAAAAGCCATTCTTTCAGATGCGTTATCAGTTAACACCTCAATCCTCAAAACCAAAGGCCGAACGTATAAACAATGTGTATACAAAAAAATGACCTGCTTCTTGTGTGAATGGGTGAGTGAGGCAAATTCTGTAAAGCACTTTGAGTGCTCAGAGTAGAAAAGCACCATATGAGAACCAGTCCATTTACCATTTACAAAAACTGTTACTTATAGAGATGTCTGGTGAGAATGTTGCTGTCTCTCTATCACACACATGGGTGCATCACACCATGCATACACCTGATATGATGAAGTGGAAGAAATTAAACAACATGGTATTTAATCAGTGCGTAAAATTCAGTGTAGGATTGTGTAAAACTCAACTGATTCCCACAAATTAAGTACCTAAATTCCCACTAATTTCCACACACAGTTATACCAATCTAATTAAGCCTAGTGGTAGCACCGGTGTGGAACACCTGGTTCTTAATATTGGTTTGGTGAGGTTTTTGCTCATGTTTTTCTTTTTTTTGTTTGTTTTGTGTTTTTTCCCTCTCCCCTTCTTCATCTAGGTCATTTACAAAGTGAATCATCTAAAGGCCTTTACACACCACGCAGGCAATTTGCGGGGATGCTGCGATATGAACAGGGACTCAAACCAGCGACCTACAGGGTTGCTAATGTGCAACTGAAACTTAGCTCCCCACCATTGCATCACAGGCTAGAAAAAACCCAGCATTGCAGTGGCTAATGATATGTCCCATGTGTGGATGTAGTTTTACTGGCTCTCATTCGCTGCTTTTTTTAAAAAAATGTTTGTGATCAAAAATGTAGACCTGAAACCATCATTTATTTTTTACCACCTCTTCAAACAGTGTCACGGTTTAATATTCACTGAAAATATGCTGATTCTTTGCTGCTGTATTAATTGCTGCTTGAAATGATTTGTGGCATAAAGAGCAATTTTTAAATGCAAATGAAGAATAAAGTGAGGAAAATCGGCATCCATGGGTAAAGATGGGATTGAAAATCAAGCTCTTGCACATGTGTAACATTTCACAATGATTGGGTTTTATAAAGGGTGCTTATTTGTACTCATGGCTTTTTAAATCTAAAGGAAAAATGCATGTGCACATTCCTGTCCAGGATTTTATGTGTTGGAGCCTGAATGTGTTAAATAGTGAAGTGATGCAGTTATGATTTTACTGTAAGGTGAGCACATTAATGGCCATTTTCTTATGTTGAAGGGTTGCGTTTTTGCAGTATGTATGTATTATTCTCCTTCTGAAGTCCCTGTGCTCTTTCAGTAGTTAAATTTTAACGAGCAGAGTAATGATTCACGTGTGGAATTAGTTTTGCATTTCTAATTTATGTATTTTACTGTAAATGACCACTGTAAGCAAGTGTGCCTTATTCGTGTCTTATCTTCTAATGAGGACATCATAAAAGTATCAAATACATTTCTTAGGGATCTCATAACAAAATTCCTTCAGGCAAGTTTTGAGCTTTGTCTTTGATTTTGCAAGACTACACATTATGGTTCTTTGTCCAAAAAATGTGCTACAACTTCACAGCAGTGCGAGAAGCCTCAGTTAACCTTGTCGTCCTTCATCTCTTTCATATTTCACATCCATTTTTAAGATGACAAACCTGAATGTGAGGGTCTTTTCCCTTTCTGGGGCCTTGTTTTTTTAAATAAATATCTAAAAATGTTTTGGCATGTCGTTCATTATCCATTTTTCCGTTCAGTCTCTGTTTTGAAGGTCAATTTACAGTTAATTGGTACAAGTCATGGAAAAGTATTTCCATGACAACCATTTGATATATGACTGACTACAAATGCACAAGACAACTCAGCAATCTCCACACATCAGTTCTGCATGAAAGACAGTTGCTGATAAAGGAAAAAATTAAGAAAAAAAAAACACTCCTAGTAACATCTGTGTTGATCAGCCAAGCAGTTTAGCTCTCTGAATAAGCTTCAGCTTTTAACCTACTTTACTGGGATCAGTTTGTGTGCATGTATATGTATCCTGTGTAGTATCTTTGCTGTTCATAGGACTGCAGATTCCTGGGATCTGCTAGAGCCACTCACCCAGTTTGAGGGTCACCCCTCTCGTGTGCTCCGATTACCAAGAGGACCCCAGAGCGCTTCTCTCAGCCCTGAGTATTCTCGTGTTCCTTCCTCCTGACGTTGCTATCACTTGGTAGAGATACATGTATCACTACGGCCATCTTCCTCTGCTTCTCCACCAATACTATGTTTGGATGGTTGGCTATCACCAGCTTTTCTGTCTGTATCTGGAAGTCCCACATGATCTTACCATGGTTATTCTCAACCACCCTAGGGGGCATATTCCATTTTGACTTTCGGACTGCCATACCATATTCGGCACAGATGTTCCTGTATATTTGCCATCCACTTAGTTATGGTATTCCATGTATGCCCTGCCTGCTGGGATCATGTAACAGCACCCTGCTGTTATGTGCTGGATTGTCTCAGGTGCATCTTGCCTGGTGTTGACCCCGGGCTTTATGAATCTTGTGCTTAAAGTTTGTTCCTGTGTTGCCATGATTAGTGCCTCTGTAGTGTCTTTCAGTGGTTGGACAAAGCTGAACTCTCAGTATCAACTACTTCTATCTGCTGGTGGTATATGCTGTACAGGAGCGTGTCATTCCATGATGGTTCCTCTCCTTGCTCCTCTTGTGCTTTTAGCTTTCCTCGATATCTGCAAGGGTAGCGCATTTCCCTCAGTTCTGACTAATTTCCTTCTCTTTCTTATCATCCGACTACACTTCTGCAATTCTGAATGACATTCTGATGTCATTGGTATAGATCCTAGTAGTATCAATCAGTGAACTGATGTCTCGTTTACTCTTGGCATACAGCTTAATGTAGGGGAAGTGGCTAACGATTGCTCCATTTTGTAGTTGGTACCTGTTGCCAGTCTTGTTGATGATCTGACGGAGTAGGTACAGGCCTATGCAGAAACAGGTGTGTAGTGTGGACAGGGCATCTCCTTGGTAGATCCTGCACTTGATGACTTGTGCAACTGGCTTGAAGCTGGCCTCAAGTGTTTGGCACATCCCCATCCAATTCATGATGAAGGCTGTTAGGGTCCTGTTGATCTTGTACAGTTCTAGGGATTCCAGGGGGCATTAGGCCATAGGCTTTCTCGTAATCAGTCCAGGCAATGCACAGATTGGTTAGTCTGTTCAGTCTACCACTCTGTCTACCAGTAGCTTCTTTTTTGGCTCAAGAAGCATTTAGTTTCTGTGTGAATCATGTCACGGTCTGGTGCTGTCCAGCCCTTCATGTTTGAGACCCTTCCTTGGATGTCTGCCACTGTGATGGTTACTGGACTGTGACTGATCTTGGCTCCACTAGCCACTGAGCATTGTTGCTATGGGTTGCATCCTTTTCCCATACACTTTTCCAGTATTGCTCCATCTCCAGCCTTGGTGGGGTTGTTCTTATATTGTTCACCTGCCACTCCACTGAGAGTACACCTTGGATGGTTTGATGGACTCAGCTGACTCTCTGGTATACGTCCTCAAGCGGCTACTGCTCCTTGTGGCTCTCCATTTAATATGAAACATGGTAGTACACCTTTCTTTGTGGTGAAGGGTAGTGGCTTGATGAAGTGTTAACACCCCCCCCCCCCCCCCCCCCCCCAAAAAAAAAAAAAAAAAAACCCAAACAAAAACGAACAAACTTGCCAAGCTTCTTTTCAGAGAGCTGTGATAAAAGTCCATAGGCATGGGCTGTTTGTGCCAGCATGAGCTGGCTAACATAAGTAATCATTAGAGCGATATTATATGATGAATAAACGAACACTTAGATGAATGTTGGATTTTATGGTGATGCTGTTCACCGTGCTCTGTCTTGTGCAGGTAGCCTCGGAGAATAAGGTCTTCTGTATTGTTGGGAGTAATAATTGTTTCATGCAATAAACATCACTCTAGTGCTGTTATGATAACTCCTTTAAGCTAAGACAAGTGTGCACACTTCCCTGCTCAATGTTGTTTATCCACACATTTAGTTCATAGAACATACCATGAACAACAAATACCGTGAAGAGACTAAAGTGACTACTATCTAAAAACTGCTTAAGTAGTCACTCTTGGTTGTAAGGCTTTATTTTTTAATAACAGAATAAATTTTATGACTCAAGAGAACTGTTGAATATATAGTGTTTTTTTTAATGTACCCTATGTGTGAAGAACAGGAGACATGATTATGGTTAATGAGATTTTAAGCATGAGAACCACCTTTTGTTTTATTAATGAGATTCTGTGTTTATCCTGACTTTGTTGTGGGAGCCCAGTGTCAACAGAGGTCTAATGTCCTTATTACCTTGTCCAGGAGGACTGTAATAGCTGTGCCTAAAAATGTAACGATATGGCCAAAAAAAGCAAAACTCGGCCTAATCCTCATTTTTTACCTTAAGCCAAGTTTTCTCCTCTTCCAGATAACACAACTGCTAGTTCTCCTCTGTTAGTTCCTGCACCTACAACCTGCTGTTGTTTAATATCAACTGCATAGCTTCTGGAGTTGGGTGGTGTTTAACTGATTACATTTATTTTACTCTTGTAGAAATTGCAGAAATATGAATTACTATCATAACTGTCTTTGGTGTGGCTGCAAGTAGATGAAGCTTTTGTGCAGATATATAAAGTATATGTTGCCAGATTTACTATAGCTTTTCTAAAATTGCTGTGTGTGTGTGTGTGTCCAAAATCTTACCTCCTCTGGCCTCCTTTCTGAGATAGCAGCCAATAAATATGTCACTCTGAGACCAAGGCATGGCTCTGAGGGAAATCTCAGATCTCTCTCAAATCAGCCGTTAGAAAGAGAGAGACAGAGGTCAGCGAATTCGCAGTTGTTTTCTGTGCATCCCCCACTTACCTACAACCATCTGCCCCACAGGCCAGCCCACTTAACCAAACTAAAAGCCTTTAGGAGAAGGAGTGGGTCTACAGTAGTAGGGGTCAAGCTGTGGCCTCTCCTCCTGTACTGTCAAGAGTGCTTTACTTTAAATCCACCTGAGGGATGTCTACACATTCGTATCTATGACATTATCTTCATACAAAATGGGCACTTTAAAATTGTATGATGAGCAGAATTTCCATAATAGAAATATTCAATTCAGTTTTATTTATAAAGCGCCAAATCACAACAACAGTTGCCTCAAGGCGCTTTATATTGCACAGTAGATCATACAGTAATAGTTACAAAGATAAACCCAACAATCATATGACCCCTATGAGCAAGCCCTTCTGGCGCGTTAAAAAAGAAATATATGTTTATTGTTCCTTTAAAGGTTCTGTAGTATATTTAGTAACATTTCAGTAAAGGCAGTCCATTCTTTCCAGATTTGCCTGAAAATACAAATACTTACAGAAAAATGCTGTTTTTAAGGGCAAAAATAAATTATTGAGAAATTTAAGTGTGCCAGCATAGAAGTGCCAAATATATATATATATATATATATATATATATATATATATATATATATATATATATATATATATATATATCTCAAGTCTTTAATTACATTAAGGTTTAAAAGGGGTGTTGCTAGAACTTCCTCTTTTTCTTTTACACTATTATTTATGGAATTCTAACTTGTATTAACACCTGCTCCAACTTTGGTGTGTTAAACTCCAGTGTTACTTAGTACTAATTAGCAGCTATGTGCTTTCCAGAGTTAGCTGGTGACTTGGTACTTTAACTGCAAATATATCCAAATATTGTAATTTCTGGCTCCACAAAGTCATCACCATTCACAATAAATTGGTGATGCCCCAAATTTATTTATTAATATATTGCCTTGTGCTTGGTTAGTGAAGTTCTGTTATGTTCCTTGAGCTGAGCATTTTAGCTCTTTATTGCTGTTTGGATAACTGGATGGGATAAGTGAGTGGTTGATCTTATTAAGAGGCACAATGCATGCTCGTATGATCAACGACAAGATAGACAGCACCCCACCCCCTCAAACGCATTCCCTGCTTTATTCTTTTCTACTATAATAGGAGCCATATAAACATCATTTTAGAATGATTACATTTTGAAACAAGCAATTGAGACCAAAAACTCATCAGGGAAGGGTCTAAGGTCAAAGGAACTGAGAGTGTTTTTCTGTAAATCTTTATCTATAAATCATTATCAAACAAAGCAGGTTAATGCCACTTCTATTTATTTAAGTTTTCCTACCCAGAAGTGGTCTATTTTAGTTTATTAGTGGTCTATGACCTAATATTTTTCTATTAACTTAAAATATTAGAGTGCATCTTTAAGTGAACAAAAGCAAAAAGTGAAGGACATTTTTGTTTTTGACTCTATAATAAAGTCTGGAAGGATTTTGAGTCCATGCATGTGTTTACTGATAGAGTTTTCTGTCTATTCTGGTCTTTAGGTGCTTGGCATGAACAAACTGGTACTTATATAAAACATTGCATTCCATTGATTATAGCTGTTTACCGGTTGGAATTAGTGAAAGATTAAAAAAAAGCATAACTGATATGTTGGTTCTCTCTTGGTAAACACCAATTACTGGCTCTAGCTTTTGTTTGATTACAGTCAACTAAGGTTTGATTGCAGACATAGCTTTGTTTACCACCTAATATTTGCATGACGAGGTAATCAAATTTAATAACAGAGGAGTATAGAAATGCCTCAGACAGGCCTTATTATTTTTTCATTTCATGTGATTTTTCTAAGCTTTGATTACAGAGAATTGATGGTACTTTGGTTGCTCTTAAGTCTCCTGTCAAATGCCACAAGGTTTCTAAAATTCCAATCTGCGAGTGGGATATTGGGCCATGTGGGTCATGACAAATGCACCCTTCTGGAACACTGAAATAGCAGCACATATGTCTCACACAGCTTCCACTGTATTGTAGCTTGTATGGCTCACATCCAGTTCTGTCAGCCCATGCGACTCAAATGCATTGCCTTTATTTTCCACTGTTTTGATTTGGTTCCATCTGTTACCACTCAGTGAGGGGCTTAAGATATTATTTGACACCCAAGCTTGAGGAAACATGCAGGCTGCAGACCTTCGTAAAATGCTGTAAGTTTGTCTTCGAAACACGAGTAGCTGAAATGCAGGAAATCTAACAATATGTGTCATCATTACATGTTAGTACTGGCATGCAGACCTGCTGTATAATGGCTTAGGATGATCAAGGGGCTCTTTCAAGATAACAAACTGTAATACTTCACAAACAAGATAATTACAAGTGTTTGACTGAAACCATTGATGAGTTGGACATGAAGTTCAGAATGCCAAGAGAGGACATAGGTTCACTTTGTAAACTTATCTGTGAGTGGGTATGGGGACAATACTTGCAATCTGTTCATCTCTTCTTACCATGCTGGTGGGAACGTAATTACTGTTGATGATACAAATAAAATGTGCCACTTATGGACTTCTGTGTCACAATAGCGTCCAATCAGACAGGATAATGTGCAGTGTTATTTTAGAGGGATTTTCACCACACTCTGCTGAAGTTTGTTTGAAGTAAACATCTGGCCTTTTTCATTGATCAGGTTTTTTGTGAAACCTGCGTCATTTCTCAAAGTCCCATTTCAGTGCAAGAAGTCTGTCAAAATCCATTTTATACATGCAAAAATTTAGCACTAAAGAGTAATATTATGGGTTTTTTTATTTTTACAAAAGTGAGTTGTGGATGACTGTATCAAATACCCCCAAAGGCCCAGAACTAAAGTGAGAGCTGTTGTAAATGTGTTAAACCGAGAGAACCTCGTAAAGTAAAACTAAGCTGGGAGTGGGATGACTTTTACTAGTGTGTTTAGAATCTAAGGGCTTTAAGTCCTCAAGAATTAGGAGGGAAATTTTCGTTTGACAGCCGAGGAATGCTCTTGGCCTCTCGTGTGTTCCATGTGTTACCTCTACTGTGAAATGATACAGCAAAATCAAAACAGTGTCCTTACTGTGAAAGCACAATTTGGGTTTCTGTAATCAGGTTTTTCTCTCAACAGCTCTCAAAATATGTGCCGACAAACAGAAGAGGGGCCACTAAATGGGGACACTGGCAGGGAGTGTAATGCACGATGAAGATTTTAAAAAGGAGTAAGTATCAACTTAAGTGTTTCCTCCTTTCATGTCATATTCTTATTGGTCGTGTAGCTAAGGTACTGTTTTGCCAAATGATGAAGGGTGAAGTGTATGGACCGCTGTGAAAGGATGATATTCTTTTTTCCCCCTCCGTGAGTTTACGCTGGATCTCTACCACATATAATCTTCTCTCTGATTTCATTACCAGTCTTTAGCGCATCTGTTTAGTGATATTAGTGCTGGAGTTTACTCGCCATACACGTTTGAGAAGTTGACTCTGATTTTGAATAAGATGTGTACTGTTCTAATTAGCATCACGCAGAAACCGACTAATGCAAACTTGAATTGACAAATTTGAATTGACATTGCTTTTATAATTTGAGATTACGGGTTTTAATAAAACACCCTATTCATGCCTCATTTCCACTCATCACCAGCTGCTGGGTCAATTGAATAATTAAGAATTTAATTAAACTTCAGTTTGGATCCCTATTTTCTAACACAGTCAAGTCTTGTAGTCTAAGCATAAGTAGCAGAGATCAAATAGGGAAGGGATGATGTGCCAAGCAAGAATTTAGTGATGTGAGCTCTATCATGCACTAAAATGGAAAGGGCTGAAGTGGCTTATCTATTTGATCTCTGAATCCTCTGGTTCCACTCCACAGAGTGGGGCTGTTATTTTTCTGCTTGCCCATATTATACTTCAGATTTCAGTGCAACCCTCTATGTATGCAGCATTTCAGTCTGTATTATCCCTCTGGACTGCTCCTCTCATCATTGCCAGCATGTAATACAATACTTTCTATTGACTTCTTGGGAAGCAGCTCTCGCAGTGAATTGACTGTGTTGCTGTGACCTAAAGTAGGCTAATTTTACTCAATGGTGCATGAGTAAATGTTAAGTGAAGCTACTTTCGATATGATAATATTGCATCAGTATGTATCACCATATACCAAGGCGCTTTTTTATCATTTGCTGTTTTTCCAGTATTGACTGTCTTTGGGTAGGCATAGTATTGCTTTACAAAGACCCACAGAGTCCTTGTAAAGCGCTGAGTATTTAGTCGTAATAGTACAGCATGTTCTCCCAAAGTTCTGTGGTATATATATTTATGCATTATCATCAGTAAAGTGCATAGTAATTTTTTGTTTTCAAATAACTCGGAAGAGTCTAATTTAGCAAAATACTGAAAATGTAAAGTATTGGACTTCAGGTTTATGGAGGACTGATATTTAAGATAAACCTAGCAAACTGATAGATCAGCATTTCAGCACCTGAACTGCTGAGGGCAGCACTGCTATAAATCACTATTTTCCATCAACACAGGACTGCTTCAAAAGAGCTAATCATCATTATTTTTAATTCAGTAAAAGGCTATTATGAAGTTAAACATATATAGAGCCAAGCATAAGGTAATGCTTGGCTCTATATATGCTTAACTTCATACAGCTTTAGGCTTTAAAAATCTCAAGTATTTGTTTAAAATGTAATTAAAAGGTTTCGCAAACATAAAATGTGTGAAAATGGTGTTAATGATTTTAGCGTAACGTAAGAAATAGTTCTATTTTTTATTTTTTGTAACAATGTCACTGCAACAAAAAAATAAACAAAAAATGTACTATCAAAATAGTGGACACAAAAAAATCTAGTTCTTATGGGCCTGCATTAAAAAAAACTTTTAAGTGCACGTTATTTCCAACCAAATCCAATTAACATGCAGCAGAGAATGAAGTAAGGGAACTTTTAATCAACTGTAATTGCACTGTCGCTTTCAACTTAATGTCAGTAGTGGGTCCTATTGGTGCAAAGTAACAACATACTCTTCAGACACACACACACATACACACACACACAAACAAGTACGTATGCATAAAGCCTTTCTGATTTACTGCTTTGTACACATTGTGCTGATACTGAAAATCACACTATGCATCACAGCACCTGATGAATAGACCCAGTGTAAAGTTATAGTTGGGTTGTAACCCTATGATATATGCAGGTTGCAAAGCTGCATGAAGACTGCTTACGAATAAAGTAGTATTTCTGGGGCCGATGTAAAACTGTATAAAAGTGCTTATAACCACACTCTGTCAGTAACTCCACGGGCTCAGTGACTGTAACCTGTGGAATATCCTCTGTATTCAAAAGTTTTTCAAAACCTTTTGAGTGTTTTATACAAGACTTACTGAAGAAATTATTATGAGCAAATTATCCTGTAACTGTATCTGTAAGAAAAGAAAAATAACAAGGGCATGCATCAGTAGATTTTGGTGTTATTTATAAGGCACTTAGACAGGATGGCTGCCTTCATCCTCTGTATGCATTCTCTAGGTTCTGCAAAAACAATTAAAAATAAAAACAGGGACTACACTAGTTTCTTATTCATTTTTTAACATTTTTTAGTCTTTTCAAATGATACATAAAGACCAAAGTCTTAGGACCAAATTTTAAAGCTGTTCCCCCAGGCTTTAACTATAAGATTTAGAAATAGCGGTGCAGTGCACACTATAGGTTATCATTAAATTTTCTTATCAGTAGCGGGTATACCGCCCTGTATGTAACTTTCTCTCATCAGGCTTACATATCTGAGTCATGGATGCACACACACACTTGCATGCTTTTTAAACTGCAAGTCCTCACCTCATCCTTATCTTTACATGAAAATCATTTTAAAGCAACTACAATATTGGCTTTATTTTCGCAAGTTTCTCCTCCACTGTATTACTGCCCTGCAGATCCCTAGATACCCCCATTTCCTTTTTAAACATTATTTTATTGATCTTTATTGCTAGTACCCTGAGTGATATAAACAGAAGGTTTGAATGTTTGTGTATCAGTTGGATATGAATAAGAATGATCCTAAAACCCATAAAGCAAAGCTAGAATATAATGAAATAACAAAATCAAAGAACCAAAAACACAAAACACTGGGTCAACGACCCAGGGACCCTAACAACTTTTAAGCTCCATAGATGTTCGGGCAACTCACTAGCTGGTTGTATTGTTTCATTTTCACTCATATGTATTCAACCTTGCAGTTATAGTTAGCTGTGATTTGGGCCTTGTTGGAAAAACTTCAGTTCAGCTGTCTTGAAAAAGAAACACATGTCAAAAAGAACATTTAAAAAGTGTAGCTAGATGTGCATTTCAATGTAATTTGTTATGTTTTTCATGGAACAATAGTTGTACCTCTTGTATTGTTGTAGATGGCATCATACTGTAGCAATACAGTGCAATAAATGTTTTCCTCATATTTTTCAGAGTGCACCCAGCAACTGACAAGTTGACCTTGAATGTATAATGCAGTAGATGAAGCAGTTATTCTAGACAAAGCTGGTTACAACAAAATTCACAACCTTAAACCTAAGAATATGCCGAGATTGTTATCTTTAAGCGTTCTGTCCTAAATCCTGGAAAAGATTGAATTTATTAGGGGAAAAGTATCTAAAATCCTTTTATTCAGATGTCTAAAGGTAAGGGCAAATATGTGACCACAGTGGGGTTTTTTGCCAGTTAGGAATAATTCCCTACTCTAAGACGGTAGATAAATACGGGTTTATTTTATTCATCTGCAGCTGGAAGTCAGAAAACAAGCTGAAATAACACATATCACAACCCATTTCTTTGCGATTAGCCATGCTTCTCAGCCACTAAAGGGATTTAAGACACGATAATAAAGATAAAAAGGAAACATTAATGATTTTGTTATGTTAATTAAAGGCAAGAGGATTAGCAACAACACAGGAGCCTTGTAAAGAAATAAACAGACAGGGACTCTGACATTTTTCCAAAAACATTTATAATAATAAATGAATTTGGTCCATGCTGTGATCAAACAAATTGTATGGGAATTGGGGGGGGGTAAAACATGAAAAAATTAAATAAATAAATAACACTTCTCACTTGTCTTGAGGGGCAGTTAGAGTTTGAATTCTGTGGTGTGTAAAAGTGTAGCATTAGTAGTGTGCACTGCTGGTCAAAAGTCAGCAGCTACTGAGATAAGTTGTTAATTTGTAAAGAAAAACATTGATTTTAATAAAAATTAAGAAATTGATGAGAAATGTTATAAATTACAGTTAACGATTAATAATAAATAATATTGCCCTGTCTATACAGAAAACATTCAGATACTCGCTTTCTGTAACCACTTTTTTTTAATGTTTAAAGATATTGTTAAAGACTTTCTTATACATCTGAAAACTGTTGTAATGCAATATTTTAATGGAATAGATTTGGCTGTTTAGGTATCTGGAGCATCAGACTATGTGGATTCTGAAAATGATCCAAAAAGATCTAAATCTAAATATTGTTGGATTCATAATTACACCAGTCTCTGCATTCCCAATATACACATCTTAAACCTTGGGAGAACTTAAGACAGAACAAATGAAGATACAGAGTTCTTAATGCCATCTGTCAAGCATGGCAGATACTTTTTATTGGTTGTAAAAATGAAGATTTCTACAGGATAAAATTAATTTTGATCAAGGAAGGCCATCATTCCAATTTGCATTGCGGTGTCAAAGCCTTTGGATGTCACTTTACTGGAGGCAATTTCCTTCTACAATGACCCACATCTCACATCTCCATACTCTGCTGTAAACTGTTAAGACAAACTGCTAACAGCTTGTATTTTGTCTATAATGGTGTGGCCAAAGCAGTCACCAAATCACAGTCCTAATGTTGTCCCTCTTGTGGGAAGAGCTTGATCGTATGATATGCAAAAAAAATGGCAATGAAACCAACTTTCATTGCCAGGAAGCTTTTGAAGGAAACATGGGGGAAATGTCTTCATTTACTTTAAACAACTGACAGAAAATAGTCTTCAAGGCTGGCATATGTGCCGGTACAATAGCTATGTGCAGCTTGCTGTTCTTGCACAGTGCCAGGTGGCTATAGAGGGAATCTTTGGGGATGTGACTGTTGTCCATGTGGTGGACATGACTAAGCCAGCATCTGTGTTGCCTGAGCAGCCTGTACAGGCTGGTGTGGGACAGAGCCCGAGATGCAATGGAGGCAGTAGAAATGGAAGGTGTTGAGCCTGGTGCCACCATTCAATAGTGTGCTGATGTTGCAAGTGCAGTAGACTTTCATCAGAGAACCATCATAAGAGTACCCATATGGAAAAGATATATATAAATCTTATAAAGTTTGTATCTGTCTTGTGTGAAACTTGTATGAAAAGCATGTAAGAGTGAAAACAGATATAAGATCCCTTGAAAAATTATATAATGAAACGTGTATGTTTTGGATACTTACTAAAACAATGTATGAAAGTAATGAGAAAGTGGCCACTTTCATGAGTAAATCATGTAAGCCTTATATGATCTATATGGCCACTTTCATGAGTAATCACATATAAGTTTTTACTATTTCTTTTCCATATGGGTATGCACAGGGAGAACATGCAAAGTTGACTAAGAAGCTCTAGCTGGAGCTTTCCTGTTGTGAGGTGATCCATGCATCCATATGCCACGCTCACCCCTGTATATGAAGAACGATATTAATACTACTCAACTGATAATTTTTGTTTTTAGCATCATTGCAGTATGAAAATATACAATAAAATTTAGTGAAATGCACTGAACAGCAAAATTAAATGTAACGTGTGCTAACATTTATCTTTAAGTAGGTGTAGAGCAGACATTTTGACTTGTGATATTAATTAATGTACTTGTTTTTTATCTATATACACTGTCAAGTGTCTTCTTTGAAAAATGTAGTCTGTTGAAGCTTTCTTTATTCGCTTACCCAATTCCATTTTGCAATCAATGGTGCCCTTGTTTATTCATAATTTCAGCGCACCCTTTCCTTTACTGCAGTGCACTTTTTCTCTTCCATAAAAGCTCAGAGCCATCGCTCTCCATCTAGCTGTTTGCTGTGTAGTTTAACTCAATGTTAGCAAGAGAGGTAAACCATTTAAGGTGTTAAGAAACATGTTGTTTTAAAGGATTTTAACTAGGAAGGACAAATGGTTTGGATTACCAGATGTCTTAAAATGTTATTTTTACATTCGGTGCATGCCTGATTTTCCAAATTCAGCAAGTAACAGGATTACATATTTGTAATCTCAAGTTTGGACAAAATAATCAGTTATAAGTATATATTTCCATAAGAAAGCATACATAACTGCAGATCCTGTGATGACAATTGTAGGTGCCTTGAACCTTTTTGCTGCATCGGATGTTCTTTTCTGAATTTACTGACTGCTTGAAATGTACACCACCCCCTGATGATATCTCTTATACTAATATGACTGATCTCAAATTGTCTGAAGATCTTTTTAACTCCTTTGGAAGACTCATAGTACCCAAAGTATTTGTTATGCAAGGCCTCAGAGAACTTGGAGAACACTATACAGTGGAAAACAGAACCACAGACACTTTTAGAGGTTTAAATAAAAAAAAGTTCTACTTGACTCTCCTGAGATTCTTAACAGTCTCAACTAATCTCAAACACCTCATTCAACTTTTATGTTTTCTTTTTCATTTAATTACTCATTGTTTGTTATTTAAAAGATGGAAATAAATACAATTATAAATTGCTGTCATTAGATTAAGAATATTAAGTTCATAGATATTTTTTGTTTCCAAGATGATTATCTGGAAAAAAAAAACATGAAATGCATTTTTGTGAAACAATAACTGTATGTATCTGTGCATTGCTAATATATATTTTTTTGTAATATATCAATTCCTAAAGCACTTTCTGGATGGATGCAAACTGCATTTCATTGCCTCGTAGAGCAGGGCGATATGGCCAAAAATATTTATCACGATATATATTTGAAAATTTGCGATAACGATATAACTGACGATATAATTGATGCGAGACAAAATACAACTCCACAACATTACTAGCGCAAAAAGACAACCTTCCATTTATTTTCAATTAAACAAGAAGCTGGTTTTTATGTACATTAAAGCTTTATAAAAATGTAACAGTGCAAATGCAAATTCCTTGCTGAAAGTTTAACCAAAAGGCATTTCCAGTAGAAATGGGCTGACATATCCTGAGCATAACCATGTATAATATCCACTGAAGTTAAAAAGAGGTGCTTTGCAACATTAAAATGCAGTGTGCAGTATGTATTTTTCGGACCATAAGGTGCACGGGATTATAAGGCACATTAAGCGAAACAAAGCAGTCAGATAAATCAAACTTTATTAAACTCATTCTTCTTGCTTCCTCCACTTCTGTACCATTGATTTATTAATGTTGAATTCTCTGGCAGCTGCTCTATTCCCATGTTGTTGCAGTATATTAATGACTAACCTTGTATTGTGGATGGATTATCTCAGTTGTTCCCCTGACTGAAGTTTGGTGTTTACAGCATCCTGCCATGCGATTGCATTTGTCTCTAACCATGAGGAACCTTCACGTTAACTTTGATAAGTGGAAAAGTGTTAGTGTTCGTCCTCCAGCTTCACTGTTTATGTTATGCTAACATAGCTGTGTTGCTAGCGATCACGTAGCACATCATACCAGCTAGCCCAACTTCAGTAACCCTACAAACGTCACTGCTGTTTAGTTTCCTGTCTTCATTTATGTTGGAAGTGATAGCAGAGCTGTACGTTTGAATTTTTTCAGAAATCTCTCAGTCAGAACATGCAATATCATGCTTAGGTAACTAGCGAAACTAGCGAGCTAACTTCCGCTAGCTTGCTGCTAACTTCTAACTCCGTTAAATGTAATAAATTTTGTTTTCATGGATGCCTGGAAGTTAAACTTCATAGTTACACCTGGTAAAGCAGCAATGCTGATCGTTTTATTAAAGATGAAAGAATTTAGACAGTTTTTAACTCTCAGTGATGCTGCAGTGTTGTTTGACCTGAAATATACGGAGTTTTAGACCCAGATTACTCCCAGATTTAAGAGCATCTTAGTCCGACAATAACGACGGCCGCTTGCATGTTCTGCAAAAAAAATGTGCTTTGTTGTGTATCTGACGGACAAACACCAAACCAGTTCCACATCACTGAAGTTGCACAATTTTTACAAACCAATTCTGGTTCATCTGTTTCACTCAACAATCGGCGATATTTCATTTTCCTATCGTTGCCTAACATTATACCGGTATTACCGTGAACGGTATAATATGGCCCAGCCCTATTGCCTCGTACTTGTGACATATGCAATTACAATAAATAAAGTTGAATTCTTAATGTTGCATTAAGGAAAACCAATAGTTTGCTTAATTTATTCAATAGAAGTAGTGTAATTTGTTTGTTTTCAAGTGTCAAAGAGGAAACTGCAGTCCCCGATCACATATAGTTTGGGACTCTGAAACAAATTATGTTCATTAAGTAAGAAAATGATTACAACCCATTAGTGAGGCTGCTAATCAGCCCACTACTGTAACCTGCAGCTGTGCCTGCCTGTCTGAGCTGCTCTTTGCTCTTTGCCATTCAAACCGTTTCCCCATTCAGGTTTATACATACACCATTTCTACTGTGGAAAAATATAGCACTGTCAACACTATATATGTTTCATTATTTATGTTTGTGTCCTGGACGTCGTAATGAGAAGATTATTGGTATTAATATATTTATCCCATATTTATCCCTGTGACCTGCTATGTATACAGTGTAATCTCCTATAAAATTTAAATATGACTGTCCACAGACATTTAAACATTTTAATGCAATAAAACTTCAGCAATACTCTGCTGTTTAAAAAAAAAAAAGGCATACCAACATTCTTCTTCTTCTTACCCCTCTACTTTTGGAAATGAACACCTTTAACACCTAGAGCACACAAACTAAACATAATTATCATAACTACCTGAGATTGCTCTCACAGTGCTCTCCTTTTTAAAATTCAGATTTGCAGCTGTGGCAAATGTGTTATTTTTTCCTTGTAATTTGTGACATCATTTTTTAAATATAATTTCACTTTTTTAAGTGTTATTAAAGGTAAATAATAGTTTAAAAACTTTGTTGATTTGACCTTTAACAGCTTTGTATTTATATAGAAGGTCAGTATTTGTTTGAACCAGTCTGTTGAGGGTAGGGCTGGGCCATATCATACCGTTCAGGGTAATACTGGTATAATGTTGGGCAACGATAAGAAAATGAAATATCGTGATAGAATATGGGTAAAACGTGCATGCGCAGTGCCTTTGTTTTCATACACACATGGCGGAAAAAGCATGGCGGCAATGGAGAATGAAAAGGGCGAAAACGGATCGTTGAATTAAACGGATGAACCAGAATTGGTTTGTAAAAATGCTGCAACTTCAGCGGTTCACTGGTTTAGCTTTTGTCCATCAGATACACAACAAAGCACTATTTCTGGTATCGCATGCTAGCGGACCGTCGTTATTACCGTGTTTTTGGGAAAATACGGCACATTTAAAATCAATCCTTTGATTTTTCTGAAAATCGACAGTAGCCCTTATAATCCCGTGTGCCTTATGTATGAATTCTGGTTGTGTTTACTGACCTCGAAACAACTTTATGTGGTACACGGCGCTCGAAAATCTGTCACATTTTAGTACGACTTTGCTACGCTACGAACCCACACCGCTTGATGGATTGTCGGAGCATTACGGCTATCGTAGGCAGGAGCCTCGCGGAGTGATACGTACTGTACAGTACGTACGTAATATTATGGCTCCGGTAATATTATGTTGAAGCACGTGCTTCAACATAATATTACTATGTTGTATGTGTATAACCTCTTTTTTTTAAAGTTTTGTGGATATTATACATGGTTATGCTGAGGATGTGTCGGCCAATTTCCACTGGAAATGCCTTTTGGTTAAACTGTCATCAAGGAATTTGCATTTGCACTGTTAATTTTTTATATAACTTTAATGCACATAAAAAACAGCTGCTTGTTTAAGTGAAAATACATTGATGGTTTTTTTTCTTTTTTGCACTAATAAAGTTTTGGAGTTCTAAAGTATTTTGTCTAGTGTCAATTATATCGTCAGTTATATCGTTATCGCAAATTTTCAAATGTATATGGTGATAAATATTTTTGGCCATATCGCCCTGCTCTATTTGAGGGTAATTTAACCCTGCTGTTGTTAAGAGCAGAGATGGGCAGTAATGCGTTACTGTAATCCGATTACTTTTTTCAAGTAACGAGTAAAGTAAGGGATTACTATTGCTAAAAAGGTAATGCGATTACTGTTACTTTCCCGTAAGCATGCCGCATTACTGCGTTACTAAAACCGTGATTTTTTTTTTTTTTTTTTGCGAGAGCGTCTCATGACAATGACGTGTGTTTTATGTGCATCTATTTAAAAGAGTGAGTAAACACAAAAAACTATTTTATTTTATATGCTGGAATATGCAGAAAATAGGTTTAAATGTTAAACAAATTTCTTCCGGTCAGAGAATGTTGCATATAATTTAATGTTTGCTTGATGCATAAAGTTACAAGATTGTTTTAAAACTTTTTCATTTGATTACATTTTGTATGATGGATTATGCAGAAAAAAATAGAATTGGGCTAAAAGATCTATTGCTTTATTACCTATTCAGGTTGTAAATCATTTTTTTAAAAGTAACTAAGTAACTAATAACTTTTTGAAAATAAGTAATCGATAAAGTAACGGGATTACTTTTTTGGGGGGGGGAAGTAATCAGTAATTAGTTACTGATTACTTTTTTCAAGTAACTTGACCAGCACTGGTTAAGAGACATGTCAAAAAGGGTTTGATAGATTCAGTGAAGTATGGGAATCCTGGTTCATGGTTATGTTTACTCACACACCGGAAATGCACGGTCAGCATTAATGTTGTTCATTGTGCTTTTCCTGTCTGCCATGAGAAAGAGGTCTATTAGGTGTTTAAAGGTTAACGATGAGTATAGCGCCATAGATGCTTTTGTGGACACACCACCTGCTGTACACTGTTCGTCATGGTCACTGATTTGTAGACAAATGTCATGGAGAGCTGTGGACAAATGGAAAACCTAGTTGCTGAAAAATTACAGGTAGTGTGAAATGTATGAATCATACATGAATGTATGATTGGCTCACAGATTATCTCAATGTCTGAGGGGTTAATAATTTATGGTCTAAGTTAAAAGTTATATATACACTGATTATTTTTATGTATTTATTTATTTTTCATTTCCTAACATAATGAAACTGCCTGGCTTGCATGGTCTTTACCGAGGTTACCAAGTTTTGCTTCTGGGTGGATAAGGTAAAAATCACATATGAACGGTTCTGCTCTATGGAATATTTTATAACCTTTATCAGTATTCTAAATGTGTGCACATAATTTGTAAATCTCCTATTTTTAGAGATGGCTGTGAAGATGTGGGCTTTTAATTATTTAGCTGCTAAAGCTTATTATCAGGGCTGTTTAATGGGGTATTAAAGTATTAGTCTGTTCTTTAAGAAAAATAATATTTTGTCCTGCTCCTGAAAACATTTTTTTGTAAATCTTAACAGAACCATTATTGAAGTTATATTTCCACCTGGGCAGTGGGTGGCTCTCGCCATTTAAATTATTTTAATTTCCCAACCATTCGAATGTCACGAATATGGTCTTCAGCTTTGGGATTGGCTGCCTGCAACAGCTAGCACAAGCTGGTAGTCTGTGTGCCATAGCTGATTGTGCCCAGGCTCCCACTCCTTTTTTTATTCTCCTTTTCATGTTGAGGAAAACTGTTTCTACATTATACCACTTCCCTCTAGCAGCCTTCTATTGAGGAAATGCAAGCTGATCTCCAGTGCTATCAGAAGCAGGTGTTTGGATCTGCAGGAAAGGACTACCTTGGTGTGTTCATCTCATCAGAGAGCAGGACTTGCTTAATGACAGACTGGCTGAGAAGAAACAAAATGACTTTATCTAGTGAGGTAGGGAGCTGTGAAGAGGGCGTGGGATAGGGAAGGTGGCTAGTGGTATGACACTTCAGGGAGCACACCCCATCCCGGACATGCCCATAAAATGTATGAAAAATGATTAGGCTGTGACTAATTACCCGTTTAGTGTCGTCGAAAGTTGTTAAACAGACCATTGCCTTTTAATACCTAAAGTAAGGAATGGGATTAATTAAGCAGAAATGTATTCTTCTACTCTGCCAAGTCTCTTTCTCACAGTCTGTAAAAACACTATGTGATGGGGTTTGCACCTCAGGGAAATAGCTGGTAATGGTCTGAGAAAGGGATCTCCTTTTCTCAATTCAGTACTTTTTTTTGGGTGACTGAATGAATGAATAAGTGCATGAGCAGCTGCCTCTATAAAATGGAGGGCATAGGGAAAAAAATTAAGTTTCTAAGGCATAGGATTTATGACTGCACAACTGTTCCCCTCAAATCTATGACTACTGAATAAAAAATCCATAATGGCTTATAATGTATTATATCATAATATACAGTGTACTAGACATATAAATGATTAGGGCACTGAAATAATACAAATTGTTTAAAAAAACAACAACAAAATAAAACAAAACAGTGTGCTGTTATAATATAATAATACACATGGGGTCCTTCTGCATTATTTTAAGGTCCTTACCTCACAATATAAAGTGCTTCGAGGCCACTGTTGTTTTGATTTACATACATAAATAAAATTGAGTTGAACTGAACCTGTCTAGTCACATGACGGCCACGTACTGTCACATGAGTGAGTGGTATTCACGCTTCATACCAACAGCAAGCATTTCATAATCACAGCACTAGATGCACCATCACCCCTATTTTAGGGTGAATTATGAAACACTACAGATGCTTGTTTAAAATGCTTTAAGACCTAAATAGTGTTTGAACTTGAGGCTACTAGGGTTCTCAGTTATTTATACTGTTTGAATGATATAGCCTAAAAAGGTTATTTAACCTCCTAAGACCCAAACTCTTCCACGGCATGCATTTTTAATTTCTCTTTGATTATTGGGCACATTAGGGCCCGATGAATGTAAAAACAAAGAATTACCAGATTTTTTTTTTTTTGCCTGATTTTTTTGTTTCTAAGAGAAATGAGAGCAACATATAAGGATATTCATTTGAAATTGCGATAGAACAGTAGCATTATAATGTCCTTGTAAGTGGATATCAGGCCCTTGTAGAGCAAAATTGAGTATTGTGGTCTAAATAACCCAGAATGTGATGTCCACATATGTGGACGCCAGGTCCTAGGAGGTTAAACACACACATATGTACACAAGACCATATTGTATGGTGTAACCTCTGTGTACTTTATCAATTTATAAATTCAACTAAAAGAATTGTAAAGAAATAAGCTACATATGTTTCCTTAAGATGCTCTGATCACCAAGAGCCCAGTTAGTGAGTTACCTGTCAGTCTGGATGAGTTCATGTTATTTACACCTTATTTGTGGCTTAAAGGTTAGTGTGACAGTTAAGTGTTGCACTAAATTAATGTAACTCTACCCACTATAATGCTAATTGTAACAAAACTGTGGGAAATGTTCTTACCGTATGGTAAAGAATTATCCAGCCTACCATAATCTATAATGGAATCTGTAGTGGAAATAAGAAGATCAATATCAGCTGAACAGGTGAAAAAAGTATGAAGGTACAATACTTGACACCTTTTTAAAACTACTTAAAAAATTCTTTGGAGTTTTTCAAGCAGTTTATGTTTTATTTTTTGTTTATTTGTTTGTTTTGAAATGTCTAAAACAGCTGCTAGCAAAGAAAAAAAAAAAGAGTTCAGCTTTCACTGCTCTTTTTCAAAACTTTTACTATAAGTCAGAGCAGTGGGAATATATTTTCCCCTAAAGATTTCTATCAAATAAATTGATAACGAGTAGAGTATCTAGATGTTCAAGGTCTGTATTGGCTAACCGCGTTAACACTGAAGTATGCCAGTATGTGTGTAAGAAACAAAATCAAGATGAGTGTTGTGTGTGTATCATACTGTGAATAATTTGTCTGCCCCTCATTAAAAGTTAGCAGCTACCACATTCATTATTTGACAGTTTCTCATTCAGTGCCTGGAGCATTGTGTTTTTAATTGCAATACTAATAGGCCAATGGCTGTGACAAACATGATGTGGTGCAACATTATCAACACAATCGGCTGTCATATAAATCCTGTAATTAATGAAAGTTGTTGCTTTTAAAAGTCATGTAACATAAAAAGTACAAATTTTGGTCAGTGTTGTTTCCCAGAATAGCTACATATTTAGCATGTAAAGTTTAGTGGCTGTAATCTGCTTTGTATGAGGAAAGATATTATGCACTCGGTGGCATAGCTGAGTTCGATTTTGATCTAGTTCTCCATTGTTATTGGTTCAGTTTTTGTTTGTATGAAAATGAGCTGTAGCTGGATGCGCCTTAAATTTCTTGTTCAGGAGTATGTCTTCCTGTGCCTATTATGATGACAACATAAGTTATAGCTATATATAGTATACAGTTTAATGTTTGCTTGACGATAATTCAGTGTGGAGTGAATTACCAGTTAAACAGCACTTCTATTCCATCCTGTGCATATTAAGACAACATAACATTGATCTGGTACAGGTGTTGATTAAACTCTCCACACAAGAGCAAAACTCATTTGATAGCTGTTTGCTATTTGGAAGTTTTCAGCTATCAATGAAACAGTATAATAAGGTCCATAAGTATTTGGACATCTACAGACTGTACGCCACCACATTGACTTTTAAATGCTGTTTCATCACATATTGACTGTTTAAAATCCAGTGTAGTCATGTACAGAGGCAACATTACCATTCAGACTAGAACTTTTGTCTTCATGGAAGACTTTTCTTATGCACACTTGCTGAGCTGTAGTATTGGGGGTAGAAATCTTTGACAGTTATTACTGCATAACTGACTATTTAGTTAATTAAGCTTATAGTTGAAACTGATTAGCTAAGGAGCTGTATTGAAGTGATTTATTATAGTGCAATGCACGTATTCAACTGTGAATGGTATGGACAAGATAACAGGACTCATGGAACAGAAAAAAAGACCTCTGAACCGGTTTTGGAGTAAATTAGGGTCAATGTAAAACTATTTGTTAGCACCAGCATTTGCATATCATATCTGGCCAGGCCACTTATGCCCTATGTATTGCAGTAGGAAGTGTAGTAGTTCCTTCAGTAGTCTCAGGATGCTTATTATGTCAGGATTTGTGCTACAAAAGTTGCGATACTCAGCAGGAATTGCATAATAACAACACATTTCAGATCAGGAGACTCTGTAAATCAGATTCTTCAATTAATGTTAAACCACCTTGGATGAAGCTGGAACACAAATTAGGCTATACTAGCCAAGGGATCATCAAATAAGGCTTTATCTTGTTCATCTATAGCAACGAGTGAACATACGTGAACTAATATCAGCTGAGCAGTGCATAAAACCAATCAGTATCTTAGCTTTTACTTTTTCTCTTTACTCTTATTTATTTATTTATTTATTGCCACTATATACCCTGGTGAAATGTCATTTAGATATGAATGTATGAAAAATATAGATAGTGCTCAAACTTACAGAGCACCCACTACTAGCGTATGCAAAAAGGTATTCATAATTCGTACATTTCCCTTGGGAATAAGATGTTGATACAGCTAGCTTTTTATAGCTCTGTGCAAGGTGGTAAATTCAGTCTGGAGACAGCAGAGATAAGTCTGTCAGCTGCAAGATTTACATTTTACATGCTCTTAATGTCCTGGTTTGACTGCAAGGATGCCAGAAACTCTTGCCAGATTGCCAAACACCAGGCCAGAAAAGGGCCCACACAGCTACTTTACAGCTGGCCTTCTAGGCTTTATAGTCCATGGTGATGCACTGAGGACACAAGCAAAAGAGAACATTGATTGGCCAGCTGGACAAGGCCAAGATGCCATAACTTCAAACTTCCGACTGATTGATTTTTATCCAAGTTGCATTACAAGCCTATTGCTTCCTTAGGATCAATTTTAATAGAAAAGCAGTAGATCTTTGTTTATAATGCAGCTTGGCAGGTCACCAGTTGTGCTACATCACTTATTCCGCTTTATTTAACTTTTTTTTTAAATGTATAAAATTTAAATTATTTAATAATTTCAAATTAGTATCTATAAAGAGGGCCAGATGTATTTTCAACATAACAAATTTTTGTATTGATTTTGACTCTGTACATTAGCAATCATACAATCAGGTTTGATTGAAATGCAGACTTTGCTCTTTAATTCAGCAGGTTTAACTAAAGATTTGCATTAACTGCTTTGGAATTGGAGCCATTTTACAAGGCTCAAAAATAATAGGACATTTGACTGACAAGCAATTTTATGGCCAGGTGAATCATATTCTATTATAATTCAGAGTTCATTCTAAGTTTTGAACTTGCACATGGTAGCTGTTGACTGGAATTCTGAAAATGACATCCAAAAAAGATGCTAATGCAAGTGATCGCAAGTGGTTGTCACTGGTCTAAAATTAAAATGAAACCTATCAGAGCTATAGCAAAAACATTAGGATTGGTTAAATCAGTTAAGAGAGGGAATGCACTCGTCAGCTTATTAACAACAACATACCCGAAAGAGCACAGGAGACAGCTAAAATGGATTGCAGAATTCTGTCCTTGGTCAAGAAAAATCCTTCTCAAAATCTAGTCAAGACAAAAAAAATTATCAAGAAGATACGCGTTTCATTGTCACAGTCTGCAATCAAGAGAAGCCTTCATTTATGTAAGTGCAAAGGGTTTACAAGTTGCAAACCACTGGTTAGACTCGAGAACAGGAAGGGCAGATTAGACTTTGCTAAGAGGGGATCTTTGTACAGATGAAACCAAGATCAACTTGTACCCAAATGATATGGATAGAAAAGTATGAAGAAACTGAAAGGGTTAGAGTTTGGAACAGTTTGTGATCTGAAGTACAACCTCATAACATAAAACCTCGTCATTAAACATGGGGGAGGCAAGGTTATGGCATGTATTGCTGCCACTGGAACCGGCTCAGTGGTGTTTATTGATAATGTAACTTACTGATAGAAGTAGCAGGATGAACTGGAATTCTGAATATGACATCCAAAAAACATGCTAATGCAAATGATTGCAAGTGGTTATCAATTAAAATGAAACTTATCAGAGCTATAGCAAAAACATTAGGACTGGCTAAATCAGCAATCTGATGATGTGACTTGCTGATAGAAGTAGCCCGATGAATGCTAAGACCCATCCAATTTTACAGCTCAAGAAACGTTGGTAAAAACATTTTTACTGTTTTGTGTGTTTTATTCACCTTTGTAATCTAACAGTAACTAGTTTTTTTGTCCAGTAAATATAACAATAATTGCATGGTATTATAAGAGTAGTAATGAGCTTTAATGAGTTATGACTGTAAAGTATGGCAGGCCAACAAAATAATTGGCTAAGCCTAAAAAAAAATCAAAAAAAAAAATCTGTGTGCTTAATTATGGACTAAACTTACACGAAAGCACTGAAGTTGTAATTAATTTTGTTTATTCCTTCAGTTTCCTTCTAGCACCTTATTTAATAAAATCCCTCAGCTATTAATCTTTTGACATACCTCTGAGCTACTTTGTGCACTCATGGTGGCTCACTGACAAACCAAGCCTGACATTTGACTAATTGCAGTCATTTCAGAGTGATCACTGCTATAATGTATTGGAAATGCACAGCAGCGTAACACAACATGCAGGCACTTCTCTCTGTCTGGTGACCCACTTTATAGTTTGAGTAAAGGGGAAGCTGTTAAAATGCTAAAAGATTCTTCTCATTAAGTACAGTTGTAATTATTGCAATCAGAGCCTTTTTACAAGGTCCACTCTCATTTTTGCAAACAGAATGCAGGAATCAGTCTATGGTACATGGTCGTGTAGCACAGCTGAACTGTAGCTTTCTCCCCCTCCCTTCTGCTCCACAATGGAACAGCAAAAGAATGACTCTTACCTGTCCTTGCCACCTTTAAAATATCTGCGTTTTTGATGAAGACCTCAGTTAGAGCCTCCTGGGCTAGAGCGGAGAGCTCATTACAGCCAGAGGAGTGGAGGATAGCGGAGAGAATGAACAGAGGGACGTAATTGCGTGTGTTAGTGTGAGAGAGAAGGAGAGAGAGTATAGGGTGTGGACTGTGGAGAAAGTACTAAATATGAGAGACTGGGAAAGCCCTTTGTAAGGTGAAATAAGGGGCACTTGGGGACTTGCCGTATACATTGCACCTGTCTTATCATCATTTGACTCTTATTTGTTGGTCTTGCAGTGCTAAACTGTCAGCAATTCCCTGCCTTCTTGGCCTTTACCTGTAAGATCTCATGGAAATGCTGACAGACTGCCAAACCAGAGCTGTCTAGAAAAGGCTGCTGCTGCTTTTACTTGACTTCCATGCGCTGTCAGAATTAGATCTATATGCACAGACCTGCACTTAGGTAGTATTTCAGACTGACACTCAATTAACAATGGATTTCTCTAAATTATTCTTTCCTTCCCGTAGTTTAGTAAGAACTTGGTAATATCTGTTTTGTGTTCATGGGGGTTCCCTGTAACATGCATCTCCCATTCCCGCAGTGTGTCAGTAATGTTTCCTGTAATTATATATTTTTCTGGACCAATTCAATTGTCTCTTGATGTATTCCTCGCTCAGCTGAGCATGTCATTACACACATCATTTGTGTGCAATTTAATGCAGTATGCAACAAGGTTATATTTCTATGGTGGTTCAATTTGAGGGCTCTTAGTTTTTCAGCCAC
This sequence comes from Mchenga conophoros, assembly GCF_057382185.1. NCBI lineage: Eukaryota > Metazoa > Chordata > Actinopteri > Cichliformes > Cichlidae > Mchenga > Mchenga conophoros. The sequence continues at coordinate 11,920,796 of NC_140526.1, forward strand.
AATCATTTCTCTCTGTCTTTTTTTTTTCTTCTTTCAACTGGCTTTCAAAAAATTGCCTCCGCAATGATTCTGCACTCCTGCCTTGCTCGGTCATGCCACATTTTAAATTCACATTGGAAGATATTCCAATTATCAGTCAGGTAATGTGATGAAAATGGTAACTTTCTGTCTTTAGCCTGGGTGTGCTGATCAATTATTATCAAGTGCATTACATAATGAAATTATATCCATCTGTTTGGTATTTCTCTTTCCCCAGGTGGAGCAGTTGTAGGAATGATCATTTTTCGTTGGCTTTTGACTCTGTGCAGTAACAGGAAAACTAAATACACCCTTTAAGCTTCAATCCGGTTGTTCAGTGATGACGCGACGAATCCTACTTCCGGGTCTAAAGTAGTCTGCGTTTAATATGGCTTTTGTGTTGTTAACATGTTTAATGTTATGTATTTTCTTCTATTTGATCTCAAAAAGCTCCTAAAACAGTCAGTGATCACTGTTGACCTCCCTCGGCTTTTATTACCGCTAATCATTTATTTAAGCTCAGTTTTTAAAACCTTAGGATGTAACTACAGCCCAGCCCATGCAGCAGTATATGAATGACTAACCTCGTATTATGGATGGATTATCTCAGTTGTTCTCCTGGCTGAAGTTTGGTCCTTTTACAGCATCCTGCCATGCGATTACATTTGTTCCTGACCACCGAGAACACTCATGTTAACTTTTATCGAGTGGAAAAAAAGTTAACTTGTTTATATTATGCTAACATAGCTGTGTCGCTAGCGGTCACGTAGCACATCATTATACACCAGCTAGCCCAACTTCAGTAACCCTACAAACGTCACTGCTGTTTAGTTTTCTGTCTTCATTTATGTTGGAAGTGATAGCAGAGCTGTACGTTTTAATTTGTTTCCAAAACCCTGCAGTCAGGACATGCTATATTGTATTTAGATAGAAGCTAGCGAGCTAACTTCCTGCTACTTCTAACTCTGTTAAATGTCATAAATTCCATTTTCATGGATGCCTGGATGTTAAACTCAATTGTTACACCTGGTAGAGCAGAACGCTGATCATTTTATTAAAGATGAAAGACTTTAGACAGTTTTTCAACTCTCAGTAATGCCATAGTGATCGTTTGATATATGGACCTGCAGCGGAGTTTAGACCCAGACACGGCTAGTGACGTCAGACTGAACAACCGGATAGGAATTAGGAGGTTAAGTAGCTGCCAGATACTGTTAATTAAATGCACTTGATTTAGTCTTTAATAACTGACTAAACACATTTAAAATATGTGTGTCTGTTATAAAAGCAGTTTAATTGTCTGGACTATTCAGGTGGGGAAAAAGCCTTTTCTCTGGAAAACTGAACGATAACTTCAGTTTTCAAAGTTGCATTTGAACAAACCACAAAACTTTAGGAATTACTAACGGTGGGTATGGACAACTCTATGCGTAAATTGTCTGCACGAGTGTTTCACAGAAAAATGTGTTTTTAAATATTTTTGCATAATTATGCTTAATTTTGCTTTTTGGTCATCATTTACAGTTTTGCAAGGAATCATAACACGCGAAATGCTCAGAATTACAATAAAAAATGCACGTAGGGAAAACAAAATACTAAACGGAAAGGAGTAGGCTTTAACCTCCCTCTGTCCATTTTTATCCGCTTATCCGGGACCAGGTTGTGAGGGCAGCAGCATAAGCCCAGAAGCCCAAATGACCCTCTCCCCAGCAACTTCCTGAAGCTTATCTGGTGGAACATCAAACACTTCTCTTTAACGATAAGCTCTCTCTTTACCATCTCTTTATCTTGCTTGACTAGTGTGCAGCATTTACATTGCAGCCTCAGTCAGTTTAAACATATTCTGTTATTCCATATCTCATTTCATTGTATCTTACATGTAAAAATGACTGTCATTGCTAGATGTTGTTATCTATGGTATAATTTTTTGGCTTCATCGCATTGATGCTTGAGAATCTGGATTTTTTTTTTTCGTTTTTCTTTTCTTTTTTTTAATTGCATGTAGTTTCTCATGTGGAGCTAACAGAGATAACAGACTACATGACCCTTGTCCTTTACCTATATTCTTCTTTTTCTTTTAGTCTGTTAGTGTTTTTCATATCATCTTTGATTCAATTTTTTAAAACTTGAGATTGAGTGTCTAAGGGGAAATGATATTCAGAACTCCTGTTATTTTTAGTCTGAAAGTTTCTATTTATTCATTTTGTTTTGTTTCCATTCCTGTGGAGATACTTTGGAAACTTGTGCCTCTTCTGACTTCCTCCTTGGACCTCAGACAATATTATTGAATTTTCTACCGCCAGACTGTCTCCTTATTACTTGCCTTAGATGTGCAGTCTTCTTTCTTACAACATCATCACCAGTTTCTCAGCTTTACCAGGAGGTATGCATGTATGCATTTCCTTATATAGAGAAATTGGGTAAGGCCAGCATGCGGATAGTTAGCAAATTGTATGGAAATTCCACAGGTTATTGGTTCCAACAATTCAGATTTGCTAACATACCCATGGTGGTGAGAACAAAATGTCCTCAATGTCCTGTGGACGTGCAAGAGATGTTTGGCTGCACCTCTCTTTCAAAAACCAAACCACAACAGATTAGCAAACATACCTCATTTCAACTGTCAGTAGGTGGAGGGGAGATGATCATTTGGGCTTGTTTTTCAGCCACAGGGCCTTGGGTGCCTTGCAATCAGTGGGTTGACCATGAACTCCTCTGTATAGCAAAGTATTCTAGAATGAAACATGAGGCCATCTGTCCCACAACTACAACTTAGTCAAATTGGATTGTGCAACAGGAAGATGAGCACAGCACAAAATCTACAACAGAATGGTTAAAAAAAAAAAAAGAGAATCAAGGTGTTGCAGTGGCCCATTAAAAGTCCAGACCTCAACCAAATTGAAATGCCGTGGTGGGATCTAAAGGGACCGGTACATACTGTAAACAAATGCCCACAAACCTCAGTTAACTGACGCAATGTTGTAACTCCATCCTGTAAAAATAACTGTTGCATTAGACAAGTAATTTTACTTTTTTCCATATCGCAGATGATAAAAGGACAATTTGCCACCCAAAATTAAGAGTGATAGCGGCAATATGTAATTTGATTTCCTGTCAAGTTTGTTTCTAGGGTGCACATTAATATAGTGTTTCCTACCCATAGTCTAGTACAAACTCTAGAATTTATTGGGTATCTTTACTTGATCAAGGCCATATAGTTATCGTCTCTTTGACCTAGAATAATAATTGGGCTCCTTTGACCTTCCATTGTTTTTTATTACATATATATCATCCTGATAAATCATAATGGCATGGTGTATGCAAAAGTGACTCTCATTAACTTTAATTACAGTGTGCCAAGTCATCTGAAGGCACTGTTTCGTCCCAAGAATCACCCAGATCCTCCCTCATGGCCACAGGCCCTGTCCTTCATCACCTGTGAAGGTGTATCTTATCTATTACTCCTGAATGGCTATTCATTAATCATTCCCTGATTCCAATCAGATGGTACTTGATGGTTAACATGGCTTTGTTTGGCCATCCTTCAGATGGTGGTATTGGTTTTTGGTTGACCATGGCACTATAGATCCTGCAGCCTATTGCTACTGGTACTTCTGTGTGCATAAGAGCAGCATTCCCCTATATATGTAGAAAACTGAGCCATGTAACTATGTGCAAACTGTTCGTCAGGAGTGTTGTGTTCTTAGCCTGACTTTGATATCCAAGTGTTTTAAATATTGGTTGGAGACCATAATCCTCTACTCATTGACAAAAAAACTTTCTACTAGTTTGACCAGAAACTGAGATGCAAAATTACCATCCCATCTCTTTGTCAATCACTAGAAGATGCTTGATGTGACTAATTGCCACAAATAGAAAATGGTGTGTGCAATGGAAGGAGATTGCAGGTAAAGAAAAAAAAAGAGGGAGATACAATAGAAATAGTTTGCTCTTGTGGCAGGATATCAATGGCACAAAGATGAAACAAATCAACCTTAGGTAGCCCCGGCTGTTAGCCAATCCATAGTAATCAGTGAGACTGCATTGAGCTCTCCGCTTCACGGACCCTTACCAATCAGCAGAGAAAACACAGATCTGTCATCTGTTTTCCTGTGCTCACTGATGGAGACAAAGGCCAGTGAGAGTAAAGTGTGGTAATTATTAGGGGTGCAACGATACACAAAATCCATGGTTCGGTTCGGTTCGATACTTTGGTGTCACGGTTTGATGTTTTTTCGATACAAAAAAATGTTCATGCCTTTTTAATTTGTCATTTATTAAAATTATAAATATAGATTTTTAACTTGAAAGTACAGTTTTAAATTTAATGTTGCTGAAACAACAAAATAATAATAATTTTAAAAAATCCATCTGATCGAGAAATCACTCATCTTTGGAAAAGAGAATTTATTACAGAGAAATGGCTCTTTCCAAAATAAAAGCTATACTATCCGCTTCTTCTGGGCTATATTCTCAGCAGCATATTAAACATATCAGGTCCCCATAAGGACAATCATGTGCTAACGGCTGTCTAAATGACTCGGGTAAAGTTTGTAGCATGCGTGCTTTTTGTTTTTGTCTGCTTTCACTTGTCTTTGCACTAAGATGATGTCAGCGTAAATGTGCAGTCATATTCGTTGTGTTCCCACTAGTGCTGTCAGCGTTAATCTCGTTAAAATGACATTAACGCCATAACGCGGCAAATCTCCGTTAACGAGTTACCGCGGATCGCCCCGTGCGTGGGGCTGGACGGCGTCAACACGTTAACAAGCTAACTGTGCTAATGCACTAGTTCCCACCAATTGAGCATTGCGTGGCACATCCGAAATACTGTTTTACTTTTGTCCATGACACACTTACCATCAGGGTCATGCTTCACATGAAAACCAAGATAGTTCCAAAGGCCAGATCTGAATGAGGGTGGGGGAGGTTCAATGTCGGGTAGCGTTGAGGCAGTTGCCATGTTGCAACGAGCTTAGCTTCTGTCTTGCTAGCTTGTGCTGTGCTCAGTGGATCTGCACTCGACAGTGCAGCCTCGGCGGAGTAGTCGAACGCAGATAACACAGGCAGCATCGTCAGAAGAAAAGCTGATAAAGTAAATAAAATTATCTTGTATTGTTCGATACATATGCGTACCGAACCGAAAGCACTGTATCGAACGGTTCAATAGGGGTGCAACGGTATCGTTGCACCCCTAGTAATTATATATGAAGGGTGGGTAAGGAAACTGTGGCCCATGTATATTTCTGCCATAATGACCTTTTAAAGTCTTTTGTTCCCCACATTATTTGTCAGTCATTCAACAGTGTCCCGCTGGCTATCATTAGAAAATTGATTAGGGATTTGAACTAATGCATGCCCACTGCTAATGTCATAATACAGATGGCATGACTCACTTCAGCCTTGTTAAGGAGATTTTGTCTAATCTTGTCTTATGGACTAGTCTGGCCAAATGACTTCCAGAGGGATGTGCTGTGTCTATTTGTATTGATCCCCATTAATTGCTATGACAGGGAAATATAAAATTGTATGTTAGGTGTAATTCAGAAAATACCATGCATCTCCTCAGAGAGAGTGTAGACATAAAGGCAATGAAGATACAGACAGAGACGCACATGCACACACACATTCACAAACACACATCTGTTTTTGTGTCTGGTGGCATCATGAAATGAACTTCCTGGTAGGCAGATGATTTGGCATCAGTGTGCTCAGGTTTTCATAACCTTTGGATGCCTCCCACCCTTGTCCTACAGAGAACCGAGGACAAAGCTCTGTCCTATTAGAGATGAATAATGAGCCTGTTGGCAAAAGAGACGTTGCTAATGTTTTGCCCAAAACTCTAAAATCTGTCCCCAATGATAATGTATTCTATGCCTGTGCCAAACAGGTCTATATTTGAAAAAGTGATTTCATTGCAGATATGACTTATAAAACCTGTAGAGTGGAAACGCATTGTAATATCTGGCAGGTGTGTAGGCATCAAAATAAGGGCTTAGTTTGTTTTCCTGTAATTGATGTCTTTCCTGTGTGGTGGCATAGCTTTGTTTGTTTATGCTAATAAACAACACCAACTTGGGAATGTGGAATAATTCTTTATAAAGTCTTTAGGGTAATCCTTTGAATACAAAGCTTATTTACTTCATATTTTTTGCAATATTTCATGTTTGTTTGTTTTTATTAAGTGGAATAAGAGAGTGTATGGTAGAATAGTATACTGCAAGCAGAGTCTTCCTACCGTGAAAGGTTATGGTCATCAGAGGCAAAAAGGTCAGCTTCATGGGAGACAAAGAGGGTTTTCCTATAAAGACTGCAACATTTAACTTTTTCTTTTGAAACTCCAAGTCAGGGACCATACTCACAAAGCTGTTCCCCAGGGTAGATTATTGCTTTGTAGAAGAAAATCTTTGAACGTTAACGGTCTCTGTTTTTTCACCATCAACTCTCACTCTTGGACACACAGTTTTTGAAATGTCAGTTCTTTAGGGCAACAGTTCTAATTTTTGTTTCGCTTAGTGTAAGTAAATAGATCTGACTGTGAGTTTTTGTTCAGAGATCCCAGGAGAGTGGCATGCATGCTCAGCAGAGAGACTTCTCACTGCAACCTCCCTCGAACATATTGATCAGGAATGCTTATTGGCGTCAGCCCTGTGAATAAAATGCTGCTCTATTGAGTTCAGTTCCCCACTGGGCAACTGAATGAAGAGACAAAAACCTTTAGCACTTTTTTGTGGACTGCTATTCAGCTCAAATCCTAAGCCTAATGACGTCACCGGTAGGAAGAGAAAAATTGAAAATGGCACCTTTGTAAACTGCACCTTTTGAAATGACAATGTATATATCTGTTTTTCTTTTCTTTTCCCCCCTTTCTGTCAGTTTTATGTTATGTGTTGCAGCTTCTCCAGCAGATCGAGAAGAGCGCCGGATTTGGTGTTTATAAAATCAAGGGCAGATAAATAGTGTTGTTCTCCGGCTCTTCACTCAGAATCATTTGTTGACATCAGTGAGAAGAAGAGGCTTGACATGTGCATCCAGATACATATCCCTGCTGGAATCAACCATCCCATTAACATTTAAAACCCTGGAACATGAAAAATGACAGTGTTTATACAGATTCAGAGTACAGAATGAGCAACCTTCTGTATCCACATTATAGCAATTTTTAAGTTATAGTGTGGTGTGAGGAGTGGGAAATAAACTTTTCATATTTTTATTCTTGTGATTTTAAGCACTTAAATGTTGTGGGAAAAATGATTGTTTTTTTAATCTCTGAAATCATTTGAAATAATCCAACATGTTGAGTCCACTCAGTATGTGTTTTAAAATTAGAACCTTTTGATCTGCCTCTAACTTTTCACCCTTTTGATCTGTTTGACTTCAATTCATCGTGTTTTCCCTGAGCCTCAGAATGACTTTATGTAGTCAAGTGATTTCCCATATATCATTTATTTATTTAGTAATTAATTTATTTGTGTATTAATCTATGAGCTATGTATTTAATATTAAATAATGCACAGTCCTTCATGAGATTTTACGATAAACTTCGGGCTTTCTCAGTGGTCCTTTGTTTTCTGTTTGGTTGGAATATAGGGCAGTACAGTTTGGGTGCTCTTGTCAGAGACAGTTTGTGTGCTGCTATTTCGTAACAGTTTTTTGCGGCAGCCGGGGTTTAAGAGACCTTTCCTGGGTAGTGTGTGAGCTCCTGTCGTCCCCTTCACAGGTGAGGAGACATAAGAAGGGTCCAGACAGTTATGGAGGAGTGAGTGCTCAGAGGAAGAACGTTTGGGGGCAACTGAGCTGGCCAGGAGGCTGGGCTCAGTATCGCTATCTGGTGTAGCATAGCCACTCTTATCCTCTTGTAACTCCTCTTGCTCCTCCTCTTCATCATCGTCACAGCACAATGCATGGTACAGAATTTTGTCACTGAAGCGGACTCTTTCTCTTGTGCCAGAGGTACGGGAAGTCTTGTGGCTGTGCGTGGAGCTGCTGGCCTCCTCGCTCGATGAATCTGGAGTAATAATGCGTGGCCCATTGGGGATGGGCAGCCCGCCATTCATCTGAGAGTAGACAGACGCAGTGGTGGGGGGTGGGGTGGGGGTTTGTGTTTGGGTGAGGTTGGTCCCACGACCCATCTCCTGCTGTGGATCTCCTGGTTGCCCGCAAGATCTGCGAGCGGCTGCACCAGCAGCCTCCAGATAACTGCAGAACTCCCAGCTGTCAGAAAGGACATCTGCATTGAGGAAGTCCAATCGGAAGGCCTCTCCCAAGCCCCGCTCACTGCTGGACGTGCTGCTGGCTGTGGCCACGGTCCAGTCATCTGGCTCCAGGTCAAAGTCAAAGTCAGACGTTAGTTTATCGATTTGACCCACCACCTGTGAAAGAGAATAAACAGTTTTAGGTAAAAGATTTTTTAACCTTAACAGCCACAAAGATCCAATCATAAATCTCTGAACAATGGTTCATATATTTAAGAATTGCTACTAAATTTTTTATGTTGTGCCAAGATTTCCAGAGAATGAATCAATAGCCAACTGTAGTGACTTTTACCTCATGACCTCAAGTTAATGATAAACTTCTCTAAAGCTAATGGATTAGTTTAAGCAATATCTGGTGCAATTATGTCTCTCTTAGATTGAATTGCATTTACTTTCCTAACTCCTGTTTTGGAATCAAGATCTAATTCTACTTCTTGTTAGTTTACGACCAAGCGCTTACAAAAATTCAACTTGACCTTTACTTTATGTTTAGTCCTATAGTAAGTAGCATAAAGTGCATTTTACCTCCAATATGTCCTTGTTATCATTTACCTCCAAAGGCCTCTGTGTCCAAAGGTAAGCTTACGAAGGCAAAATAATTAGGATAAAAGCTAAAAGTTACATTTCTGAAAAAATGATGCGTAATAATGTATATTAAGCTTTATATACATAGCAAAAAGTGCACGTATCACCTGTTCTGTTTTGGCTGGACTTTTATATGCTAACATAATTAGAACACATAGCATGTGCACTTTTGCCATTTTTGCATATTTATGTCATGAATGCATATTGAAAAAGAAATATTTTTGCACTTGTAGGAAAAAATGCAACGAGGGGATAATGGTCTTACTTTTTGCAGACACAGTACATGAATAGACCGACTCCAATTATATGAAATCTCTAGATGTTTCGCATGCCCCTGAATTGCCCCCCACTGGGAAGTTTAACAAAAGCCAACATTTACGCAGTTTGCCTTTACAGCTTGCCATTACTCTCTTTTGATCCATAAATCTATAATTGTTTGTTCATAGTTTGGAAATTGTCTTTATTTCCACCAAGCTTTTCCTCAGACAGGTGTTAAAAAATTTGCTTCATGTTATATTAAGACAAAATTAAACAATCCTTTGGAATGAGCCTGTAGCACCAAAGAATCCTCTCAGACCAAGCTGTGTATCCTAAATCCAGTAGCTGATTCATTTTAAAATGAGATAAACCTTCTTAGACCTATAGCTTTACAGTATGAACCCCTAATCCAGTGCTTTTGATGCCTGCACTTTGATGTTAATTGTAGTGCTATTGTAATGCCCATGTCAAACAAAATAAACTCAAATGTTCACCTGCTGCACAGAAATGTACCACAAAAGCATTTCATTTATTGTTACCTCAAAATTAACCTCAATGCCTTTGTCATCAGCAGCAGTGTTGAGTGTTTGATGAATAGAAAGCACTTCAGTGGAAATCATGCTGGTTTGCTGACAGCACCTAAAATCCGAGCCCTCTATACTTGACATTTTAGCACCTTTAATCAGCATGTTCTGCTCTCAACAACAATCTATTGTGAAATGAAAACACTCAGCATTCATGTAGCTTGTAAATGATACATTTCCCCAAACTATTCAGCAATTAAGCACAGTGTTTTGAACTCAGAAAACTTTTTTTTTAGAATGTGTACACCTCGATTTGCCCTGTAATTGCTGCCGAACAGCAGAGAAAGTGTAGTTTCACCCTGAGATTTGTTGAATATGATCTGTTTTCGCCCCCCCATAATTATTTGCAGTGCTTGCTTCTTTCTGACTCTTATGACTACAAAATGAGTATGCTTGTATCAAAAACTCCAAGTCTTATCTCTGTATGTGGAATTGCTATTGTAATTCATTCTTTGTCCAACTTTAAAAGCTGTAAATTCAAACTTGCTGCTCGTGTGCTCAATAAAAAGCTTAAGAATAAAACTGAATCAATCTTCCATCCTAAATTTGGCTCAAGCATGGTTAGATTCTCCTTGCTGCTGTTTTATCTCAATCCTGAATTTTTCTTGGTGCTGATAAGTCAAAGCACCTGCATTTTGAATCTGGCTGCATACCTCTGCACGCACAGCATTGGCTCATCTGTCAATGAGCTTCTCTGCAGATCTGCCAGTTATGGCATCGTGCACCTCATGAGTACCTGGACTGTGCTTTTCCACTGGCATGCTGCCCGGAGGGAACTAGGCTGTATGAATCCTCTAATCCTTGAATTACTCCACCTGTTTGCTGTGTGATTTGCAGACTTTTACTCATGGAGCTGTTAATGTAAGATGTTTTCAGGGCCAGAGGAGTCTGAATAGCTTTGTTTACTTGATTGCAAAACCTAATTTAATCAGTGTGTTAAAAGAATAGCTATCAGATGTATTTCTCAACCCTGCTATTAAACCCGAATTTATTATTGTTTGGTTAGTAGTTATTGCCATGAGCAACAATTCATTTTTATATATCTTCTAATTTGCGTTTAAACAGATGGAGCACTTACAGCATACCGTGGTAAGTTCAGAGAAAGGTAACAGGTAATGCACAAATCGAGATTCTAGTTGCCAAATACATAGTGTTTGCTGTACCTCTGCAGTGACCCTGAACCTGCTTATTTTCTATTTTAAAAGGCATTCCTGCATGCTTCAACTGTTTAGCGTGACCTCTCCCTGCAGTATGTAGTGGGCTAATTTAGCTTGATAACAGTTTCAGCCTGAAGGATCTGCTGATTCTTTTTGTCACAATGCTGCACATGCTCAATGCAACAACAAAGAAGTCTAGTCTCTGCTTTTTTTCCTCCAGAGTGTGTGATGAAGGATCTATGGATGGAATTGGATGAGAAGATTATTTTAGCACAAAGGATGAATGAACACATAAGGAACAAGTTATTAACACTGTGCACAATGTGTTGGAAATAGCAGATGCATTATGAGAATGCATTACGAAGTAATTATGAAACGTGTAACACGGAACTTTATCTCATGTGGACATCACTGCACGTGGGTTATTAATCATATACTGGAAAAATAAATAAATAAATGAAAGCATTCCAGAGATCATGTACACAAACAAGCTATAACCCCCCCCCCCGTGCGTATGGTTTTTATTGTCTGAAACATAGGCCTACAAGGTAAATAGTTGTTAGCTCATAAGGTGCTTATATTGAGTTCTCTTTTGTTTTTATTTCCTCCAAAAATGTAAAAATTCTGGAAGCTTAAAGTTGTGATAAACCTCTGGAGTCAGGCTGTGTATCCCCAACAGACTTCACGGCACATTCATACTACAAAGTTTATGATGCGGTGATGGCATATCCTTGTGACTGAAAAGACTCCATTTGCAACACAGTTAAGCAGTAATGTGTAGTATAAGCATGGATATAAAGTGCTGGGGATTAGACTTTAACTTCAGTCTATAATTTTCTCTCCATGCCTCTGCTGACAACTTCACTTACTTGCTTTACTGTAAATGCTGTCTTATAGAAGCTATTAAAAAGTATGATGACTATAACAATAACTATGATTTTCTGTGTGGGAATGGTAAGCAGAACATGATTTGTTTATTTTAGATTAACGGTTGCCCAGGAAGAATCGCACACACAAACTGAGTAATAAATGGCATTGTAATTTTTTTTTCTGTTTCATTGCACACTATCAGCCAGCAGTCACAAGTCAATTGAGAGCATATCACCTGATCAACAGAGAGTTGAGTCATTTCAAAGCTCTTTGAGGTGCTTTAAAAGAGAGGCTGCCTCAGTAGCATCAGGTGAGGTTTTATTACTGTACCTCAACACCTGTCTGAAATGATGGTCTGGGTAATTGAGGGTCAGACTGAAAGAGGGCACCCTCCAGCCTTGTCTGTAACAGAAAGGCAGAGTGACGGAAAAGACAGGCAAGGATTATCTAGCACAGATTTGTGTAAAAACTATTAATGAAGCCCCCCCTCAGGAGTGGTGATTTTTCTGTAATATTCAGCACCACCTGGTCTCTTGATTTATTTATTGTAGCTGGGCACCTGATTTCTTTCTCCCAAAGTGAGTGTCTTTTCTCTCTTACGGCTAATTAAAATTGTACCAGAACATTAGTACTGTAACATTTTTTCCCAGATCTGATGTTTAATATGTTGTTGAAAATTTCAGACAGAGGTCAAAATCAGCAAATGTGAAAATTTAGGTGTGAAATTGCCTCTGATGAGGAGGGTATATTTACCACATGTTCTAATCACTCAGTTGGTCTTTAAGCAGATGTTTAACTGGAATTGCTTGTTTTGATGCACATTGATGGTTTTCTGTGTGGAAAGATTTTTGTTAGCTGTCTAGTAAACAGATGGGAATTACAATTCTTTGCAAGTCTTACATAAAAGTGCATCTTTAACATGTTTCTAATGATGCCAGTAGAAAGGGTATCTGGTTTTCCATATGCATTACATATTTTAGTGTTTACCAGAAAGTAGAAAACAGCTCTGAAATATGCTATCAGTAGCAATGCAGTTTGTACATATGTAAAAAATAAATCAGGTGTGAGTTACCAAAATAAATGAGACATAACACCCTCACTGGGTTCATTTGAAATGCACGCAGTATGAGTGAATTTTCTGTGGATCACTTCATTACGCTGTGTTCAAGTGGCCTCTCTCCATCTGTTCCTGTGCCACCCGTTCTTCCAGGAGTCATTTTCAGAGCAGACTGAGAGAAGTTTGCAGTGCTTGTTCGTTAATTATGCAGCATCCAGCGTCTAGCATAGCTTTGCTTTTTTTTCATGGGAAAATCTCAAATGTTCAGAGGTGCTATTCAAACAAATCTAAGTGTTATTTCTTTCTCAACATGTCACAATAGATTTCCAGCCCTCCACTGTGCAGCACTTTCAGCACTGAAAGCGGTTAATGCCAGTTAGGAAGTCTCAGCAATTATCAAAATGGCCTTGCATGCTGGCTTTGTAAGTAAAGGCTTCACAAATATTGTTTTAATGCAGTTAACTCCAGCAGTTTTGCAGCTCCTTCTTACTCTGTATCCTCTCCTTATTTCCCCTCAATTGAATTCTCCTCAAGCCGAGAAGAGGGAGGCATCCAAGCCACTCATATTTTTGTGATATGGTTTATCTTATCCCCCAGAACCTAATTTATCATCCCCGACTTACTCTGAAAGGACATATTTACCAGATTCACTAGCAAAATTGTCCAGTGACTTGTAAACTTGTGCAGTCTCTTCCAGACATCTTTATTCACTACTGGATAAAATGGAATTCTGGGAGCATTTTAAAATTTATAATGTACTGAACATTACCCTGCTGTATGTGAAGAACATGCAAGTATTTCATATCTGCACAGAATGTTGCTTGGCTTGAGAGTTTAGACTTCATTGAGTAAAAGCTTCGGGGAGAAATTTACACATGACATTGTTTGCTTGGAGTGTGATTAGGGTTGCGCATCGGGGCAGAGTAATGCAGTACCATTGATAACAACTTAACCACAGTGTCTCTGTTTCAAAACGGAGCAAACTACAAACTAATTTATGAATCACTTTAATAAAGCTTAACATTTTTTCAGCTGCCCTTCAGAATATATTTTTCCAGACTGTGTGAACTTAGGTTAATGCAGAGGAATAGATGCTGCATCATTCCCCCCTAATCATATGCATGAAAGGAGACGGGGCTGCTTAACAGAGGGTTTGCAAACGTGATTCAGATGACAAATGAATATCCGTTACTCTTCATGTCAGATAATATGCACACGCAAGCAAGGTCTTGAAAAATCTTGTGTAACATAAAAAGTGGATGAGAGACAAGATCCAAAGCATTGTCTAGTCTCAGTTTTGTTTTTTTGTCTTGTCAGATCCCCCAGTTTTTATTTTATTTACAGTTGAATAAAAATGTTTTCAAACATACAAAGAAAATCTGTTGATATAACAGGTGTGAAATACTTCCGTTGTGCTGCTTTGCCGTTAGCTTCCCCCATGTTTCCTCAGCTCTCCTGCTAGGTGTGCTAAAGAACAACAGTGATTTGAACAGTTCATCACATTGTTACAGTATCTTATTTATGGTTTTGAATCTGGAGCAGATAGTTATCTGATCCAAATCAGTGCAGTTTGGTGCATCCCTCTAATCACAGCAGAGTCAATGGTGTCGCTGATTTACGGTATGATATATAATACATTAAGTATCTTGACAGACCTAATTTCAGCTTATTTATCACATCAGAATTTTCCCCCTAAAATCTGTATTGACATCTTACCCCAGAAAACCTATTATCACCCAGTGTGTAACTGAATCATTGTGCCACTGATCTTGGACCGTTCTGTGGGACATGTTACAAAAATTAAAGAAGACCTACTTGAGATCGGTTAGCTTCTCATGCATTTCCGTTGTACAAAATTCCATAGTACTTTGTACTAGCCAAGTATATTGAGCATGGTCGGGATTTGAATACAGTTCACTCTGCAGACCAATGAGTCACTGGGCAGAAGACATTGCAGACAAGCTAGGGGGACCTGATTAGGGTCAGGCCATCTTGATTGCTCAGATGTATTGCTTAGTGTTGGCACAGGGATAAATGTCCTTTGAAGTGTTCGCTGGAAGCATTTGGTGTAATTATCCTGTCATGAGAGGGGCTATAAGCTTGAGACTTCATTAGGCACATGCCTGCTGCTTTTTCATCTTTTCTCAAAAAACACTCATCTTTATGGAGGCCTTAAAGTGCTAAACAACGCTGTGATGAGCGTACGGCCAGTACCTCCTGACAACTCACTAATCAAAAGCATCATTACAAACTTCAGCACATAATGGGCCTCATTTATCCCTGTGGGGCTTTAGAAGAGGTGGGCTTCTGAAGTCCCTGTAGGCCTGGGCAATCAACCACTTTCTTGGCCAAATTTAGGTCATTAGACTGTTAGACTGGACTGTCTTGTATTCGAACTCTATGGCAAATTTGGAAGGTTTATCATATCATACTTCGAGCGGCTATGGGTTGTACAATCAGTGAGGGAGGAAAATGGGAAGATTGTCTTCCAGCAATAGGGAGGTAGCAGATGCAGCATGTGTTGGTGCTGGCAGAGCACACTGATCATTTATTGAGGTTCTCCTTCATTGCTTCTATCCGTGTTGAGAGGCCTAGTGCCGGTAATGACCAGAAAAAGATGGTAGGGCCACGCTACGGGGCTCCTCAGTCTGTCTGCTTCCTTGAGATAGCAGGTGGATTAGGCCTGTGTACCGTCAGGTCATGCTGGTCACATGCAAGGAAAAATGGATCATGTGAGTGCAGTCAGGCCACACTGACCCATTTTAATGACTCAGAGTTTTTATTAGCAACATGGTGTCTTTCTGTCAAAGGCCAGTGAAGGTGTAAAGCGATAGTAGTTTATATGTGTTTTTGTGGGTTGGGTTGAAGGGTAAATGTATTTGACCTGCACTGGAAAATGGGGGGAATCTCTTGGGCAGAGGGTAGAATACCACAAACTGCAAGTCTGTCTCCATGCCAGCCAATAAGCAGATAATAAGTGTATCCCGACGAGGGGGAGATGGGGAAATACACAGTCCATTCTATAGCTGCATGCTTATCCCATTTTATGCCAATGACTAATCATAATTTCAATGTTTTAAATAAATTTAGATTTAGCGTACTTACAGTTGATCTGATTTGTTACAGTAACAATTTCTCATGTAATTCCTACTATGGCAGTAAATTGGTGTAAACATGTTACTACATTAACATATCACAGCAGAATATAAACACATTTTCTGGGCTGTCAAAGCTCATTTGCATCAGGCGATGTGCATAGTCGAGCAAACAGTTAATGTTGATGGAATATTAAATATATACCCATCTCATTACTGACTGAATTAATATGTTGAAATAATTGAAGTTGGGTGCATCTTGGGGTTTGAGTTATTTATTTGTGCTGTATTTTAGTGGAGAGCACCGACATATATAAGCAGCAACAGTGGTAGTCCAAGCTTTACATCGTTTGAAATGGTTTTGATCAGCATTGGCCAAAATAGTCAGGCAAACAAAGATGTATATCTGCATGTTAGTCTCCATCTTCTAAATTTGTAAATTCTAATAATCACTTGTAAAACACCTCAGAATCAAAATGATTTTATGAAAAGAAACAGGAAACAGATGCATGAAGGGGCAGACAGATTGAAAAGCCAAACAGAAGGTGAAAGACTGACAGGGAAAAAAATCATAATCTTCATGCAGTTTTATTTTTACTTTTAACTTATTTTTTTATTCTTCTGTCTGCTTTACTCCTGCTTTTCTATCCATCTGTGAGGACATATTCATACCTTTAAAAATATGTTCTACAATAAAACACCATTTGCACCTCTCACATTACCACTGACATGCAGATTCACACATTGCCATTGATCACCTGCTCTCTTTCTGTAATTAAAAGTCCTTACAATGCAGTCGTCTTTCCTGGGTTGTGGCTGAAAATATTGCCTAACAACACATCAGTAATGAAGCAGGAGTTACTTTTTTTCCCCCAACTCTAGGAGTGTAAATGGAATTGCAAACCCAGCACACCAAGTTGCTAAAAAACTAACTTGAAGACAAAGGGTTTTTTTAAACAGGAGACAACATGTTTTTTTT
Source organism: Mchenga conophoros (assembly GCF_057382185.1). Lineage (NCBI taxonomy): Eukaryota > Metazoa > Chordata > Actinopteri > Cichliformes > Cichlidae > Mchenga > Mchenga conophoros. The sequence continues at coordinate 11,937,654 of NC_140526.1, forward strand.
CTCTTTCCTTAAAAGAATCTGTGGTCAAATCTATCAGCTCAGTTAGTGGAGAAGTAGAACAGGCAGCTGTATGTGTGGTCAGCTTTTGAAAGATCTGATATGTGGATGTGTAAATCTCAATGACTCCACCCACACAGCTTGCTGTTAATCACCCGTGTATCATGTATGCCAGCAACTGAACTTTATTGCAAAATGTCTCATCTTCTGCCAAGACAATGGGTGGTCTATAAAGCCTTTATCATATCACAATATTTCAAGTACAGGTGATTACAACTTGCAGGCAGCAGCATTTATAAATGTATGCAAATTGAGGACATTTCCATCCTTCTTTTCCAATAAGCTACGGCCATTAACATACTACCTAATTTTAAGTGTCAATCTCTTGAAATAAGGTGCTGGGAGCAGCAGCATTATAGCGCAATAGTAGCAATACAGCACAAGTCAAATTTAAGCACAAACGTAGATGGGGTAGTGTTTTCCCCAGAAAGTATAAAATAACTGCTTAAAACTTTAACATAACAAAAATGAAGGTAACTTAAGCCTGTAACTCTTCAGGAACCTCATAAAATTATAAAAGTATTTTCTGCTTGTAATGATGTAACTCTGAGAAAAGTCTGGGAAAAGCCGGGCTTTTTAACCAGTTGCTTACAGCCCTGCTTTACCACCATATAGTAATGATTTCGATCCACTGTTTGCTCTTCCTGTCATACGGAGTGCAACTAGCGGAAGCATTTGGTGGAGTCTAGTCTGCAGTATGTGCATTGACAGTTCATTGTGATAGTACATATTTTGAAGAATGTATTAATACTTTGGACAAACCTACTGAAAACTGCACAGAAATACCATTTTCATATCATGAAATGCTTTCTGAACTATTCCAAATTCATTACAAGCAACATTTGAACCCCTACAATATATATTACACACTAAGTACTGAGAAAGTAAAAGAAGCTGAGAAACAGTGGTGTCTGACAGTGCATAGATGTTCTCTTCCTTTTTTCAATCCTGTCTAAAACAGTAAATAAAATCAAGCAGCAACATCAAAACAACATAAAAAGGACGCCTTACCAAGTAGAAAGGTCTACTAACATGCACTGAGCGCAGGAGATTATGTTCCTCCACCTCTTTGTTGCTACGTTATTGGTGCAAAATTAGTTGCCTCATACTAGATAAATAAGTGATTTGTTAGGGTCAGTGTTTGTTAATAATCTTTGTTTGTGATTTAAGTGATTTTTAACAGCTTGTCATTGTATGGCCACAGAACATTTTCTATTGTATGTTTGCATGGAAGTTTAAAACAAGCCCATTGCTGATAATCAGTGTCAATAAAGTAAAAATGGTAATGTTTTTCTGTCCGATTGATTATAAATGTCAAACATTCATAAATAAATAACCAGTAACACTATCTATCAGGGGTGCAACGGTATTCGTATCGATATTGAACCGTTCGATACAGTGCTTTCGGTTCGGTACGCATATGTATCGAACAATACAACATTTGTAATTTATTTTATCAACTTTCCTTCTGACGATGCTGTCTGTGTTGAGCGCTCAGTGAATCTGAGTTCGACTACTCCGCCTAGGCTGCACTGTCGAGCGCAGATCCACTGAGCGCTCAACACAGACAGCATCGTCAGAAGGAAGAGCGCAGGGCAAGCTAGCGAGAGAGAAGTTAAGCTCTCCTTGCAACATGGACCTCCCCCACCCTCATTCAGATCTGGCGTTTGGAATTATTTTGGTTTTCATGTGACGTATGACCCTGAAGGTAAGCGAGTCATGGACTAAAGTAAAACAGTATGTTGGATGTGCCATGCAATGCTCAATTACATGGGTGGGAACTAGTGTGTTAGCGCAGTTAGCTCGTTAACGTGTTGGCCGTCTAGCCCCATGCACGGGGCGATCGGTGGTAGCTCGTTAACGGAGATTTGCCGTGTTGTGGCGTTAAGGTCATTTCAACGAGATTAACGCTGACAGCACTAGTGGGAACACAACGAATATGACTGCACATTTACGCCGACATCATCCTAGTGCAAAGACAAGTGGAAGCATACAAAAACAAGCAAGCATGCTACTAACTTTAGCCGAGTCATTTAGACAGCTGTTAGCACATGATTCTCCTTATGCTGCTGAGAATATAGCCCAGAAGAAGCGGATAGTATAGCTTTTATTTTGGAAAGAGACATTTCTCTGTAATAAACTCTCTTTTCCAAAGATGAGTGATTCCTCAATCAGATACAGGGCTCGCAATATCGCTAGCCCGACGTCCCGGGGCTAGCGATTTTTTTCAGTCGGGCTACCAAAATCTATCTCTGCCCTGCCCGTAGGATGGAAAAATATATGTCAATGCTTTTGCATTCTTTCAGAAATGTAGCTGGGTAATTATGTCATTGGCATCGGTGAGCCACTGTCAATATGTGACATATTGAAATCGCGTTTGAATTTGCGCTTGTTTTTTTTGCTTTCAATTTGCAATCGTGCGAACTGTGTATAGAGAGCGACAGCACCGATCTGTGAGTGATGATAATTTGTGCACCAATTCCTCTGACATCGTCTTATTAATTGTTAGCTTACTATGCAAACATGACAAGTGAAATCTCCCGCAGCAAGCTTAAACATGTGAGAGGTTGATCGTGCAGAGACTCGCTGAGCTTATGTGAGTGCATGTGTAAAAGCAGCAGGAGAAGTTATGACAAATCAGACTATAAGGCAAAAAGAAAGTGCAGCTTTATGGTTTCATGGACAAACGAATATCTTTGGCTGCACTATGATGAGCTAAATAACCAGGGCTGCACATAAGTGGTCCGCAGGTGTGCATTCGCTGTCAAAATAAAAAACACGCACAAGGGTTAGGGTTAAATTTAAAAGCTGTACTTTTGAGTTAAAATATATATTTATAATTTTAATAAATGACAAATTAAAAAGGCATGAACATTTTTTTTGTATCGAAAAAATATCGAACCGTGACACCAAAGTATCGAACCGAACCGTGAATTTTGTGTATCGTTGCACCCCTACTATCTATATATTTTTACATAATGCATCTGCCATGATGAAGTCTTGAACAAACATTGGGCTAAAGTACGATAAATCAACAGACTACTTGCTGCATGTTTCAGTTCACTGTGACTTTCAGTTCACTTGTTCTACATTTCATTTTGTTTTAACATAAGCTTAGTTTCCATTGCAGCTAAATGTTGTCTGACAATGGCTGAACTGTTCGGGGCTGAGAGAGCAGCAGCTAACCCTATTATTAATACAGGGCATGCAATCAATATGCCAGTGGCATTTCTAGGTTTCCTTGGCCTGCAGCGCTTATCTTAATGGAGGTGTGCTCCCATTTTCTTTTATAGTGTGAACACATATATCATTACCCAACAAATATAGCTAGATCTACAGGCCTTTGTGAAAACACTGAGGCACAGAGGAGAAAAAAACCCCAAAAAACTAATGCAATTTATTTTTATTTTAACCTTCTCTCTGAGCCTTTATGGAAGCAATGATGGACCTCAGGAATATTCAATTGCTGTTTCACTTCTGCTCCATCTTCTTTGGCCTTTAGTGAAGATTGGCTATCCAGTGTTTGTGGCAGCATTATTACTCAGAACCATACCACAGAGGATGATGCGGTGTGCATTAGTGGGCAGAAACACATTTCTGTGGAGAAGCATTTTCATTCATCCTCCTTCAAGCTTACCTGGAGTTTCCTTGAAATGATACATGCTTAGTCAGATAGTACATTGTCCTACTAAAAGAGTGTGACCATGTTCAGGTGCAACTGCTATGCCAGCCAAGGATGAATAATTTGTAGCTCCTGAAAACTTTGCAGCTGTTTGAAAGCAAACTCATACAATATGGACAATGACAATCTTTGCCAGAATGACAAACGCTAACCTGCTAATCTCTATCATAATAAATCAAATCATCTTATGACCACATTTTTAACTCCTGTTGTAGATCAACTCTTTTTTGGGGGCTACACTGTTTACCTGGGGAAAGAAAGTCTCTTCTGACCTCTTATCAACAAAGCATTTTCATCCGCAGCCCTTTAACTGTGACTCACTGTCTGGAGGAGTGAGGTGTTTAAAATAAGCGTGGTATCTTACCTTCCCACAATAACCGCTATGCTATCCTATTTACAGTGATATATATTATCTAAAGGTGTTATTGACATAATCCTCAACTTTAAAATAGTTCCAAAAACACACATCTAAAAAAGACACATCTCATTTAGTATAAATACATTTCCACAGTAAATACGTGATCTTTCAAAAGAAATGTCTCTTTAATAATTGTGCTAGTTTCCCCTGAATCACAGATTGAAGCAGAGAACCCTCTGCACTGAAGGCTTCAAGATATAACAACATGTGCCTGCTCTATTAAGAAAGACACTGCAGATTAAATTTGTGTACTCGTAAAATGTTTGTTTGAGCTCTTACACCCAAATGAGTTTTACTTGTTGAGGTGCTACCACTTATGAACCAGAAAATGTGCCCATATCTCTGTGAAATCACCCTGGCTTCTGTTACTGTGTTCGCAATGTCCAGTGGAACAAATCAATGATTGCTCTCTTGATGACCTAGAGAGAGTTTTGACTATAATTTTTTTTTATAATAGAATTGTTCTTGTGAACATCCATTTAATACTTTTACCATCAAAGGTAGAGCCCAGTGTTTCTCTTGCAGGTGTGTAACAGCAGCATCATTATGCTGGAAATCAAACAAGCTAAGACCATGCACTTACACATGCTTTGACTGAACGATGATAGCGCCCCTCCTTCCCCACCGTGGTTATGAAGTAGGCCACAGATATTGGCGTGGCTTGCTCTCCTACCTCTTTCTCTCAAAACAATTTGTCATTGCTTCCAGGGTTCTGCCATTTCTATCTGTGACAATCTGTAGGGCGGTCGCCTCAGAGAGTGACAAAACCTGTCACAGTGCGTCACTTTCACTCTCTCTTTGGCAAGCGGCAGGACATCTTTGAGTTGGCAGCACCTTTATCAGATATGGCAGTTCCTAAAGCTCTGCCTATAACAGCAGGCAAGTTGGAGGAAAAGAGCTGGTGACTTTACAGAGACCTATTTGCAAACAAAATCACTGGGAGACATTTCCCACAAGGCACCATCTGGCTGCCACATATACCTGCCTCCATCACTCCCTTGCCACCACCGGGTTTCCTATTTATAGGAACTCTCCTGTCCACCCACCCAAAGAATGCATCTTGTAAAACAGCAACTAAAATCTAGCAAACTGTAGATATTCCTTCAGGCAATCAATCATCAGGGTGACAGATGTCAACACATCTCCCCCTTAATGTGTGGATAACATCTTCTTAACAGTCTGCTGTCGCTAACAATGGAAATGAACAAGCAGCCGGCTTCTTGCCAGACTTCGCAGAGATAGCAAGTCCAGCAGTGACCTTCTTTGTCATTATCTGAACTCTTCTCCTATATTTAGCTTGGCTCTAAGTCGCGAGACAAACTGTGAAAACGACAGAAACGCCTAAACTGAAGGTACCGTGTATGATATAATGTTTGTGTATTCTGGATTTTCTTTAGCAGAATTTGCGATGATTTTGGAAGTCAGCTGTCAACCATCATTGAAGTATCAGAATTATCAATAAAGCAATTAGTGTTTCTGTAAGCGTTGTAGGTTGCATTCTGATTATTGGTATTATGTTATTGAACGTGCATCCCCAAACGAGCACAGAATACTGAGAGCGAAACAGACGTGCACTTGCAAGCTTGTTAGACATTTGCAGTATTTTGATATGGTCCACAGTGACTACGTTTTGAATGCTTTAAGGACACTCACAGCAATGTACTACTTTGATTGGAATGCTGAAATGTTAAATATAATTAAACTTAAGCAAATAAAAACTGCAAAATTCATCCTGACTAATAGATGTTCTCTCTGCCTCCATGCACTCTTTATCATGTTTTTATCTGCACATTTCACATATCCTCCCCTTTATTTTTTTCCTAATCCAAGGTTTTATCATCTGAGAGCAATACTGAACTTTAAACAACTTCCAATGTAAAATACAGCCTATGAATTAGTCATCAAAATCCAGATGTTTTGTCATTGTTCCCCATTAAGTAAAAGCCTCTTTCTTTCTTTCTCTCTCTCTCAGTTTTGGATAGATTTCATCAAGCATCTCGTCAAGAGAACAATTAGTCAATGTGCATGGATCAGTTCCTTTAATTACATATTGAAATACTACCCATAAGCCCAAAAACATATTGATTACGTGCCTGAAATGAGGCAAGAATACATATATGTCCCCCTTGGAGAAATATCACAGCCTATTTTCTGCTTAACAATTCTCTTGATTTGTGATTTAATGTGTCTATCTCTTTCTGTGTGTGTGTCTCTTGATAATTATATGTTGCCGAGTTGGCAGGGAAACACGATGGTGTTTGGAGAAGCGTTACCTCGGTCACACAACCCCTTTGGGCAAAAGGAGCCTGGTAAACACATCTCACAAAAGTGAGAGGAAAGAAAATATTTAACTAGGACAGTATTTTATTGCATATTTAAATAAATAAATAATTTAAAGAATACATTTAAAATTAATATATGCATGACTCATTTGTTTTATACTAAGCCAGAAGTCTGCCCTCGTGCCCTTTTTGGCCTGTCAAGCTCAAATACGGCATAGTAGACAGTTTAGGGGCAAGAAATCCACGGCTACCCAACCCAAATATCTTCTGAAGTCTGAGGGGGAAAATGCTGTCTGTATTGACCTCTGTAAACTCTCCTGCTGAGTTCTTGGTCTTAGTCACTCATTTTGAGCCTCATTGAATAAAAAAATAAATATGATTTTGTAAATCTTTAATAATGTTTGAAAATGGAGACTTAACAGCGGTATTGTTCAACTTGTCCATTGGCTACCAACTGGCCAACCACAATTGTTTCACAGTCAAACCCACCTCACCTTATCACATGCAGTTTTTTGCAACCAAGATGGTGACCTCATCTTAAAGCTTAAAGCTTAAAGCAACTTGTGATGTCACAGTAGCTATATCAGTCGTTCATACTGCCCCTGGTTTTGCTGTGGTATTAATAAAACCAACACAAACACACAGTGCAGCGGGGTTCCCTTTACCTGCATTCTCCAGGGACATTAAAAGGGGCAATTACAGCAGACAAATAACCAATGTACAGTGAAGGTGAACGACAGGAGAGGCAATTTCCCATTCTTTTCTCCTCTCACTTCATCTCCGTTTCATGCGTTGAATTTCTAGTCCATAAACACTGGGCCCATTGTACTGTGTTGACACAAATTGGAAAGAGTGAAGAATGGAGATGTATTGTTCTACGTAAAGCATATTCATCTTTTCAATAAACTTGGCTTTGGCAAGGGAAGAGAGAGTGCGAAGTCAGGCGCAGCATGTAATTAGTTGGTAGAGGTATGGTATGAGGGCCTTGTTGAGCCATCTGTGGAAAACATTTTTGAGGATCGTTCTGACTGAGATTTTGTCGCTTCGTTGTCTTCACCTGCACTTGTCCATGACCCCCTCTCCTATATGCTTTGCTTGCCAGCAAATCCCATCCTCCAAATCTACTGTTTGCAACTCTGCATGATACAACAATCGGTGTTCGCCAAAGCACCTTCTGATACATTCTCCTCGCTTTTCACACACACCGTTCTACAAGGTTCCTGGAAACATTTGAAAAGGGGCTTCATTAATAATCCATGGATTTTGTGTTCATGCATAAATGCGGCGCCAACCTACAAGTGCAAGTCCGTAGTTGGCCACTGTTTTGACACCTTTCATGGGTTTCTCGCTCTCTTTCTTGCAGCCGAGCTTTGATTGATGACAACAAAAGGAGTGGTGAAATCTGAGGGCTGGATGGAGAGATAACTGGCTGGCTGAGAATGACTCAGTCTGTAGCACAGAGTCAGTCTGCTGCAGCCTGGAGGAAGAGACAGCAGTGCAAGAATGAGAGGGAGCAGGAAAGGGAGAAGGTATCACAGGGTAAATGAGGCCTTGCAGTTTGGTAGTGCACATAGCTTCATCATCCTTGGCTCATGTTTGGGAGGCAAACATGACTGGGCTAATGTTGCTTTATTTGAGGAGAGAAACATCACAGAGTCAGAGTGATGTGACCAAACACACAGCAGGGCCTCGCCAGCAGCATTCTATCTAATCAATCTACTGTGGGAGGACAGAAAACACACAAACAGCATGCACTCACAGAACACACACACACACAACACCCCCCCCCCCCCCCAAAAAAAACCAAACAAACAAACAAACAAAAACAAAACAAAAACAAGACTACAGTATATACACACGCATTCTCATACTCATAGCTAAACTCATATCTTCTGGCAGATACTCATACACCCACACAAACACATGCATCAATCACTAGCTCTTTTTTCCCCTATAAAATAAAAAAACACTGTCATAAAGGCACAACGGATATATATGTACAGTGCACGCCACGTCAGACTGACTGCCAGACTGGCTCATGTTACTTTGATCCTGATGGGAAATGGTGATTATTTGAATGGCAGCATGTCAATCTGACCTCAGGGTTATTGAGATGTTGTTTTTTAATAGACCAGATATAACCCAAAAAAAATGCATATGGCAGCCCTGACTGCATCTATGACATCATCATGCAAATTCCCCTCTTACGTGACCTTGGATTTATCTGCACGGACTCAGAGAACACGTGATGTGATCAGGTCAGTCACGACAGGAAAAAAATGTCCCCATCCCTTGGCCCTTTGTAGTCATCGCTTATGAATCGTATTTTTTCTCAAAAGGTGATGGCTGCCAGTAATGTTATACTGGTGGGAGGTGCAGTGTGGACATTGGTGTTGGGGGCTCTGGCGTGCTCTCCCTCTTTAAATAGCCCCAGATCTAATCTGCAGACAGCAGCAGAGTTCTGACAGATCTTGCCTTGGTGCCTCCTCCCACTAGGTGACACATTCTTTATTTATTTTTGCTCTCCTCCGCTCTGGTATTCACTCCATGGAGCACTAGCCCCTCAAGCTATTGTCAGTTCTGTTCTCCATCCATGTCTGAAAAACCAAATGGATTTACAGGGTTTACTGTCAACCCCTCCCTTTTTCTGGGCTTATGAATGTGGCACAATCTTCTCTTTCCAATCTTTTATTTCCACACTATCTATCCCTTCATTATGACTTGTTCCTTCTTCACTTTGGGCCACTCCACTGACACTGCCTTTTCTTTGTTTGAGCATTTCTTTTCCGAAATGAATGTAATAATATGTCCTAATCTGAGCATGATATAGTAGATTATCTTAATAAATAAAGTTTATAATGCATTAACGGTTCTCATGAGCGTTTTAAACCTTAATACAAGAGAGTGCCTCTTTTTTTCCCTTTAAAATCAGTAAAAACCACAATTCTCTCATTACTCTGTAATAAAAATGATAACGTAGGTCTAACCTTAATGAAGTATTCATTTTAAATCAAACTAAACCTAGCCAAAATGTAACTATCATCCTGGTAGATCGTAATATGTATTTGTTTTCCAAATGGAGATTGACAACAGCGATGACAAATAATGTCATCTTGTTAATACAGGTGTCAGATCAGGAAATAGTTGTTGTTCTGAAGGGCAGTAATTTCGTTAGTCAGTTTGGAGGACTTGAGTGGTTGACACCAATGTAAAGCTTCTGCTCCCTTAGGCTGCAAATCCTAAAATCTGCAGTGAACATCACTTGTCGGATATAATCAATGCAAATTAATAAGTGGTGGTAAAATTGACATTTTCAGTTGCACATTTTTCATATACTAGATAGAAGAAGCACCTTAAGTGGAACCGCACACTTTATTATATGGCTGAGAAATGACCAGATCTGCAGATTATGATGGCACATAGAAAACTGTTCGCGCCATGCAATTCTAGTCAAAAAGCTGCTATCATTTTATAGTAGTGAGATATTTTCCTTATAATCTGTGTGAAGTCACTGTTCAGTATCAGGTTCACTATTGCACAGCCACAGTTCTCAAAAAGTTTGGGAGCAGAAATTTAAATAAAAACTGAATGCAATGATTTGCAAATCTTATAAACCCATATTTTATTTACGGTAGAATATAGAAAACAAATCAAATGTTGACAATAAGAAAATGTGCAATTTTAAGAAAAAAATAAGGCCATTTTAAATTTGATGACAGCAAAACATCTCAGAAAACTTGGGACATTGGCATGCTTACCACTGTGTAGCATCCCTCCTTGTTTTAACAACAGTCTGTAATTGTCTAGGAACTAAAGAGAACAGTTGTTGGACTTTTTAAGAAGGAAAGTTGTCCCATTCTGATGTAGGATTCTAACTGCTCAACAGTCTTCTTTGTATTTTCTTTTATTTTCTTTTTGTTGCTCCAAATTGATTAAATTGGTAAAAGGTCTGGACTGCAGGGAGGTCAATTCAGCTCCTGGACTCTTCTAATGCAAAAGCCATGGGTTGTGTGATTTAGCATTATTTCACTGAAACCTTCCATGAAAAAGATGCCACCTGGATGGGAGCATATATTGCTCTAATAGCTGTATACATCTTTCAGCATTGATGGTGCTTTTTCTCATATGAAGGCTGCCAATTTTATAGACACTAATGCACCCCTGTACCATGAGAGATTCTGTCTGAGTGAGAGGGTCCTTCACCACCTTTTCCATGTTTTCCAAAAAGAATTTCTGAGTTTAACTCATCTGACCAAAGAGCAGTTTTCCACTTTGCTTCAGTTCAATTTAATTGAGCTTTCCCACAGAGAGGATGGCAGTGTTTCTGGATGATGCTGGCGTATGGGTTCTTTTCATGATAGAGCTTTCACCTGCATTTGTGGATGCAGGTGAACTGTTTTCACAAACAGGGATATCTGGTGTTTCAAGTGTTCCCGAACTTATGCAATGATTCCCATGACAGAATCATGCCTGTTTTATTGTTTTTTGGCCTTTATGTGCAGAGATTTCTCTGGATTTTGATTTTTTTTAGATGATGACTCCAAAATGCTTTTCTTATATCAAATTCAAAATAAGATTTTTTTCATGCAAAGAGTTCTTGTTGAACCTTTCACGTTTTCTTTTTGTATTGTAAATAAATATGGGTTTATGACATTTAAAAATCATTCTGTTTTTATTTTCATTTTAACAGCATCCCAACTTCTTTTGGAATTTGGATTTTAAAAGCCCTGCAGAGACTGGCTTTAACTAAGGTGCAGACATGAAGTTGGCCATAAATAAGTGCAGTCACTGTAGAAATGCCTTATGAGGAGTAATACCTACTGTCTATGCTCCAAAATAAATTAGCAAACTGGCAGGAAAAGCAATATTTCTTAAACTATATTTTTTCAGACTTTGATTTCTTCATCCCAGAAAAACAAACAATTGGCAATTGCGAATAAAGATTCTGAATCATACAAATTTGTTTGTAACATCAAACCAACATGCACATTTTTCAGTCTGTTTCTGTCATTTAAGGCAAGTAGCCCTCCATTAATAATTCCTGCTAAGTTTCATCTAGGGGTTTAAGTGTTCAGGCAAAAGTAACCACTGCATCAGCAGAAGACTTCAAAGCCACTAGATAATCCTAAGGCAGTGGTCTCGTCATGTGTTTCCTTTTTATCTGTTTCAATGTAAATACTGTACATACCACCCCTATTTATTCTGTGGTGACAAGCCTGGAAACGAGCTCATATACAATGCCGCATCATATCTTTGCTTTGCTTTTCCGTGTTTTAGTAAAGGCAGCGACCATGTGCACTCTGCTGTGATCAAAGACAAGAAAACAAAGACTATAGTTCTACTTTATACATTTGTGTGATGACGTGGTGAAATCCATTTCTATGAGATATTCTCTCGACCCTCCTCACTCCATGCACAATTAATTTGATACAAGCTAGAAGCGTAAATCCTAGATGATTATGCTGTGTTCAGGACAACAGCAATGAATATTTTCATCTTCCCAGGACTCAAGAACAGCAGGAGATGAGGAAATTAGTTTTATTGTATTATGTAGATGCCTGCTCATTTTGCAGCATCGGCAGGATTCAGCAGTTGAGACGGCGGTATTAGGGATGGGGTGGGAGGTTAGGCAGTTAAGGTTGTTAACAGTAAAGCACACATCAAATTTCACAGTACACACTTTCGTCTCATATTTTCTTTGTTTTTTTGGAATGAGAGGTATTCCACGTGTGGTCTGTGGATGATTGTCAGATTGAGTCTCTTGGGCAGTATATTATTGGAATAAGAATATAATCGTTGCAGACCACCCAGTCTTCTCTCCTTAGACCACAAGCACAATTAAAGGCACAGTCTTGCAAGCTGGGAAGTGGCCAGCTGTTCTGGGTTAATAGATGGGTTTGGCCAGACGTCTGCGAGGTGACCGCTAGCTGGCAGCCTGCTGCTGGATAAGGTTGCAGATTGTAAGTGGACATGTACTTTGCTTCCCTCTGTGTGCAGTTGTCGCTGAAGATGATGAAGCACCCTGAATTTTCCCTCCTTCACTGTCTGCAGCTCTCTTGTCTCGCCCTTATTCTACCCTTCCTTACCCTTCTTTCACTAGCCAAGGCCGAAGCAAGCATGCTGACACGTAGGCACTATCCTACTGTACCAGCTCCCTGACTTCAGACCCCAGATGGAGTGTCTCTGTTGACTCAAGGGAGTTCAAGGACTGAAAGAGCATGATAATAAGAAAAGCAGAGCATGAGAGAGACTGCAGAAGGCAGAAACCATGCCCTTTCATAACCCACGTCCCATCTTTGAAAAGAATAACACATAGTGTCAACAGTGCTTACTTGGCACTGTCCTACTGTACTTATACTTGCACTTGCCCTCAAACCTGGAGTTAAATCAGTGAAGGCACAGTCATGATCCACTTTAACCTGGAATCACATGAAAGGGCATGCTAAAATATGTACATTGCTCTAAATATTCACCCAGTGTGTCCTGGTTACAGCTATTTCTTATTTCAGCACTGCTCTGCTTAGCTTAGTGGTTTCATTTGGCATCTGCTCTCATTACCAGAGCAAAAAAAAAAAAAAAAAGGAAGGAAGAGAGAACAAGATGGGGGGTTGGTGTGTTCGGTCAGGCACTAATGTTACTCTAGCTTTTCCTGTAGTTGTTGGAGTAGTCTTGTTATTGGTGTTGAACTGAGGCCTTGGTCAGAAATGAACAGTCCTGTGGGCTTCAGGCTGCACGAATAACTAGCGAGGGTTCCCATCCAAGCACTTAGAGTAGAATGAATTATCCATGTGTTACTTTTATGTTATTAAAAATCAAAGATTAAAACATGCTATGTTTGATTGACAAGTCTTTTAATATGCACAAAGGGTTACCATTAATCACAACACAACAGTTTTATTATGTCAAAAGTTTGTCTACATCAGCAGTGTCTGTAAATGTTAGATTACAAAAAATTCTGAATCCAGAAATATGATTGATCGGGAAAAACAAAATGCTGATTTTTTTCCATCTGCAACTCTTCAATGATGTATGTGACTATACTGTATCTGCTCAATTATTTACATAGTCAAACAAATGGCTGGGCTTCAGAAGTGTTCACTGCATCTAATGCAAAATGAAAGGAAATCAGAGTATGCTAGTGGAGCAATGAATAATAGGTAATGTTTGCAGAGTGTCTGATAGATCCCATCAAAATGCATATGAAATATTCATTTAATGGGCTACACTTTATTTGGATAGTCCAGTGGTGAAAATCGGCATCCCATTAAGTGACTTTAATGTGTCGCTAAAATGCCTAAGGTGTTTCAAAAGCTGCTCATAATTGTGTGAGAAGGAGTCAATATATCTCAGGGCTACAGTTAAACTTATGGTTCGGGTTACTTTAGTTGTACGATGTTCTGAAAGCCTGAAAGCTTTAATGCAGTAAAAAAGAGGGAGGAATACAGGAGCGGAGTCTCTTGCAGCTCTCTTTGGCTTTGCACTGGCCTTATTAGTATTCTGTCTGCAGCAGAGGACAATGGTCTAAATTTAACCAGAAAAATTTAAGGAACTGGCCTCACCATCTTTAAGAGAACAGAGCTGACCAGACCTGCATTGTTCCCACACCTGCTGGAGGACCAGTGTTTGTGTTTTTTGCCTGTGGTCATAATTCCAGTACTTGAGCAACAGTCCTGTATCTAGACTGGATTGGGTGCTTCTAATGACATGCCTCAGTGCTGTTGGCAGGGTGCTTCAGGCCCACACTTACACCAGCATATCCTACTGTTGTATTGCTGGGATTTTGCTCAGAGATGGCTCATTAATAAATACGTACTCTCTCAAGCTGCATGTCATTATTGAGATACACTGATTAGTAAGTAACTTGAAAATGTATCTCAAGACCTCCAGTATGCAGACGATTGTGATTGGTAAACTTGTGTTTACAACTGCAACCATTAATAAGTCAGCACTTAGTGATAGGTATTGTATATAACCAATTTTAAATTGGTTCCAGTACCAGACTTGTCTGCACTAAATTGCTGATAAACACCTAGACAACAGTAACGGGTATCTGTTAGGGTTAGAATGTTACATATTCAAGAAGACATTTGTTTTCCAGCGGAAAGGTTCTAATTGATGACATTTTCTGCAGGTATCATTTTCCTCTCTCTGACACATCACAGGCATCGAAGAGATGATGAATCATGGGGACAATTCAGAAAAAGTCAACAATAATATTCTTCACGTCTTAACAACTACTCCTTTTACAAAAATCTTTGAGAGTAAAAGGCCAGTAAAAATCCTTTTTTCACAACACCTGCCCAATAGCGCTTAAATAGTTACCAAAATGCTACTCTGTTTTACACAAACGCAATGGCTTGTTAGGCTTATTGAATCAAGAGCAGGCTGACATGAAAAACCCCACCCCAAATAGTTTAAGCTTAGTGTGAGATGTCTAGACTAGTACCAATAAGAATGTCAGTGAGGAGTATCTATTGATAAAGTCCTAACAGTACGCAAATAGGACAAATGGAATAAATGCGAGAAAAAAGAAATCAGAGTATTCTATGTAATGTCAGAGCAGCCATAGCTTTTAGTCACTCATCTTTCTATTGTCACCCTGAACATGTCACTACTGCCAGATAGCAAAGGCATATCCTCATGCAATCACTGCAGTCCACCCAACTCATTAGCCTCCAGATATCCAGCACTGATCTCAGAAACTTACCGTTCTGCTCCGAGTAATGAAAGTGGCGATAAATGGAGAGCTATGTGGGGAGTGGGAGAAAGTGAAAAAAGAAAGAGCTTCCATCTATCAATTAAATGACAGGGGCCAGAGTGTATGTGGTGAATTAAGAGAATTCGATGGCCTATTTTTCCTCTCACAATGGAAATCATCAACACTAAATACAGCAATAGCAGATGAAGGCAGGAAATCCAATAAAGTATAAAATAGATGGAAAATACAGCCACTGGCTGCCGCAAAAGTTTATAGCAGGTTTGTCATGAGAAAAATTCTCTTCTGCTTTAAAACGAAGTGTCACTATAAGAAGTTGCTTAGATGCGGTGTGGTGCACCTTTCATCAAAGTAATGATGTTGCTAAATTGAACTGCTATGTCAGATTATTTCTTTCTTTATTGCCCTCAATATTGTGAGCACACACCACCACTCACAAAGGCCAACATTTTCTCCAGCAGTTCTGAGCAATGAAACACTTCTGACAGTTATTTTGACAATCTGGTGTGAAAGGAGGGTAAGAAGTGGGTGGGTGGGCTGTGTGACAATGTTGTTAGCAGTGCCAGCGCTCCTTTTTCTGTCCTTTCCTTGAAGCTTGTTTTCGCTTTTAGTGGTTCGATGCCCCTCAATGAGATGATACCCGAGGCAGCCTCCATTTGTTTGTTTTTGTCTTTCCTCTTTTTCTTTTTTAAGATTATCAAACTGAAATTATCTGCTGCTTTTCCCTTTGTCTATCAAAGTGAGTTACATGCATATTGAGAGTGCAAAATAAAATCCAGTACATTGATCTTTTTGGATCAGAGGTTAGTAAAAAAAAAAATCTAATAATTTTCAACCTTTGTATATCTTATTTAAATAAACTGTTCACAATGCCTGCATATATTATTTATTTAATTGTAATTTTGTTCAGGGATGTGGTAGAACGCATTTTGAAGCCCCACATACAGATGATGTGTTTTGATAGGCTATGTAGCTTAGTTTAGCTGTGAAACAAAGTTTATTCCTCAAGGATATCCACTCGTGTCCGAGAGTTAGAGATCAATAGTGTATCCTCCGCCTCTACTAGGCTCACTGATTTTTAAAAAAAGAAAAAGATGTATATTTGTGAAGTGAAAGTAGCATTTATTGATCTTTATCCCTTTTTTTGTGTCCAAGTGCATAAAATCTGATGCAATCAATTTTAAGTAATTACTCAGATTGCAATTTTTGCAGCAAACAGCATGACAGGTCAGATGATATGTATGAAAGAAATGTACGATGAATAGTATTAAGCCAAAAAACATGTATTAAAAACTGTTAACCCGTGTCAGTAATAGTAACCACCTCTACATTATCTATCATCCATCCACCATGATTATCTTATCTATTAAGACAGCTTCAGAAATGAGAAAAGCCATAGTTTATGGCTGGTTTGGTACTCCTTTCCACTTTGTGAGCACAAACTCATACATATGTATAGGCTTAGGCAGGCAGGCAGGAGTGGGCTGAGAACAGCATGAGGCTGTGTTTTGCACTGTGTATATCTAATTGCCTGACCACCAACAGTTATAGCCAGATTCAAATCCAACACTAAATGTTTCCTGAGCTGTTCCCTGCTTCCCAATCCCAAAGCCAATCTCCCTGGAGCCCCATGGTGGCGGGGCAAAGGCCCATCTACCTGTGGCGCATTGAGGCCGCAGTCAACCTTTAGCAATCTGTCAATCAGGCAGTGACTGTCAGAATGAATTTCAGCCCATCAAGCCCCTGCTACTTCTCCTGCAGAAGTTGGCTTCAGAATCCTTGCCCAACTGCCAATGCTATGTCCCTGCAATTAGGCTGAGGAGAGGTAATGGTGTCGCCCCCCTCCAGGTGTCTGGATGGGCTGCATCTGGTCAAAGGAGGATAGGGATGTTGACAGAGTGCACATTTCTCAGAGGTGTACTTGTACAGGAGTGCCACAAAGCCTTCATGTGGTTACGTCAAAGTAGCAATTAAAAAAAAAAACAAATCTTTTTGCTCCAGGCATCAATTAGTGGAGTTAAAGAGCTTTGTGTGAGATTTAGATTCACAGCTATGTTATGTTCAAAGGTCATCCTGTCTCCAGCTTGTTTCAAAGCAGAGCATTAAGAAAAGGTTTTAAAATTACAATCTTTAACATGTCTCTTACTCTTTTATTTACATATGAGGCCTGATGGTTAGATGCCTTTCCCTGAACTTCACTGACAATAAAGTAAAAAACACTTTGTAACAAGTTATTAAAGAGTTAAGAATTAGCACCAAGTTATCTTTCTTTAATACATTTTAGAGCATCATAGTGACAGCTCAGCAAAGTTGGGGCTTTATCTTAAACAGAATGAGAGGGCACATACATCAGAACAAATTTGTATGTTAAGTGCTGTATGTACTATGTGCACTAATATTTTATAAATATCACATATTAAAAGGAAAAAATAATCTCCAGTAAAAGTCATTGTGACTTTAAACGCTTTTTTTAGTGTTTGCATTGTCCTTCGTAATTTAAACGTACAGAAAACACAGATCCCTTTAAAGTGTGTGTGCGCTATCATAAATTTAGCCACTGGCAGCCCATTTAATATTTCCTCCATTTAGGTCATAGCAGATGTCATTGACTAAATGTAGACCACTGCTATTTATGGTTGTTACAAATGACTGTGCAAAGCATTAGTGACGCAAGACAGATGGATCCGATGCTTCTTGGGGGCAAAGGACTTGTGAATTCCAGTATCAGTTAAAATATAAGTAATGTCTACAAACAAACAAGCGCACAGATGGGTAAAGAGATTTTTTTCTTTCTCCTTTGTGAACCCTGGCAAATATGCTTTGATTAACAACCTCTAGTTGTCAGAAGCTGGAATGACGTGTTAAATGGATAGCTGTTTATTTTTATTCTTATTATTTTTTGAGCATCTGCAACTGACTTGCAATCATAGAATTATGGGATGAACTGCTGACCCTCTGGCTCATGCACCCCAAAGAGACACCCCCACCCTTTTTCAGAGCTGCGGCTCTGAAAAAGAACTGTTGTCTGCAGGCCAAGAGATAAGCCTTCACTGTGTCTGTCTCTCTTTTCTTTTCCCCCCGTCTGTCTGTGGCTCCACCTCTCTCCTCTTCGATTTCACACTGCCGCCTTCTCTACTTCATCTCTTGATTTTTAGTCTGTAAATATTTTCTCTCCACAGACAGACCCCTATACAGTCTGTTTTGGACGTCGGATGCTGTGCTGTTCTGTATCCTCGTCTTCTTTGTTTTGTGCTGACAGATGCCTCCCCAATCAAAACCACCAACGGGTGACCTGTGTCTTCACCCTCACCTGACTCTGAAAGTCCTGACTTTGGGCAAACCACTCCATCAAGCTGCCCTCTTTGCAAAAATGAACAGCTGATTCTAGAAGTTATAATTTCAGCTATGACCTTAGCAGCCGCTCCTGAGGTCATCAGTGCAGCTCAACTCTGCTTGATCATTCCTCACCACCTCCTTACAATCCATATCAATGGCTCTAAAGCCAAACAAGGACGGCCTCTAAACATTAGGACAATTAGTCACGTAGTTTGCCTTTTGGGAATTCACAAATGCACACAGAATTGGTAATAAACCTCAAGCAGCAGAATGAGCTTTACGATTTATGTGGTAGTACAAAAAAATGTATGACAGTCATTCCAGTCATGATTGACCCTTACGGTGTGTTCACACCGAACGCGATGGACGCGAATAGAGCGTCAGGTTTAGTCCTTGATCACATGGATTGTAAGGATTTTTTTACACTGGTCCACACATTGATAATCATACTGTTTTAATGACTAAACTATAAATCTACCATTTTTATTTTCAAGAAAGACCGCAGAATGGATTAAATATAGGATATAACATTTCTTCATTGTCATCATATGTCACCATAGCAGCAAGTGTGGTTTAGTAACTTAACACTTAACAAAACCCGTCCATATCTTCTTCCAGCCAAAAGGTCATTCTTAGTATCTCTACCAACCATCTGATTTCCATCTGTATTTGTATGTCTGACTAGAAGCCTCAAAACTGTGACTCATAGTTGAACTGAGGGTAGCAGAGAGGGTCTACTTGTCAGGCTCTTCTTTTTTTTACATTCCTTACCACACACAGCATGCAAATATAGATTTTACTGTGTCAAAGTGAATGTATTGTATGTGTTATGTATGGCTTTACACCTGAGTTGGTGTTTATGAATATGAATTTGTCATGCATAATGAATTCTCTAATGAAATGACCACAGTTAACCATGGACTACCGTAGCAGGGTGGAGGGTTTGATTATATTGTGTGATGTATTTTCAGTGTAAGCTGAAAGAATAAATGAAAGTACTAATTACACGAGGTCAGTACAATCCTGCTAATCAGTCAGTCAGCCAGTCAAGCTTTAATGACAGGTATCAAGATGAACATCACATCAATAAAATCTTAGTGGCTTTTCTGTTTTTTTTTTTTATCTTAAAATCAGTACACTTAGTCATCCAGAAGACCTTAAAATGCAGCTGTTGTTATTAAGGGTTCACTGTTTTTCTATTGGAGCATGCATAAGTGCATGGGTTACATCAGCCCATGCACTCAGCAACAATTTTTTCAGTTTAATATATAATATCTGGGAAAATATTTTTAAATTACCTGACTACCCGAGAGCACAAGATCTTATTGAATTCATTTTGTCATTTAAAACATTTAGTAACATTTAGTTTGGGGACATTCTTTGTATTCTATGTACTACTAATCAGCATCTTCTCATTAACGTTAGCATTTATTCCTTTCTTTGTAAGTTATTTAAATTAAGATACCTCATTGAGTGATTATATGCCTAATATTCTCCAAATCCTTATTTCAGAGATGTTAAAATGCATTAATGGTTTAAGTAATAATTTAGATAGCTGGATGGTCATGCAATTACAAATCTAGCTAATGAGGCTGAAAGTTTTTGTATATAATAGAGTAATTTTACAACAGAAAGGGCTTCCCAGAGATTTGAATAAAAAAAAGTGATCACTGGAGACACAAGTGGCCATAAACAGTTTCTTTATGTGACACTACAACACAGCTGTCACTTATTTCACACTGAAATGAAGCGCCGGATCATTTGAATCCTGCTCAGGGCAAGAGACAGAAGATATTTTCTATAAAAATGCATTAATGAGCATTATTGTATCAAAAAAGAGTCCATGACATAAAAGAATAAAAATGCTTACAACAAATGATTACTGTGCCCACCTTTCTCAAAAAGGGGTTTTGTTGTCCTTTAGTGTATACGTTTTTATTTATAGTCAAACATTTGACATAATGCAGACATTGGGTCTGTGGATAATTACAAATGTGAGTTTGCTTGATGCCATGTAAAAAGGCTGAGGTTCAGTATTTGCACGATTTTATTAAAATTGGGTTCTGGATATAAAGCACGGAAAAATTATATTTCTTTTAATCTTCCTGTTACTTTAACCTCTTTCTAGGAATTAATATATATGGGGTTTTTTCACATGAAAAATGTATGAAAATATATCATTGGCATAGCACAATTATGAAAATAGAGCAGACACATAATTGTTATTTTTAATCTATTTTTGCATAATCATAATGAGTATTTTTCCAGTGTTTATCTCTCTAATCAGAACCTTGTAACTTATGGTCCTCACAGCCCACACAAACCTACAGTCCCCTCGCCAGACAATATCCTTAAAAATAACAGCAGACTTAAGACTCATTATATTTTTACCCTCTTACACCTTGCTGCATTGCATAAAAGTCCGTATTCTTCGTCATCTTATCACCATAAACCGCCAACTACACAGGTGACTGCGCAGATGACAAAAAAAATTAATCACCCAAACAGTTTGTTGACAAGTTATGTCCCCTTCTGGTCTTAGCTGTGTGTCTGAATAATTAGCCTGTCCTCTCTGCTGTGCGTGTTTCATTTTTGCCTGCCCTGCATTAGATAGTGTGTTGTCATGCTATTGACAATGACAGTGGTGGCAGCCATCCATGCCGTGCTTCTGTCAGTGTGAGCTGCCAGTGCAAAGCAATGAGAGAAACAGAGTCAGAGGACGGCTCCAAAAACACAGAGCTGCTTTTGAAGGCATTGAATTTAAAGAGATTTGAAGGTGCTGTTCTTTAGAATGACTGTAGTATGTGTTAACATTACCAACATTATGAGACAGCCGAGATGTAATGACCTGCCATTACATCTTGCTTTTCAGAGAACAAAGTGTTTCTTCTATCACAGAAGAGCTGAATTTATTCTGGAAGTCTAACTCATTCTCATGGCCAACTTATTCACCTGCAGCCTCAGCACCTGCTCCACCAACACTTACTGGCACAAGCCTCAATCTATGTTGGATAGATGGCTTCCCTTTGGATACCATCCGCAACAAAACCTAATACCAGCTACCCGGTATGCAAGCCAACAACTAGCCACCTCGCCAAAACCGTTAAAGATGTAGTACACAAAGAAGTAGAGAGGGAAAAAAAACGCATTAATGTAGGAATGTAGAGTCATACACACGGACTCTCTTAAGTACTTGTTAATTCATTCAGCTCTCAGCATGCAAAAAGGCTCCCTGAGTGGACAGGTGCTACGCCTTGATGAAGATCTGTGTGTCATTCTGTTTTGCTTGGCTTGTTTTCTATATGAATGCTTAGATTTTGTGATTCATAGATTTAGTAAAGATGTCTATGAGGCAACTTTGCAGGATTCACTGTTTTTGTGATGATTAATATGGTTGGCTCTGTAGTACTTGGAGCACTGTGTAGCTGGAAGGTAATGATATCATCCCAAAAACTGCACATCACTTAAGGTCAGTAGACATCTGCATTCTTTCTCATTGTGAAATATAAAACTTGACTTGCATACTAAATGAAAACAAAAAAATTGAGATTTATTTGATAAGAAGGTTCTGCATAGGTCCACAATGGAGATTAGCATAGCATCAGACATTGTAGGCCACCTGCTTAAATATTCAGACAGATCAACTCTTTACAACGTGAAGTAATTAATGACATTTAGATGTTAAATGGATCCTGGGCTAGTTGGCATTAATTAGGGGATTCAAAATAATCCCAGTAAGAGAATTTAATGTTATGGTATTTGTAGAGTTCCGATGCACACATTGCAAGGTGTGTTACCTTTGTATTTCCTATTATTCCCAGAGCCTGTGATCTTGCAATCACAGAACCGAGTGCAAATTCAGCTAATCCTATTTGCCACCACACACAGTTGTGTCAGTTTTATGCTGAATTTCCAAAACAGTGGAAACAATATAAAAAAAAATCTACTTGAAGTAAATGTTACGAGTCTTAAATTAAATTTCAACCTTACCAGACAAACTTAACTGGCCACTAAAATCCTGATCTAAAGAAAAACCTACTCTCAGACTGTGAAAAGCCCCTAACAAGCTCTTCTACTTCAAATTTAAACAAAGCATTTCCAAAGTGAGACAAACATCGACTAAAACCAACCATTTTAGGTAGGAACTTCATGAAAGAACCAAACAGGATGACACTAGGCATAAGCTTATCCCTCAAGAACATTTGCATTTCTAGTTAGCCGTTGGGGGAAATAAAGTAGCTGAGGTGTTTAAACATTAAAAAGGATAAGGGTGTTTCTCTGAGAACATTTTTCAAGATGTAATTTAATTTCCCTGTTGAGCAGACACTGAATTAAGAATTTAAACTAGTTTTTTAATAGTATTTGTAATCTGTTTTACTGTATATAGTACACCACATCTGCTGTGATTTGTATCAGTAAAAGAAACAGATCTTTGTGTATGTTCAAAAGAACATAAGGCCTGCATTGCACAGTAACGTAGCATTTTTAAATTGTATAGTTTAGTGAGGAATTGTTTCTATTCTAAATACTCAGTTGCTAGAAATGGGTCTGGTAGTTTTGTTGAGGAAAAGCACATGGTGTCCTCAGTGACTTTTTACTCCCATAGTGTTCTCATGTTGCCTTGGCAAAATGCTTTTCAAGAGCCAAATTGAGCCTTCGATAGGAGACATGCCTCTTTTATACACTCTGTTATCATAGTACTGAAGCAGTAATTTTTCTGCCGTCATTTATCCCCAGAAAATTCTCTACAGGTTCTGTACCTATATTCATCACATATCCAAAGTTATTTTGTGTAATAGTAATGAAATTAAAAATATGCAATATAAAAAACAAAAAGATAGTGGAAAAAAATACACTTGAGTACATATTGTCAGAAACTTATGTTTGAATGGTAATAAAACGGCCAGATTCAAAATTAATGTATAACTCAATAACTTTCTTACAGAATAATTGACCATTTGTGTTTTGTGATACTAAAAACTGTACAAGTTATCACATAAAGGTGTTTATGGGATAATGGAGAATAAAACCTGGCTTTACCTTACCAGAGGACTTTCATCCTTCTTAAACTCACAAAGTGTAAATTCATCAACTATATAAAAGAGCGAAAGAAGTAAAGACAACACTGGCTTGTCCCTGAATATGATAAATGTTCCTTTATATAATTATTTTTTGTGCAAGACCTTATTTGTTTAATTGTGACAGATTACTGCCAAATTTTAGAATCCTTTTTATTATGATTCATTCTGAGTGATACAGTTAAGTGGGCTGTTGCTCGAGCACTTTACAATTAAAAACTTTGCTCAGTAAACTTTCCACTGTACAAAATGCTACTTTTGGACTAATTAGTAAGTCAAGTAGGGATCTTCTTCTTGACTTACCTTGTTGCCACAGCAGCCATGTAACCCTAGCATCCTCCTCTATCATACCAACCATTGCAGGTACCTCTCTCTCTAAATCCATGACTCTTTTCTGTGGTCTTCCTCTTTTCCTTCTCCCTGGCGTCTCTCCCTCTTCTGTACATGACCAAACCACCTCAGTCTTGTCTCCAGAACTTGGTTTCCAAATTGCTCAACCTGAGCTGTCCCTCTGATATTTGTACACATGAAAAAATCAAGTTAGATAGCTTTACAAACTAATAGCTGATACTGATTAAAAATAAAACACCCAATTGCATTGTCACAGCTGCATTCTGGCTCTATATTGTAAACAACACATTTTTAATTATACTAAGACAGTGTGCAACATTACACATGCCAAGCCAGAATTAGAAGTGAGTCATACTGTTGTAACTTGTCACACAGTTTCTGGCAGGATTTTCTAACATGCATAACAAAATACCAGATGCACAATAATTTTCCTATGGTGGAAATATCAGAAATGCTGAATATCAACAGCACTAAAACACCTGTTGTGTGTTATCTGAGAGAACCTGTTTGGTGTTATGTGTCAGGACGGATGTGTAAAGACTTGAGCCCTTGAAAGGCTTTAGAAATGGTCCAGTTGCTTAGTAGTGTGCCATCTAACTTGAGCTATTTCTGCTAGTGAAAACTGAACAATCTCATTCGAAACTGGGTTGATTTACGATGCATCACAGACTATGGCTAAAAATAAAAGGAATGACAAAAAAAGCCTCCTGATGATCCCTCAGTATAACACAGTTCCAAAGATTGTAGCTGGATTAAGCTGCACCGCTGGTGAGTGGGTTGGTCCATGCTGCCCTGAGCGTTTTTACAGGCAGTGGAAATAGAGAAAAATATAGCGCCTCTTCAAAATCTGATCATAATAGTAATCGGTTTATTTTATATTATGTGTATCTCAACAGTTATAAAATCACATATCCACACCTTAGTGAAACGCAATCTGATGGCCTAATGGAGAGAAAGCTGTCCCTCTGCATACAGTATGCTTTGACACAATGAAATGATGTAGCTATTCTTGGAGGCTGCTTGTGCACTTCGATGGATGCCATTTTTCACACCATTAACTACAGTCTACTGGTTTTATTCACAGCACAGAGATAGGCCAAAACAATCCTAAACACGCCCACGAACGAGCACAATTGCAACAATTGATCTAAGCTGTTCCACCCAGTCTATCGCAATTCTGTGCAGCAGGAGAAACCGTTATCTCCATCCGCCCTTCATCTCTCCCTTTCTCTCTCTTTTTTCCCCTCAGTATTTCTTTGCTTTGCCTGTAACACCCTTTTTTCATCCTGTTCGGCTCTATCCTTGCCTTGGGACAAGCAAAAGGGTTTGTGGCTGAATCATAAAGTACAAACATGCATGGTAAAAATTTTCACTGTAACTAGCCCACAGTAGGTGTGTTAGCTGATAAAAATCACTGAACACAACAAGCACAATTTTTGGAGTGTTTATCTCAGCAGAGGTCAAACCTAAAGCCCTCATTACAGTCTGTGCTGAGTGCAGGGTTCATGGAGGGAGGCAGAGCTCAAAGGGCCAACTAATCCATTTGGTCTCATAGGCACGGTGGGCTAGTCAATATGCTGGGCCTGCATCCGAAAGAATGCTGGAGCTCCACAGCAGAGCTAGGTAAAAGAGTCTCTGGGGAATGCTTTGCGTGGTGCAGTTTTTATTCTTTCCACAGCTCTCAAGGTTAGATGCCGTTTAAGTCTTAACACATTGTTTACCACTAGTCCTTTCCTTCTTTGATCCCGTTGCAGTTCTCAAAACCGCTTACTTTTAAATATTGTGATCGTGCAATTAAACTAAAAACAAAAGGTAATGTCCTTTTATTAAAGCAGTGATCTTTTTGTCACTTGCTAACAACTGTGGACATATCCGAATTCATTTAAAATCAGCCAATTGTTACGTGCGCGTGTTGTTGGTTTGTTTCTTAATGTGTGTATGCAAATTCACCTGTGCAGGGGCTCGGCTGTGATTGGTGGACCTAAGGAATGGCCTGATGTAACTGGTTCCTGCCGTGGACGTAACTATAAAAGGACGACTGAAGAGCTGCGGTGTGGGGGGTGTGGAAAACTTCCCGTGCACTTGCCTCAGGTCCAGACGGAGCAGCCGCAGCCGCAGCCGCAGCCGCAGCCGCAGCCGTAGCCGCAGCCACTTAGTTAAAGTCGGGCATGTGTGTGAAGTGCGGATCAAGTAGGGGTGAGCTGCCGATTATTTTGGGAAACCTTCTTTTCTCCTGTGTACTTTGACCAGGGAGGTCAGACTGTGTCACTTCTTTGTTTTCTTTTCCTTGAACAGGTCAAAGGGGAACCGAAGCCTAGGTTGGGTTTTGTTTGTTGTGTTGGCCTTAGCTCACCCTGAAATCATACACTTCCACTACCGTGTACTGAGTGCCACTGCTGTGAATAAATTATTGTTAAAAGTCCGATGCTGTGTCTGTTTGGGCGTGGGAAGTCGCGGGACACCCCGCTCTTGTTACGGTCATTTCGAGCCGGGTTGTAACACAGTCAGCAGATGATCTGGTTTTTCACTGAATCCAAAAGAGCAATTTCTTCAGTCCTGAGAATAATTGAACCCTTGCTTCCTTCCAGGAATGGACAAACTCATGGGGAGCTCAGCTCAAGGCAGCAACACAGATGTGGAGATGGCAGGGTGTTCTGAATTCAGCCCGAAAAAAAGGTACCTGCTTTTTCTTGTTTTCCTGAGCAAGGAGAACTCTGCTGGAGGCACGTCACCAAGTTTAATTTAGGAATTTAATTTGCACACACAAAAGAGGTCAGTCAAGGAAGAACAAATTGACAGACACAGCAGGCGGGTACTTGTCATTTCTTCCAAATGGCTTTTAATAAGATGAAACACTTTGGCCCAGGTATGTCAGGTTGAAGGGCACTTTTCTCTCTGTGTGTTTTTAAGCTTTTACTGTTGGCAACTGAGTATCGTTGACCTGCAAGGAGCAGCTGGTCGGCATGTTCACATGTCAGAGACTTGGCCCAACCCTGCCTCAATCTAAAGTAAATGGATTCTGTAGTGGAGAACAGGCTGGGCCATCCTCAGTGGAGATCACTGGGCTGTGGTTAACTGGGTAGTAAAATCCACAATGCAGTAAGCCAAGTCAAAATGGTTGTTTTGTGGAAAATGATACATCAGAACACAGCTTTGTGACTTATTACATTGTAATTTCTTATTGTAGGCGTCTGTTTGGACAAACAAAATGAATCCCATCCACGTGCCAAGTTGATTAGCTATCATGAGTATTAATAGAAATAGACTGTTTTTTTGGTTTTTGCTCTGTAGTAAGTCCAGCACGATGGCATGGATGTCTTAGAAAAACATTTTAGTTATTATCCTGAATTTTCCCAAGATTTCATTTATCATTACGGCTATATTTTTTAATTTGTTGTAAAGATATTTCATTAGACACGTGTCAATTGGGGTCAGATCTAAAATTTGGAAATAAATGGAACTCATCTATTTTATCACATCACTCTGCAGTGGCCCATTTTCCACACAGGGATTTCCTAATGCCATTGCTATGCCCTTAAATTTTGCAAATATTCTCTAGTAATAGGCTCAACAATGTTATGGTATGAGAGTGTGTTTACCACTGTCCTCTATATTGTTCTACTCACTGAGTTAAAGTGCTAGTGATTGCAAGAGCCACTCTTATGGTTAAATGTTGAAGTGTTCTTGCTAAGCAGTTTTCTGCTCCCTGCTCTGCTCAGCAGCAGCAGCAGCAGGGGAGGGAACAGAGTGAGAAGAGGATATGGCTTCTTCTTCTTCTAAAAAAAGAGAAAAAAAGGCCCTTTGATTTTGGTTTGAGTCTCCCTTGGGCTGCCTCTGGGTTTGGAACAGATTTCATTCAGCGCTGAGCATGGTAGCTTCAGCAGAGGGGCACTGTGCCCCCACCCCCACTTCGACATGTGTCATAACTGGTTTCAGACTTGATCAGGAGACACAACTGGCTTGTTGGCTTGGCAGATGGCTCTGAGGCTGAGGCCAGGTGCTTGGTTACCTCACTATCCACACCAGGCTTTAATAACATGGCATTTACGTATGCCTCGCACATGAAAACAATATAGTAGCCTTCCCGATCAGATAATTTACATGGCAGTTTTCTTTGACAGACTCCATTTTAGCACAGATGTCTTGATTTGACAGCCAGGCCAGAGGGATCATGCAGATGGTATTGGGTGATGAATAGAAATTAAATAGACCACCCATTTGTGCCGCATGCATCTGCCATTTAGAGGCGAACTTAGCTTGTTGAGCACAAGTTCTCTTGTTAAAAAACCAGCAAAAATTAAAAAGTAAAAGATGCTGGTGCTAATCACAAGGAAAAACGGTGATGACTGCTTTTTGTTGTTGTTTTTGTTTGTTTTTGGTCACTTGGAGCCTTTAATGACACACTGAAATCCTTATTATAAGATTCTGAAACGGCTTATTGACCAGTCCCATTAATGGAACTGTTACTTAATACATCATCACTGGGGGGGAAAAAAAGCTGACATTTGGAGTACACAGATTTCACCTGACGCTTGCCTTTTGTTGCTGCCTCTGTCCTCCTCCTTCAGGGTAGTTAGTCGCTCTTAAGCATTACATGAACATATGCATAAAGCTACCAAAAGCTACCATCACTCTTATTGCCTGTTCTTATAGTCCTTATCTTCAACGCTATGCTGCTCTGTTGTTTGTTAATTGTCCCTTGGGGATAAATAAAGTCTTCTGATTCTGATTCTGAAAAGGCTGACTGATCGAGGCCAGTTCTCTGGATGTGTTATCCTTCTGATAATTGCCTGTTTTTCTAGCTTATATTCTCTGCTCTCTTCCTGATTAGCTTCCTGTGTTTAAATATCTTGAGCTTCAATATAATTTGCCAAAACCTTTTACGTTAGTTGATGCCACTGGTGCTTTTTTATTAGTCCTTTATTTATCCAAAAATCGAATTCCCAAGAGTGACTCATGGCAGACGTCATGGCAACAAAAGTCAAAATACATGTACCAACATAAGTGCATTTAAAACAAATACAATACACTTTTCCTCTGCCTCATTTTTATTTCTGTAGCACTTCATTAAATTCTTTTAATTTTAATCTCCAATTTCCCAATTTTTCCAATAACCCTCACGGGTGCACTCTAACATTTGCATTTCTATATTTGCCTTTTTTTTTCTTTTAAAATTTTTATTTGAGCAAAAGTTAGAACTCAATAACTTTCAGAGGTTACTTTGCATTCTGTTTGCTGCCATTTTCGCAAAAAGTCCAAGGTTGACATGATATCCAAATGAATTATTTCCTCTAGTCTCGCCACTCCTGCCAGTATTATTACTACAAATGGAGTAGTTTATCAGTATATTACCTTCCAATGTCCTTCCTTTAGGTCCTTTTCATTTTACCTGTCATGGAGCCTTAATGGGATTCACAAGTAAGACAGGCTGCAGTTGACAGTAATAGGCTTTTGAAGGGAGCAATCTTGAAAAACTACTCGTGCTCCGTGTTACATTTTTCTTCAACATGTGAGGAAGATTTGCTGCCTGAGACATTGCTGCAGCATGGAAAGGAAAACCTTGATGTTTTACACACTTCCAATTTCAAGATTTGTACCATAATCACATTTTTATGTACACTAGGATTATTCAGAATTTATACTGGATAAGTTCACGGTTATATTGGAATGTGCTTATTGGTAGTTTTAGTAGTATTATCATAATCGGTTATATTTATGTGAGTATATAACCATATGGCATGGTTTGCTAAAATGTTTAACACAAGATCTGAGGAACTATATGTATTGTTCTGTGTGCAGCTGGTGCTTTTTCACTGGCTGCCATGTTATTTAATTTGTATGACTTAAAGGTGATTGTAGTGTTAATGTTTGAGCCAAATGACTAGCGTGGAGAAGAATTCTGTATATTGTGTGAAGATTTTGCAGACGCATGCCTTTATATGAAAATTTGCTTGAGATTGCTTTTTAATTTAGCAATCATTGAGTCTTTCCTGAAAGTTTCCTGAAATAGCTCCATCTTTGTGAAATTTGTTTCCAGAAATATTTTGTTTTCATAACAAATAAAAAAAAACTGAATGGCATGCACTTACTATACTGTAAATTTGCATAATACGGATTTACATTAAACTTGGTGAGTTTGTTTAGGCTGTATGGGTGCTCAAACTGTATCAACAATTGCGAACCTATATTTGCTGTCATTTAAGATGTTGAGCACATCCTCTGTTGAAAGAATCCTTATTGATGGAGATGGTGAGGTCTGAAAGTCAAAACCAGTAAGACCCAAAAGTGACCCCATGTTAAGTCTTTTTCTCGCTTTATGAGAAATGGTAGTCACTCGTGGGAAGACTGAGTGAAGGTGGAGAAAAGCACTGAGTCATTTTTAAACTGTGCCTTATTTTCCTCGTGTATAACAGCACATTGACTGGGTTTAGTGTTTAAACAGCAATTTAATGGATGTTTATTCGTGCCAATTATCTAGTGTTATATTGAGTTGAGAACCTAGATGGTGATGACGTCTCTTGGTGGAAGGCTACAATTCTGCAGTGATACTTATTTTTAAAAGAAAACCTATATTGTTCTCGAAGAGATTCCCCTTAGAATTTTTCTTGGATTTTCCTCGGTGCTTTTTAAATCTTATTTTATATAGAGTATTGAAAGTGTTCTCCTTTTTTACTTTACCGTAATCGACTAAAAACGCAGAGGATACATTATTTAACTGTAGGTACATAATGCTCTAAAATCCAGACAGTATAATTAGAAAACCTCCCAAAAGTAAGTGTTTTAATTCATGTGACATTTAACGTCATTGACTAAATGATCTAAATGAACACTGCAGGCAATATGGAGGAAAAGAAAATTAAATGTAGGTAGATTTCTTTTTTTTCTTTTTTTTCTTTTTTCTTTTTGGCAACGTGACTAATAATGTGTTAAAATTAGATGTTTTAATCGCTTCTTGGTTTCAGCTTTTGACCAGCTGGCACAGTGACATGGTACATATGTGATCTTGAGCTTTGAAAGCGGTACCGTGAAGTAAGTTTAGTAACACACTCGTAGGTTCCCAATATCTGGGCAGCTTTTTCCTTTAGAATGTCAGCTTTAACTCCTCAGAGCTCTTTCTTCAGCTCCCCAAAGACCTTGTGGGTGATAATCAGTCATTACCGCTCCTCCACTGAGTTATTTATTTCACTACATTCACACTGCAATTCATCATTTATTTATATGACAGTTGTTGTCTATTATAGTGTTCCTTTCATGTGGCCAAGAATGAGAGATTTTGTGGAACATTAGGCTTCCATGCATCTGATAGCACAACACTGATTCTATTTCTCCATTTCCCTTTGATACAGACTCCCACCCCAAAGGTCAGTTAATTGTAGGATATTTATACCAGTATCACAGTTGCTACTTCAGTTAATATGATTCCTTAACCATTTTAATATGTGGGAATGTGCTCTTCCAATAAAAAATGACATTTGAGCCACTTTGCAGAGCCTTCTCTAATGGGGTCTGGGATAAGAATGGTAATATGCACTGGAGCTGGCAGAGGCACAGCCTGTGTTTTTGTTTATAAATAGCTCCAGCCAGCATTATTCCACTTGCAGTTGTCCCATAACCATCAATCACTTCTGCTCATGGGCCGACTTCTGTTGTTCACCAGAGAGAAGGTGCACTGCAAGCGGTGCCCTTGCACCTCCAACTGTGCAAGTACATAAAGTAGAGCGTAGTGAGTAGGACAGAGCTGGGAGTCAGGGAGAATGTGGGGGGGAAAGGTTCCTGTGGGGTGATGAACTCAGTTATGATAGCCACCCACACCCCCTCCTTCTTCGGGTGATTATATGCACCAACATCCACCATTTTGCCTTTTTAACACATTTAGACACACGTGTCGATCCCAGAAGCAGGTGGGAGGCTAATCATGTCATGAGCTTGGAGGATATGGAATGGGTCGGACAAAACTGTTTACTGAGGTTTCATTTGTCTCTGTCTATATCTGCCTTCATCTCTTTCTGCAGAAGAGCTTTCCAAGAAGAGCTCACATCTTTGAGGACACTGCAGGATCCTACAGAGATTTCCCACATAAACAGATGTACTACTGATTATCAAACATCACGCAGATTTTTTTTAAGTCTACGTGGTTGTACGTGCATATAACAACACTCACAGTGTCTCTTTGAAGATCCTTGTTCAGACCTTGTGGCGTATACACACGCACACACACTAAAATGCACATATTACAGTGTTACCATGGCAGTTTCAAAAATACAGTAAGAATCCAGCTGATTCTTAACAAAATGGTTATGTAACTATTGCAGCGCTAAGTCATGTATCTTATCTAAGCCTGTGTCTGTATTTCCTTTCAGCCTGGCTTTGCTGCTTTTCAGCAGCTTTTCACATCTACTGTACCTCCCACAAGACGCCAGTGAACACATGAAGGACATTTGTAATTGCCCATAAGCAACTGTGTTCTTGTGGGCTTATTGTAAGAGCAGAAAAGCCTTGGTGTGGTTGTAATAAACAACATTCTTTTGTTACAAACACACAGAAAAGTTAGATCTCATCACTGTCAAATCTTAATCAATATCTCTATGCTAGAAAAAGAATTTTACACTTAATTTAATGCAGCTTACAAGAGAAGCACGCCCACCTGGCACCCATTATCTCCCTGCCTGCTTGTCTTCCTTACTATAGTCCTCTCTAAATGAAAAAGCGTGATATTTATAAACTTATTTTGATGCTCACCTCCCGGAGTTCCTTGGCCACATCCTTGAGCTCTTTGAGAATTCCTTCCAGCTGATCAATCACCATCTTCATGTGGCTGCGGATGCGTTCTCTCGGGCTGGGGGTCTCAGAGGTGTCCCGGGCCGGAGCTCTGCTGAGGGACATCCTTTACAGGGTGACGTGGAGCCAGTGGCCAACAGGCTGAGGGCGTGGGGGAGCCGAGTCGGGGTCCATGTCTTTGGCTACAAGGAGCCTCAGTGCTACTGATCCGAACAGGGGCCCCGGCCACGCAGGGAGACCTCAACATCTTAAAAGCACCTCGGCAGCCAAAACACCTTGCCTCGCCAGCACTCTCGGCACAGGGTCACACTCTGGCATCCATGCCTTCTTGAAGACACTTCCAAAAATGAAGAGAAAAGGAGCATGGGAAAAGTCAAATGCTGTAAATCCATCGAAAAAGAAGAGGGAAAATTCATGGGCTAAAGCTGGTATGAAACTCTTACATAATCATGTTGAGCCAACTCATCTCATGTGTCAGTGTATATATTTGAAATTGTTCTCAAGGAGATGCTATTTAAAATGCCTGTCTATACAGTGAAAAGACTTTTTCTTTCTTCCATTTGTCCTGAACACTCTTTTTTACATGTAAAACACAGTGGCATAATGGCAGGCTAACATACAAAAGTGAAAACAGGAAAAGGGTTCACGATAACCTTTTTGAAATAGAAAAAGAAAACTCCCAGCAGTGGCTCGATTCTCAAAATGATCGTGTTCTATTTTATTGGTAGCGGGCCAAGATTTGCCTTCTAAAAATAGTCCATTAGTGAGGGCTACTGTTTAAAAGACAGAAAGGACAGCTCCTGTTTAAAAAAGAGATTATTCCTCTGTCAAGTGTGGTGTAACCTCCTCTGAGGAAAAAAAAGACTCTCAGTAGAAACTCACATCAAAATAAACTCTGCTTCTCATCCATTTTCTTTGCAGTTGATGACCTAATCATGTTGTCCTTCATTTCTTGTCCATGACAGGGAGAAATGTAAAAGTGGGTCTTTTCACACAGTGTCAAATCTCCCCCAAAATGCAGGGCTCATTCCAGGTGGCGTGGGATCAAAATGAAGTGATTTCTAAGCCAGTGCAGTGTGACTTGCGATGCGAATTTGTGGAGGCATAACAAAAAACTCATTGTGCCAATGAGACACAGTAACAAGCTGACTTGAAGGCAAATGAGCACCTTCCTCTGGAATTTCGGTGATAGCTTGTCTTATGTAAAAATGTTTTTGAAGTCCTTTCTCAAAAGACTGACCCACAGCTGTCCACAGGGGTGTGCCCAAAAACCAAAGGAGCAGAAAGAGAAAAGGATTCTCTCGTCTCCTTCAGTTGTTGCTAAGGGAACCCGGTCTGCCTGCTTGTGCTGTGATTGGATAATTATTTTACTTCTTATCCGTGTAATGTATGTTTTCTCTGTGGACTCTTTTCAGAGAGGCAGAGAGCTCCGTGCCATCCAGCAGGACAAGATAAATCCCATGAAAGCTTCCCAAAGGAGCCCCAGAGAACAAGCAGGGGGGAGAGCTTCTCGCCAAATCCAGGGCGATGCCACTGCCACAGGGTATGCTGGCCAATCACACATGGCACCTGGTCATACAGGAAGGAAAGCAATCACTTATTCGTTCATGTCTCGTCTTCTTTTCTTTTTTAAAGCTTGCTCTAAATCATAGCAGCATGAAAAGCAGCATCAGTCGGGTGAATAAGACTCAGATATGGTCAGGGATTAACTGCGTTGATTATTTCTTGCTTCTGTTAGAATGCATCTCGTACTTCAGCAGCACTTGCCTCACCTCCACATGCTCACACACGCTCACACACGCTCACACACATCCACTGGGACGCACACCTACTCACCTTTTCTGTGCATCACTTTGCTGTTGCTATGCCCAGAGCTTACTGTCCAGGCACAGCAGAATCACTGAAGCTACACACAACCTGCTGGTTCTTTAGAAGTCCCTGTGTCGCACACACCAACATCTTCTCTCCTTCTTGCCGTTCTCACTCCCTCTTTTTCCTCTCTGTCTTACACACGCAGACACACTCCCTCTCTCCCTTACACACACACACACAGAGTTCTCCCCCCTCCTCCCGTACTTACTGTCTTGACAGAGGGAGAAGCTTCTATTAGCAGGGTTATTTCACTCTGAGGCTGTGGCTCATCAGAGGAGGAGTAGAAGTGGAGGATGAAGCTGTGGAGGAGGAGGAGGCAGGAGGCATGAGATGGGAACGATGAATGGCCCTGATAGCACTCTGAGAAGGGAGAGCGGACGCCGAAGATGACTAAGAGCCAGAGTGGCAAGAAGAGCCCCTGCTTCGGATTGTGATGCTGCTGCGGCCGCTACCATCACTCAGATAGCTATGCTGCCGTAACACACCACCCGTCATCCCCTTCAGCATTCGCCTGCATCGGGAGGCAGCAGACAGATCAACTGAGCTGCTACTGTGAAAAAGGAGCTGTGTGATTCTTATGACAGCCTCTCCCTCTTTGTCTATCGGCCTGGTTTGTCTCTCTCTGCCTCTCTCTCACACTTCCCTCTCTTTCTGTCACTCTTTCTCCATCCCTGTCCCTCTGCCCCTACGCCCTCACTGTGTCCTCGCTCACTGCCGGATGAAGGGAAGCTGATGCCAGAGTTTATCGTTGGGCTCAGGCTCCTGCCAGCACCACTCGGCTCTTCTGCTTGGCTCTGTGGAGGAGGGGCTTGGTGCTTTAAAGGCACAGTGTATCACACAGTCCCTCCTCTGCCTCCCTCCTGTCCTGTCTTCTCCTCTCTACTGGTGTCGACACTCCCTCACTATCTCCTCTCACACTGCCTATCTAGCCTTTGTCACAGTTCTGTCGAGGGTGTTATCTCTCTTAAATCAAGATGAAGTCTTCCTCTGCTGCCAGACAAGCAGTCTCCAGGGACAGGGTGTCCAAAGAACCCTGGCTGTTGCATCATTAATATACAAAGCAGGTTGGTGTTTGATGACCTCATCTCGCTGAGAGACAAAAATAGGAAGGGAGGACCAAGCTGACTTTTTTCCCCCTCCCTTGTCCTCTTTATCAAAATTTATATTTCTACACAATGCATAGCCACACATAACACAACCAGAATCAACCTAAAATGAAACTAATATTTTAAAAGCCAATTGAAAATGTCAGCTTCCTGAAAATGCAGTTTTTGGCAGATAGCTGTGGCGAACAGACAGAGGCTCTGTGCAGATGCTGATATATAGCTCTGTGGTCACAGAGGTCTGGTAATTGTTTTTAGAGTTCAGACATAAGGTCTGAACGGAAATACAACCAGAGCAACTATATTTAAAAAAATAATTAAAATCATCAGCTGTGACTGTGTGACGCTGATTTAAAAAAGTGATAATAGCTGCAGTGTCTACAGAGCATTTTTAAGCCACATTAGCTGTATGCAATGATGTTGCCCTCAATCTTTTTATTTTGTTTTTATAGCTAGCTAATGTAACCTCTAACATATAACGTTAGTTTAGTCATCATAATCATAGTGTCGATACTGTTTTCACACACCTGCCTTACAGTAAACAAGCAACTCAACCCTATCACTTCCACCTACAGTAGTATGCCCCAAAAGTTGATTCTGTTCATCTGGACGCAGCGTTTTCAGTGGGAGAAACATTTTGTCGCTCATCCAAGTGACTTCTTCAGTCTATACTGGTATATATAGGCTGCTATGTTCAGTATACTCGTATGGCTTCACATTCTTTGGTATAACTGTCATGGGAAATGCCGAGTTGATTCAGGGTACTTGGGTCTTTCATGCAGAGGAATTTGTTTTGAAGTCTTCTGTGGTTTCTAGTACCAGCATCACAGACATTATGCTGATGCTGTAATCCTAATTACAGTATTAATTATCTTTTGTTGTTTTCTTTGATCAATAAGTGATGTAGTTTGGCTTAAAAATAATGTCATAAAGAAATGCTTCAAAGTCTGCATTATACTTTCCTAAGTACACAGTCACGCTGTGTCATCCTAGGACTTCATCAAATTTTTAATATGTCATCACGTTCAAAAGTACATTGTGGTTCCATGAGGCGATAAGGGAGTGGATCCTGTTCCTTTTCTTTTTTCATTCACACATGACTGGTGCAGTGTTGCACAGACAAGATGCTTCTCACAAACTGCTCCCTGCAACGAACAGGTGTCCTTGAGCATGTTTCCTTTGTAGCTTCACTGCTTCGTTTCTCTGCACATATGGGAGGCTTCCTTCTTAGAACACAGCAACAGTTTGCAGCACTTTTTCCCCCCAGTCATTTTCTTTCTTCGTGACATTGCAAAAATCCTTTTTTGCTTGGGTATGCATGGTGTATTTAATAGAGCTGTGCCTAAAAGAGAGAATGTAAACTAATGACCTCTCAGTAGAAAGGCACAGGTGCACAACGCAGATAGCTCCATGACAATGATGCCTTGGCTGGAATGGAGTTGGATTATTCCCCCCTGTAAAATATATATTTTTAATGCTAAGATCATCACAAGTTGTGAGTTTTACTAGAAATCTGGAGTGAGTCCAGCAAAATATTGGTTCCACTTAATATTTCTGCCTTGGATTTATTGTGCCATGCCGTTTATAGAGACGTTTTATGGAACGTAATTTTTTTCTAGTTGGGCACAGGCTGACAAACACAAAGATGCATATACACAGAGATACACACGAATACGTGCAGGCAAAGACCCACAAACGTACACACCAAATACATATATAAACAGCAGAGTGGGTAGTATCTGTGAGAAACTATAGTAATAGTTTCCAACCATAAGAATGAAGCCAGGAGAAATTTTATTTGCATTGCATTGTGTATTTCCAAACAAGTTCCAAACCAGTAAAGTCAAAATATTTCTCATTTAAAAGACTCAAGATGCTTTTTTCAGGCTGTGGAGGGGATTTGATATCTTCATTACAGTTGGATGTCTAGGTAGGAGGAATACTATAGTATCTTGGAGTAAAATATATAACCGGAGGAAACAGAGAGGTTGGCTATATTCTAAAATAATGAATTCAACCTACCAGTGCCACAGAAATTATATGTTGTCTTTCCTTTCTTTGATTTCCACAAAAAACAAATGCATTGTTTCTTTTTGTTGGCCAGGTTCAGTCTTGGCAGTCTTGTCATCACCTTGAGGTTGCCAGGAAATTGGCAGAGACTTCAAGAACTTACTGTCATTTGGATAGAGGTAGGCTAGCTGTTTCCTCAGTTTTCCATATTTGTTTGAAACTTTGTCCTGGCTTGTAATTGGTCTCATATTTACAGTTCTACACAATAATACTGCAAGTACATATAGGCTACCCCATCTTGGATAAAACACTAGCACTCTCTGGGAAAAAAAGATTTGCATTGCATAATGAAAAACATCTGCAGAGAAAACTGCCCCAAAAGGTAACAGATGTGCAAACAGTTGTGGCCAAAAAAACTATCAAGCCATCAAAAACTTGAAAATATACTTACATATTATTAAGTTTAATAAAGATACATATACTGAAAAAATCTTAAAAGTAACTTTGTTTATCACCTTGTTGATCTGTATGGTATTTGTTCTCCCTCTATGCTTCTGATTGCACACCCTCCATTCCCTAGCAATAATTTTCTTTTCCTTAATTATCAGCTATTTACTGCTGATACGGAGCCATGCCTTCTGCAAAGACATAAGTCTTATGTGCGTAAACAAAACTTGCTTTTTAGTGGACCACAACTCTTAATGCTTTCATTTTTTTACAGTAGCAGTGGCTGACATTGTCCCTCTCCTATTCCATTGAATTTCAGAATACAGTATGTAATTATGCAGCTGCCCATTCATAATAAAGTGGTCCTTCTGGTTTGATGCTTAAATAAACTAGCAGAATTCGATTCTCTTTTTAGCAACTATGTTTGTTACTTTGTGTGTTGGACCTCCGCAGTAACAATCAATTTCTTTTGGTAGAGATCCCCCATTCTGATCATTCATCAAATAAATCCCGAGCTGGTGTTTTACTCTACTCTGATAGATTTGTTGTAATATTTTTGAGATTTTTAATCACTTGGAGACATATGAGAAAACACTGCCTCCTCCCTCATCTGCCAAGTGATAAGCTACAATCTAAGGTATTGTTCTTTTAATTAATCCTTATCCATTATGCTTTTCCCTCTCCTGACCATTGTGTGGCGCTGTTGTGCAGTTGTGGCATGTTGCATTTTATTTGCCTTGATTAAAGACTAAAATGGTCGACAGACATTAAAAAAGTTGAACGTTTCTTGTTTTTTGACTGATGACCTGAAGTGATTATTGTTACAGGGTACATCCACTGTGTTAATAAATCAGATGAAACCACGATGCACGAACTCTGGGGATTAATGGACGTTTCAGTGCACATTCACCATATACTCATGGATTAAGCGCCACCTGGCACTTAGTTTGTGTCATAATTTTGTTAAATGTATGTATAGTTATAGCATTTCAACTGATAATTTGCACACTCTCTAAGAGGTTTAAGTATTTTTCTATGTAATCTCTGCAAATCATAGTTCCGTATTTGGATTTTTAGCTTTATGGTGACTGAGACGGATTTGAGAATCTAAGGAATTGGAAGGCGCATCTGGCATTTAAAATATGCATGGATAAACATAGACATTAAGGCTTGTTTACAATTTCCAGTGTTGTCCTTGATTTCAAACAGACAAACACTCGGGGACAGAGAGCTAGGACCCAGCCTGTCTTACAGTGGCACCACCATATCCTCTTGCCTGTCTACTGACCTTTTGATATTTCATCTGGCATCCTGTGTGTGTTCTATCTCTGGGTGTATGTGTTGTGTGTCTGTGTGTGTGTGTCTTTTTTTGTTGTTTTTCTTCCCCCATCTACAGAACTGTGCATGTAGACAAAAGAACCCTGTGATGGAGCAATGCTCTCAAACAGTGAAATGAAGCTTAAGTGTTTGATTGATTTTTCTTATTTAAAGTGTGGATGTTGCATGCAGCTACACTAGGGGCCCTGGCAAGAGAAAACCTGTTGTCTCATTATAAACCATAGCCCTGTTTCATATTCAAGCCACGTTTGGAGTTGAAATTTTCAATTGTGCTATGTCTGTTAATTGTATTTAATTATAGCCATGCACTATTTACAGTGTGGCTTGGCTGGGGTGGGGCCATTAACAGCAATGATAAATTTCATGCTAAAAGCAAATGAAAATTTTTTTTTTGCATGCTATGGTTGTGTTGTGTTGGAAATAAAAACAGAATACAATGGCTTGCAAATTACAGACCCATATTTTATTCACAATAAAACAGAAAACAAATCAAAAGTTTAAAGTGAAACATTTTACTATTTAGTGAAAAAAATTGGATCATTTTGATTTTGATGGCAACAACATGTCTCAAATTGGGATTGGAGCTACAAAAAGATTAAAATGTAAGTAGTACTAAAAACAAACACCTGGAGGAACATTTTCAACTAAGCACGTTAATTGGCAACAGGTCAGTAACATTACTGGGGTTTTTTTTGTTTTTTTTTTAAATGGTGGAATATCTAAAAAGTAAAGATAAGTAAGATACTACATGCATTACTGACTATATAAACTTCTGTGTGGATAACACTGTACCTACCAGGACTGTACGGTGTTTCTCCAACAACAAACCTTGGATTACCCCAGAAATTAAAACTGTCCTCAAGCAGAAGAGGAGGGCCTTCAAATCCAGAGACAAAGAGGAGTTGAAAAGGGTGCAGAGAGAGCTGAGGGGACTGATAAGGAATGGGAAGGAGAGCTACAGGCAGAAGATGGAGAACCAGCTTCAACAAAACAACGTTGGTGAAGTCTGGAGAGGCCTCAGAACCATCTCGGGCCACAAACAGCAGAACTCTCTGCCTGGGAGGGATGTGAGGTGGGCAAATGAACTGAATCATTTCTTCAACAGATTTGACTCAGCCATGAGGCAGTCTGCAACATCGGCTGCAGACTCACCCACCCCCACTGCTGCTGTTCCACCTCAGACACTTCACACCTCCTCTATTCACCCTGCTCACTCCCCCCCACCCCCAACAACAGCATCCAATACACACTCAACACAAGGCTCCAGCCTGTCTCTCTCAACCACCCAGGTTAGGAGGGAACTGAGGAGGATTAATGGCAAGAAGGCAGCGGGTCCAGATGGCATCAGCTCGAGGGTCGTCAGGTCCTGCGCGGACCAACTGTGTGGGGTGATGGAGCACCTCTTCAACCTGAGCCTGAGGTTGGGAAGAGTCCCACAGCTCTGGAAAACCTCCTGTGTTGTACCAGTGCCAAAGACTTCACGCCCCAAGGACCTCAACAGCTACAGGCCGGTGGCTCTGACATCCCACCTGATGAAGACCCTGGAGCGGTTGGTCCTGGCTCAGCTTCGGCGCCTAATAAGCTCATCACTGGACCCACTTCAGTTTGCCTACCAGCCTGGCATTGGAGCGGATGATGCCGTCATTCACCTCCTACATCGTTCTCTCGCTCACCTGGAGACCGCTGGAAGCACTGTGAGAATCATGTTCTTTGATTTCTCCAGTGCCTTCAACACCATTCTTCCCTCGGTTCTAAAGGACAAGCTGGTGAACTCTGGAGTGGACCATCACCTCACTACCTGGATCCTGGACTACCTCACCGACCGACCACAGTATGTGAGGACTCAGGGCTGTGTGTCGGACAGGGTCGTCTGCAGTACGGGGGCCCCACAGGGAACGGTTCTGGCTCCGTTCCTCTTCACCATCTACACTGCAGACTTCTCCCACAATTCCACCCAGTGCTTCCTGCAGAAGTTCTCTGATGACTCTGCAATAGTCGGCCTCATCACTGATGGGGACGACAAGGAGTACAGAGGTCTGACCCAAGACTTTGTGGACTGGTGCCAGCTGAACTACCTCCAGATCAACGCCAGTAAAACCAAGGAACTGGTGGTAGACTTCCGCAGGCACAAGCATTCTCCACTGCAACCACTGAACATCCAAGGTATGGACATTGAGGCTGTGGACAGCTACAGGTACCTTGGTGTTCATCTGAACAATAGACTGGACTGGACTCATAACTCAGACGCCCTCTACAGGAAAGGGCAGAGCAGGCTGTACCTGCTGCGGAGACTCAGGTCGTTTGGAGTGGAGGGCCCACTCCTGAAGAAATTCTATGACTCTGTTGTGGCTTCTGCTATCTTTTATGGCGTGGTCTGCTGGGGCGGCAGCATCTCTGCTGGGGACAGGAAGAGACTGAACAGGGTGATCCGAAGGGCCAGCTCTGTTCTAGGATGCCCTCTGGACCCAGTGGAGGTGGTGAGTGACAGGAGAACGGCGGCTAAGCTGTCATCCCTGATGGACAACATCTCCCACCCCATGCAGCAGACTGTGACAGCACTGAGCAGCTCCTTCAGTGGGAGACTGCGGCACCCACGGTGTGGGACGGAGAGATTTCGCAGGTCTTTCCTCCCCACTGCTGTCAGACTCCATAATAAAGACTTTAACTGATCAAGCACACACATCCATACATATGCAATAATACTAAGTGCAATAATCCTTTCTGTCATCGTTGTATTTTTACTCAGTTGTATATAGTATTTGTATTTGTATTCTATTTTTATCTTATTGTATATTTATTTTATTTTATTCTACTGTATATAGTATTTTATTTTATTCTATTCTGTACAGTTGTGTACTGTATTTATTCTTATTGTATTCTAATTTTTGCCTCATAACTTTTGCACTGTCCACTTCCTGCTGTGACAAAACAAATTTCCCACGTGTGGGACTAATAAAGGTTATCTTATCTTATCTTATAACAGAGGTTCACCACACTGCAAAAAAGCCTTCTTCTGATGTTGTTTTGATTTGCCACTGTATAAATTGAATTGAATTGAACTGAATTGTGATCCAGCAACATTTGCCAGAGAAGGCCTTCCTTATTTCAGCAACACAGTACTAAACCGCATACTGCATCTAGTAAAACGCCATGGCTTCGGAGTAGAAGCCTCCAGGTGCTGAAATGGCCTGCCTGCAGTCCAGAACTTTCACCAACTGAAAGAATTTGGCACATCATGAAACAAAACTAGGAGAAAGAAGAGCCCTGGGGGCTGTAAAGCAGCTATAATTGTACATCAGGCTAGAATGGGACAGGATTTCCCTCCCAAACAACAACAACTGGTCTTGGCTTTCAGACATTTACTGACTGTTGCTAAAAGAAGAAAGGGTGTTACAAAGTGGTAAACATTGCCATGGGGCGGGCGGGGGCGTGGTGTGGCGGGATGGGGTTTCTTGAAATTAATGTGTGTTCCTTATTTCTTGAAATATATGACAATGTTGCTACTGTTAATTTCAGAAAATAAAGTGGAAAATTAAGTATTGATATATATTATAGATAAACTATTATGACAACTCAGCTACATATTGCTTTTTTTTTGTGATGTGGGCTTTAGTAGTGTATTAGATTTCATAAGCTTATCTTAAGTTTTTATGTGACATTTTGAACAGAAATGTACGTGGTAAATGACTGCAACTGTAGCTGAGTGAAATGTACCACATCTGCCTGTGAGCTTTAAATCAAATGAATTCCAAAAGTACCTCAAACTGTACTTGAAGCTTTTAATGTGAAATGGCAACAAAAAGTGCTCAGCTCCCATTAACTCCACCACAAGAGCATGAGCACACATGACGAGCCCATCAGTTAACTGTGACTTGAACACAGCACGATTGAGGATGGGGACTGTCATGGTTCTTCCCTGCTTATTATGGGTCACTGTGGTTATCTCCTCCTGTGAGGATGCAGTGGAAATAGAAATGAGCCCAGCACGTTGAGACATAATGTGGCTTCCATTATATATGCTTTCACTGCCTTAGGGATAGAAAGCCATATGCGCTGAAAAACATGATTGCAGTATTCTTCCTTCAGTAACTGTCATTGGTTGAGGCAGGGCTGGACTGGGACAAAAAATCGGCCCAGGCATTTTGACTAGAGACCGGCCCACCAGGTATTATAGGAAAAACCATAAAGCCTTTGAATGAAAACAAACGCTGTTGTCACAGTGATGTACGCTGTCTTGTTGGTATATATGTATCAATCTAATAAACTTAAACCTACAACATCCTCCCTATTCTGGTATTCTAAACAGTACCGAAAAGTAGACTGCTTGGTCGAGTTAACCTCCTGAACTATCTACAACACATGGTGAAAACCTGAAATTAAGACAGAGAAGGCTAGAGGTGAGACATGATCATTACTGATGACAGATTTAGATATATTTTCATAAACCATTCATTTGCCACATCAATAAACAGCATGGTAGGGCAAAATATTTTTTCTAACATGGCAACCTTTAAAAAGTGAAAGGAGATAGAAAGACAGGTGAGAAAGAATAAAACTTAATTGACTTTTTGATGGCATTTTACACACAGTACTGGTACATTATCTAGAAAATGTGGGAATATACTGGCATCATATACGGTACTTAGTTACTTCTGAAGAAAATT
The DNA here is from genome assembly GCF_057382185.1 of Mchenga conophoros. NCBI lineage: Eukaryota > Metazoa > Chordata > Actinopteri > Cichliformes > Cichlidae > Mchenga > Mchenga conophoros. The sequence continues at coordinate 11,981,786 of NC_140526.1, forward strand.
TGATGGGACCCTAAAAAAATTAGTATGTGCAGTAATGGATTTCTATACATTTTACATCAGATGAAAATGTTTGTTGTAAGATTCAGATAATTATTTGTTAAAAGTAAGACATTTTAAATGAGAATAAGAAAGAAAAGTATTTCTTTGTGCCCCCCTTTTCCCTGTTAATGCCCTACCTGGGCCCCTGGCAAAACTTTGCTAGACCCGCACCTGCACAGTTACCAGCTGTTGGCTACTTAGAAAAGGATCCTGGTGTTATTTGTCTCTCAGAAACAGTTCATAACTTCCCTTCAACTCATTCATGTCACCTAAAAGGTAAACCTGTTTCTCCATCACAGCTCTGATGATTCAGTAAGGACATCTCCTGGTTTCATCTTCATGTTTCCCTCTCACCACATATCCAAACCGACATCATGACCAGCAGCTTTACAGCTGTGGCTCCAGCAAACATCAGCTGATACTAGAAATTAATATTAAATAAATTCTAACAACAGCTGATCAAGCTTAAACGTGCTGCTGTTGTTTAGCGCGACATCCACTGGTTTCTTCTTTCTGGCGCAAAGTGAGCGATAAACAAACGAGAGAAAAGCCGATCAGCTGATCATTGATCAGTTTCATGATTGAAGTAGAAACAGGAGAGGGAGAGAATGAGAGAAGAAGAGGCAGCTGTGCAGCTCCAGCTTTGTGTCTTTTTCATTGTAGCTGAAGTCCGGGACAAACTGCGTTCCTTTTCACCTCAACACGAAACGCGCAATATTTTCTCTGAATACGAGACGATTCCGTTTTTTAAAACGGAAACTCTAATAACTAACCTTACGAATAAAATAAGATAAAACAAGTTCAACATCAATAACATCATAGCACCCGCCCAGCAGTATAGAAACTCCGTCATGCTAGCTAGTACGCAGTACGAGTTATTGTAACTGACTGTAATAAGTCAGCATAACGAAAATAAACTACACCTAAACTTGGTTTATATCTGACCCAGATAGACTGCAGGTCATAACTTCTTACCTGAAGTTCAGTTCACCGCCTCGGGTCTCTGCTCCTCCTGCCTTTCCATCATCCACCTGCCAGCGTGTTGCATCTGCTGGCCTCCACCACTTGCTAATGTTACTGAATCTGTGGAAGCTCTGCAATAGCCACCACCAAACAATTGAGTTATTTTTACACACCTCCCAGCATCTGGCCAATCCACCACCTTTCAGTGTTTATATCGTTACGGGGAAGAAAAAAAACAAAAAACAAAACAAAACATCGGCCCATAAAAACGAAAAATCACCATCGGCCCACCGGGCAAATGCCCGGTATGCCCGATGGCCAGTCCAGCTATGGGTTGAGGTATCTCTTGTGAATGTATTTACTGCTGTACTGAAAATCCATGTTGCATCTATCTATATGTGAGATGTGCAGACTGGTCCTGTTTGTTTAGGTGTTTTGATGTTTTTTAATCATGGAAAAGTTACAGTTTAGTCAACTAAATTCTTCCCATACACAGTTGAAACCATTAGTAATAGTGTATTAAAGGGTTAAGGCAGATAACCGGTAGGTTTCTTGGTTCATCTTTTCTTGTGTTGGCAGATTGTCTTTGATTTATTTTACTTACTTTTACTAATTGTAAAGTGAGTTTTGAATGAGCTTCTAAGAAATGTACAATTGAGCAATTTAGCAAAACAGTAGCAAATTTCTTCATCTTGCACTTCTGATGGTGTTAAAACTTTACATTGTCACATGTGTTTATGTCTTGTCAAACCATTGTCTGTCTTTTGTCTGTGATCCAAAAGATGAATGGGATATCTAAAGGAGAGGAATGCAAAACTACAGGTCATACAAAATACCTTGAATATAAAGTTATGCAATTTACATTCATTCATTGAAATTGCTGTTTAATCTAGCAAAGTATGTTTTGTCATTTTCTTTCATTTGCAATGTAAAGAAACCTCCACAGTTTAACTAATAGGGAAAAACTGTTGACAAAAACAGACAAAAACCACTTTTTTGTGTGTGTTCATATGTGTATGAAAAGAGTTGCTAATTTGCAGGTGCTACTCTCATCCCCAGTTTGCTGCCCAGAAACACTTACATTAGTTGTGACAGCTGGTATCTCTCATACGTCCACAGAAACTGGATGACCATTTGTCATTCAAAAACATTGTGTTCATGGAAACCAATGACATGTTTACCAAAACATTCACAGCATACGTAATAAAGGCCCAAATTTACAGAAAGCTTAGAAGAAAACATAAGCCAAAGTAACATTTAATCCCATAATTTTTGTTTCACTGTTTTGTCCTATTATCATGCATCAGTATAAAAGTCAGCCCAGTTCTATCTGTATCTTCCTTTCTAGTCTTTCTTCACTTCCCCCGCGTGTTCACTTTGCTCAGGATGCCCTCTGTGTCTCCTTGTGAAATGCTAAGTAGTCATCCCCCTTTAACCCTGCCCTTCTCTGAGAAGCTAAAGTATCTTTTGTGTTCGGTTTGCCAAGAGCTATAAACAAGTGTAATAGAATTGCAGAGGGGTTAGCCGAGGTAGCCGACTGTGCATCTCCCATCACCCCTGGCTCCCCAGCCGTGTGCTAACAAGCCCAGCAGCATCATTGTGAATTCATAACAACTCGCACCAATGTGGGTCATCTCTGCTGTCTCCACATTTTCCTTGTTGCCCCTCCTTCTCTCCCTTTTCCTCGTCTTACTTTTCTTTTTGCACACCTGTTTGCGTATTTGACAAGTATGTTTTGTCTCACTGCTGCAAAAGACTTGAGAAGACAAATATTATTCTTGTGTAAATCTACCTCACTCAAAGAGAAAATAATCCTCACTATCCTCACTAGGTGTTTGTCACCTGTTCATGCAAGCTTAATTAAACAGAGTGCTCTGAAGTAGGATATTATGGGGGAAAAGCTTCAACAGAAGGAGAGAGAACTGCTGTCATTTTTCTTGTGTCGTATCTGTTTGATCTGTTTGATTTGTTGTCCAACATACTGAATCATCTCTGCCCTCCAGGTATTCAGACATTACCTGTGTAATAGAATTGCACTGCTGCTGTGGCAAACGTGGTTTATCTTTGTTGATAAAAAGTAGGAAAAAGGTGTTGAACAGTGTTGATCTTTTATCCTTTGCATTAAGGGACAGAATGAAATGAGGTCTGATTAAGATTCCAAAACCTTACTTTTACTCCTCCAAACCTACCTCTTGTCATTGTGAACTATTTGGAAATAGTTCAGTCTTTGTCTTATCTAAGAGTTACAGACTGGATGTGCAAATATTATGTGCGTCAAAAATATTTTTCAGACTCACCTGTTCTTAATGCTGCCATTCTGACTGTCTAATCTTACAAGATGATATTTTTTTTTCTCAATCAAGCTCGAGTTTTCAGATTTTTTTATGCCAATAAACAGATTTGACTAGTTGGACCACTGCATCTGTAGTTAGTAGAAGTATAGATATGTGTGTTTTGTGCAAAGCTAACTGAACCCTTTGCTAAATTAATATATTAATAAAATAATATTAGGGCACTGAGGTGCTCTGAGGTTTACCGCTCTTTCTGGATTTTCTCAACTGAATTCAACACGACGTAAGCAGATGTTTCATGAGTTGTCCTGGCTAATTTCCACTACACTGACAGTATACTGTTTATGCTGTCTTTATACTAGATGCTATTAAGATAGATACAATGAATGAATCTAAGCATCGGCAGTTTAAATTCAAATCATTTCTAACCTATCATGAACACCACAGCAGCTGTGCACCAGTCCAACACAGTGCTTTGCTGTAAATTCCTCCAAGTACAGAAAGCTAACCTATAATATTTATCTTGCACTAAACTGAAGAGCATTGACATTCAACATTTGAATAACACAAAGTTTGTATGCCTCAGTTTGTTCCCAATATTAAAAAAACATAACTTCTCATCATATATAAATCCAATATCCGATTTAACAAATCGTGTACGTGTGTACGCTTTACATTTCCATTTGATCAAATACCACTGAGCAGGGCAGTCCTTTCATTTAACTATAACCTCTCTTCTTCCTCTCCTGTCTTACTTACATCTTACTCCATCTCTTAGTGAAGTCATATCTCATTCTTTTCTCTTCCTAGTAAACACGGCAGCTGTACATTTAGCTAGTAGACACAGTGTGCAACAAACTGCACACAAACAGTTTGTGTGTTTGCTGATGTTTATGAAGCTGATGGAAACGCTGCATTTGAAATTACTTGCCACTTAAAAACATTAGTCCCTTTATGCTCCTCTTCTGTAGCAGGACCTTAAATGCTGAAGTACCATAACCACAACTTATGGACATCTGCACTCCTTCTGGTGTTGTGCCAAAAAAAATAAAAAAGCCACCAGCTCACTCTGACTGTAGCTCTATAAATTATGCATAAATTATATGGTTTTGCTTCCTTCATCTTTTTCCACGTGATTGATTTCATGTGTTACTGTTTAGGCTTAAATCGGTTTGATGTTTGAAGGGGTGAGGTGTTGGGAAATAATACCTCCCCTTAAATGTTGTAAACCTAAAGTAACAAACCTGATTGAAAATGTGAGGAGTTGAAAGTACAAATATTTATATTAAAATTTAGGGATTCAAAGTAAAAAGTTAAATAAAATTTAAAAGTACTTACCAATATAAGAGAAAGTATTTGCACTTCATTACTTCTCACCACTGCAAGTATGAATATCTGAAGCTTACACAATTAGCATCAAACTTTAAAAGGTCTTTTTGTTAGTAATTGTACAGAGACAGAAAATATTAATTGATAATTAAACTATATTTTCGTCCAGTGTTATTGTGTTTATTGGCTTTTTGAGGGTTTTCTTTTTCAGTAGAATTGTGTTATCTGCCTCACTGATCTCTTGAAATACCATAATTACCATTTAACTGCTACAGAATTTCTGACTTTGTGTTGTTCTTTGTCTTATATCAGCAATAATAATTTGCTGGCACTATTCAGCAAAGCACAAGTGCACAGGGAAATGCTGTAAATTAAATGTGCACCTGGTGTCATTACTAATGGCTTTGCTCTAACAGATCAACCCCTGAGACAGTTTTCCTAATCAGCATCAACAAAGTCCTCACAGTACATCACACCAAACCTTTAGGTGGTGCCTTCTCTATTCCTCAAGAGGAGTCAGTTAATTCAGCTATTTTGGGTCTGAAAGGAAAGATGCAGTCAGGCAGTAGAGGAGGTAGCTTCTCAAGTGAACGTGCCAGTGAAAATGAATGTGAATATGAAAATGTATTGTGAGGCTAAATTATTCAGCTCAACCCTGATGTCTACTGCCAGTTTTGTTTCATGGCCTAAGGCACCCCAAGTTTTTCTCTCATTGCCATGGTCTGGAATCTAGCAGGAAACACCAGACACCACCAAAAGTGTGATCCTCTAATAAACATTAGCACTGTTAGGTTGCAGGCAGCCATGAATTACATTAATCAGTAGAACAGTGGATCAGTGGATTCATTATCATCTCAAATTCACTTTTTACTCACGCACTCCGCCTCATTATGGTTTCATGGAAAATCTTTTGTTTGAAAGTTTTTTCTTAATGATGTTCACAAGCAAAGTAATGCCTATATGCTCCTTTACATCAGTATTATCTTTGCCTTGGCTTGACTTACATGGTTGCAGTTTTCTTGTAAAAGCTTTACAAAGCTGTAAACATAGCTTAAAAAAGCTAAAATATTTCTGAATAATGTTGATCTGACTCACCTGTGGGGCATATGAAATATCTCCAATTGTTTCAACAACAAGATTACAGATTGTTACAGAATTGTCATGTTGCTGTGACATTTCTCATTTCTTTATCTGGCTTTTCTTGTCTTGCAATCAAGGGGCTCACACCTGCGGTTTGCTAGAATTTGAACTTTAAGCTTATAATAACAATATATAATGGTCCATGTTCACTGAATGGAGTGGAAGTAATTGTTAATGTTGAAATGTACTCACTCACTTTTTATTATTATTTGTAAATATGTGTACAAATGGTTGGTTTTTTGTACTGTTTTTATCAATAAATCTCAGCAACAAAGGACCTACACCCATGTGTGTTGATTTCTCCCTAAGACGGCAAACTGAAACACTCCAAGTTGGTGACTTTTGGAGATTTATTTCCCTGGATGATTGAGAATGCATCAAGATGAAACACAAAAGGAAGTTCACAGCTTTTAGCAGCTCCCCCACCCCCTCATACACACACCCCCACTCCCCTCCCTCCAGAATTCCCAGCTAACAACCTAATATACATATGAATGACTAGCCAATTTAGCTTCCACTTGGCTGAAGCTAAAGCTTAGCTAAAAGCCATTTGGCTGCTCTCCGGGTTTTAAAGGTAGAAAAAGCCAAATGGCAGTCCGTGGTGATGTAAGTAATAGTGATCATGCTTGATGTAAACGGCCTCTCTGATCTTTCTGGTGTTGTCTGTGGTGTCCTTGTCAGTGTCATTAACTAATTTCCAGCTGAAATTACAACATGTTTACGTCAGTCTTATAGCCACTGGTAACAGGAGATTAATGTTTAAGACTCTTGTAACAGCATCTCCATGAACAACAACATCATCACAGCTGGGTTCAACAATTCGGTGCCTACTGAATGTGTCAGAAGAGTCGGCACCTACTGCAGTTCTTTATTACATACAGTTGACAAGAAGCACGGAAAGTAGAAGTAATCCACCATCAAGTAACATGCTTGTATAGGTAGTCATTAGATCAAATTAAGTTGAATTTGCCAAAGACATCACTAAAAAAGAAACAGTGTTTTATAAATATTTTCATTATATATTCATTATAATAATATCAGTTAAAATCCTGAGAGTTGGGTAATCTCCCCAGTAGTGATAAAAACTGCAGTTAGTCTGATCCAAATAACGTTCACTATACAGGTTGGTGAAGCTTCAGTCTGTCGGCAGCTGATTTCAGGCCAAGTGAGGCCTCCACCCTCCAATTCTCCCTGCTCTCATCAACACATCACATAGACAGAGTGCTGTGCCCCTCTATCCTGCCGCCCCTCTTCACCGACTCATCACAGCCGCTCAACATGTGTCAGGCTAGCCAGCAGCCTCCATCTGTCTCCCCTAGAGCCAGCCAGCCATGTCCATCCAGGGGAGCCACACAGGCAGAGAAAAAGTAATTCCCAAGACAAAGTGCGTTATGCCATGCAGCCGTTCCCCTTGAAAATGAGAACTCCATTTGGGGAGCTGGGGTAGTTTAGCAGACAGGCCACTTGCTTGTATGTCAGAGACTAGGAAACATAGCCCCGGCCATGCATTGGAGGGCTGCATGGCTTTAGATAGTGAGAGGAGATTAGTCATCCTGAGCCGCATGCTTTTATGGTGTGTGGCTTCTTTTAAATATAGAATAGTATAGAATAACAAACACATGAGCCCATACACACACAGACAAAACTGTGTGTATGTCTGTGTGTGTGGACAATACCAGCTGCTATAAGACTGTTTATTGCATAATAATAATAACAATAATAATAATAATGATGATGATGACAATGATTATGTTTGCATATTTGCGAGTGTTAATTACTGATGTTTTTCCCATTTATATGATTTTAACTTGATTAGGTATTAATATTGTTTTGCTTTTTGGGCTCTGTGGTGTTATGTGTGTGTTGATGCTCCGGTGGGAATGTAATTTCCTGCAAAATAATTTATAGAGGATTAATCTATCTTTCTAATAGATATTTTGCATGCATTCTGTACAGTGCCACAAATGTATAGCACCGATTTTGTGTATATCACCTTCGTCATTAACATCAATAACATCATTAAAACTACATTAGTGACACCTTTAAATATTTTACTAACTTGGCAACAAGTTTAATCTCTTCAAATGTATTTTTATTTAAAACATGCAGTTAACAAACTCTCAGTTGGCAGTTTTGTAAAACAAATACCTCTCATGCTCTTCTCTACCTAGTTTCTCTAATGCAACTGCTCGCTCTCTGTCACACACATGCAAAGCTCACACACAACATCTCAGTGGGTAACCAAAGGAAAAAAACAAAAAGATTAATACCCACTGTGTGTTGTCTTTTGGGATTTGAAATTTTAAATATCTAAATGCATGGAGCAGACATTAATGCCTGCATGCACTGTGCTAATAAGAGCATGAATAATATAGACAATAAGAAGGAGAAAACAGGGGCTGAATGTTACTGTTAAAGCTGAAAGATGTAGCAGCCAGGAAAGGAAAGTAGAATCTTCAAGCAAAATGGATGGACTTTTTCTTGTTCTTATCTATAATAACTCATCCAAAAATTTACAGTAGCTTTTTTGATAACAAGCTGACATGGAACCACTGGCAGTCTCTTGGTTGTTATCGTGTCACTTGCAACAACCACATAGAAGGAATCCTCTGATTTCGAGTAGATTTTTGGAGCAAAGTGATAAAAGCAAGATTGTAATCAAGTAATTTTTAAGGCCTTTTCCTTTTTTGCTGTGACCTGAGCAAAGTCAATAAGTTAAGTAGAGTACTTTCACTTTCACAATTTGATTTATCTCTGCTTACAGTACAGATTGTCAAGAGAGATATACAGATAGGGGTTGGAGAAATGAAGAAAGGGGTGAAATCTTTCAGCCACAAAAAATATCAGTGCCACTTGCACAATGACAGCCATATAAAACACTTAGGGACACCTTATCAGTGTTCTGCTTAAAATTAATCTTGCAGTTTTGATTTATTTTTAAAGTCAGATTTTCTTGAAATCTCTCGAGGCAACTGAGATGCCATTTAAAAAGGTGACATTACCCCCATTCCACTGGCAGTCTGCTTATTTACTTATAAATCATATTTCAAGGCAGACTGAATAATTAAGTGACTTATCAAGTTGTTTATGCAGAGCTCATCCGACACTGTCAAAAACTTCCCTTTGGGTGTGTGAAAGCTAAAGAATTATGAAAAACAATTACATTTTTTAATGGAAGGAGAGTAGAGTATGACATTTAGCTAAAAAAAACATATACAAAGAAGTCTCTGCACACTGACATTAAGTTATTTATAGTATTATTGTAGTCACATGTTTAAGGTGTTTTATTGTCACCTACCGTATTTTTCGGACTATAAGGCACACTTAAAATCCTTTAATTTTCTCAAAAATCGACAGTGCGCCGTATAATCCAGTGCGCCTTATGTATGAATTCTAGTTGTGCTTACCTCGAACTGATTTTATGTGGTACACGGCGCTCAGAAATCTGTCAAAAACTGTTTTAGTACGACTTTGGTAAGCTACAAAGCCGCACCGCTTGATGAATTGTCAGAGCATTACGGCTACCATAGTCAGGAGCCTTCAGGCCCCAAAGTCAAACGAACACTGTGGCATCACTGAGAGTTAAACAATTCTTTCAACTTTAATAAAATGATCAGTTTTGCTACCAGGTGTAACAATTAAGTTTAACATCCAGATATCCATGAAAACAGAATTTATTAAATTTAATGGAGTTAGAAGTTAGCAGGAAGTTAGCTCGCTAGTTTCTACTTAAACATGGTATACCATGTTCTGACTGAGAGATTTCTGAAAAAAATAAAATGTACAGCTCTGCTATCACTTCCAACATAAATGAAGACAGGAAACTAACCAGCAGTGACTTTTGTAGGGTTACTGAAGTTGGGCTAGCTGGTATATAATGATGTGCTACGTGATGGCTAGCGACACAGCTATGCTAGCATGACATAAACATCGTGAAGCTGGAGGCTGAACGCTAACTTTTTTCCACTCGACGTGAGGGTTCCCGATGGTTAGGGACAAATGCAATCGCATGGCAGGATGCTGTAAACGACTCAAACTTCAGTCAGGAGAACAATTGAGATAATCCATCCAAAACATGAGGTTAGTTATTAATATACTGCAAAAACACGAAATAGAGCAGCTGTGAGAGAATTCAACATTAATGAATCAATGGTACTGAAGTGGAGGAAGCAAGAAGAATGAGTTGAGTAAAGTTTGACTCATCTGAGTGTTTTGTTTCGCTTAATGCACCTTATAATCTGGTGCGCCTTATGTATGAAAACAGACCCGTTCATCGACAGTGCACCTTATGGGCTGAAGAATACGGTATGTAAAAAGCATTCAAGGTTATGCTGAAATTCTCAGTTTTCTTCCACTAATGGCCAAAAGGAGAAGAACATTATCCAATTTTGTTTTACGTATCTAAAATATCCGCTACCTAATTCTCCTGCACGAATCAGGGATCATAAAATTTTAATAGCAGCACTACACCCTTTATCTGAAACTGGAACATGCAGTAAATTCTGGAATGTTCTCGCTGTTGTTTTGTCAGCCTTCTAACAGCTGAATCTCCAACAGGCACGTATGCCTTTCCTTTGCACAGATCTCCGTCTATTACAGCATGCTCAGCGATGACGCTGATGGTTTTTCTGTGGAGAGATTGGGCTGGAAGAGAATCTTGCTGACACGCAGGGTAGTTTTTCTCATGTCTTATAATCCCAAAAAAGGGCCATTCATTATATTGCCCTCTGAATTATATGCTTAGTATTAATCACAGAACTCTTTAGCTGAAGCTCCTCTCAGTTTAAAGATGGTTTATTGTATTGCTGAAGTGCTAAATACATGAGTTTCTGGGTGTGTACTTCAAGCTTTGCTAATGTGAGTTGGTTTTCATTTTTAGATTTACCACTGTGCTCATATATGCATTCTTATTCCTTCATAAGAGGGAAAAGAAAAAGAGAGAAATGAAGTGCTTCTGAGTTCCATTATATGTGGTGGCTGAAAGCAGCCTCTGATAACTTGTAAGTGCATGGAGGCCGCAGCTGTGAGGAATATCAATAGCAGGGAGACAACGGAGTGATTGTTTGTCAGTGTGTGGTGATGGTATGTGTCTGTGCTCATGGGGATTTTGTGAAGTGAATACATCCATTTCTTTCTTTTTCTGCACGTGTGTGGCTGTGTAAATCTCTGCATGGATTCGAATCAATTTACATGTATGCAGTCAAATACCTCTACGTTGGCTGGTGGAAACGGGGGGATGTGTAGCATAGATGTGCGGCTTTATTCTTCATCTTTTATAAACCACTTGAGTGTCAGGTTTCCCTTGAAGACAACAGGGGTTCTAACAGGGTGCAGTCATTCAATCCCAGAGCCTGTCACTCATCTCCTCACTGTTCATACAATGCCCTCTGCTCAGCTGTCTTACTGACCAGCAAATAATGAGAAGTGACAGCCAAGGACAACCCTTTGCTCAGCCACAGCCTTGGAATTGAGTCACCATGCAAAATAGAAGCGTACCCACAAACGCACACATGCACATACACTGAGGCAGCCAGATGCAAATTTCCTCAGACTGGCATGTGTGCATACAAGCCTGCACAAAACTTGCACAATCCCCCATGTTAAGAAATTAATGTTAATATTCAACATCAGCATTTCCCCTAGATGCTGGTCTGCTAAATATTTAATAATGCATTTTATTGCATATGAAAAAAATGCATTTTGTGTGTTTAGTATTAACAGTAGTAGTAACAGTCTGGTTAACTCTAGTAAATGAACATAGGTTTGTTGACTAGGGATGGGTACTGGTATGTTCTGACATAAACGGTAGTAACCAGACCGAAAAGCAGCACACATTTCGGTGCTTTATTTTGGTGCTTTATTTCGGTGCTTTTTTTCCCCTGAGATGCAGTGTTGCCAACTCCTCAGTAAGGAAAATCGCTATTGGTTGTCCTAAAAGTCGCTAGAAGTCGCTAAATGACGTCATCGCCTAATTTGCATAATTGGTCATGCTAATCTAATTGTAACCTATGTTGTTGGAGAGAGAAATAACATTGTGGAAGAGACATAAAAAATGAGTAAAAAACGTCCTAAATGCATTTAGAGTTTATTTAGAACTACAAATTAAATTTCTTTTAGCAATTATTGTTTTTTTTTATGTCACAATTCCAACCCTGCTCCTTTACCCGGGCTTGGACCGGCAAAAGTGACCCGAAATAGGCACTCTGGTGGAGTTACTTTGTGTCTGTGTTTATAAGTAGTTTTAAACCTTGTGATCCACAAAACAGCATAAGAGTAAAAGAACTGACTGCGTTACAGCACCCGCTGCTTGTTGAGAGTAAAAGCGATACGCGCTTTCACATCTTTTTTTAAAGACGAAAACTCGCTAAATATAGCGACAAAGTCGCTAAGTTGGCAACACTGCTGAGATGTCATACACTTTGGATTCTAGCCAATCATTTTACCTTTCCAAGGATAGGCAGGCCGATGTACATACGTTCTTTTAGAGCAGAGCTACAGATTAAAAATGCCCAAGGCAAAGTGGTCAAAAGTCTGGCTGTACTTCACAGCAAAAGATGCAAACTCAGCAACCTGCAACAAGTGCTTTAAGGTGATACTGTGCAAAGGAGGTAACACCTCGAAACTGATGAAACACCTGGCGATGCATAACATTTTTTTAAAAGCAGAGAAATGCACCGTATTTGATAGCTTGCTGCAAGACCGAGCACATCTACTCCCGGTGTGGTGCCTGTTATCGGACCCGGAGTTAGCAACATCCCCCAAGTGCTGCTCAAAGCAAAGTACCAGTATGCTAAGCTTATCTCTTTAACATTGCTAATTATTGATTAAAGGCAAACACATTAAAATGCACTCACACATTCACAAAGACTAGGATTGCGGCACAACCTAAATTATTGTCACGGTGTGACGATGGAGTTGCAATCTTGTTGCCTTTGAAATTGTTGCTTCAAAGACAGGGCAAGGTCTGCAACCACTCGCTGTCACTGCCCGTTAGATGTGGGAAGTAACTAAGTACAAATGCTTTGTTACTGTATTTAAGCAGGGTTTTCAGGTATCTGTACTTGAGTATTCATTTCTGTACTTTTTACTGCTCACATTTTCAAAACAGGCACGTCACTTTTGATTTGAGACAGTTGATGGAAGCTTTTATTTCCCAGCACTGCGCGCCTTTGAACATCAAACCGATTTGAGCCTAAACGATAATGCATTAAAGGCAATCCTAATGGTGTATCAATCACCAGGGGTTATTGCAAATCAAGAGATGAAAGAGGTAAAAATCATATAATTTATGCATCATTTATAGCGCCATAGTCAGGGGGGTTTTTTGCACTCATTTTTTTGAATGAGTGCAAAGTGGTTGCGGTACTTCAGCATCAAGATTGCCCTATAGAAGAAGAGCGAGCATAAAGGGAGCACTGAAAATACTGTGCAGTTTAGTGCAGGATAAACAGGTTAGCTTCCAGTAATGTGATGGATTTAAAGTGTGTTGGACTTGTGCACAGTGGTTGTGGTTTTCATGGTCAGAGTTAGGTTACATTAAGAGTAGCAGAGATTAATATGAATTTTAGCTGATGATACTTGGATTCAGTCACTTAATTCCAACTTCATACAAACGTTATAGTGTCTAGTGTAAAGACAGTTAACTGATCACTACACACTAAGAAAATCTACTGTAGCTTACAATAGAAATTATTGAGAGCCATGGCTGAGCCACTACAGATGATTTTAAGGTCCCCCCACCTGTTGATTCCCACTTTAACCCCTGACTGTACTCTTTTTCCTGTTTAGGTGTGGAGGTAGAGCTGGGCGATATAAGATTTTTTCATATCACGATATGTTTTTTTCATTTCAGGCGATAACGATATATATCACGATATAAGCCAAACAACTATATTTGTAGGATTTAAACGTGCCGTTGCTCACAAGTAAAATGTGAAATAATCAGCAGCTTATTTTTATTTAAATATTTATTTCCCATAATAAGTTCAACAGGGTAGATGTACTTAAGGAACATGAGACTTTTTCAGATAAATAAAGGCAAATATTGCAAACTACACAAAAGGCAGCCGCTAAAGCGTTTAAGATTCAAAATAGAACAAACGAAACAGACAACTAAATTGTCAATTCCACTTAGAAACAAAATATTAATTCTAAAAATAAATCTTAGTTTGTTTTAAATAGAAGAACAAACAAAATTGACTAACTTTTGTCAATATCAAATAAACTGAGAACTAAAAGGAAATTCTCAATCTCTCCTTGTTGTATAGCTTAGCTTTTCAAACAGTTTTAACAGTTACTTTAGTCTGACAAAAGCCGAATGACGGGCGGTACGGTGGCTGGCTGCTTCCCAAACAAATACACATGTGCGGCTTGGCACTAGTGCTGTACGTAACAAGTCACGTGACGTGACGCTGCGGCTGTGATTGGTTCGGCTCTGCGCTACTTAATTTGGATTGGCTGTTCTTTTTTTTTTCTTTTTCTTTTTTTTAAGAGGACAAGAGCGGTGAGGTCTATCGCAATAGTTTAATTTTTCTATCGAGAAAAAGTTATATCGCAATACATATCGTTATCGTTCTATCGCCCAGCTCTATGTGGAGGCAAAGTCACTTTCTACAATGTAGGCAACAGAAAATAGAGCTATTTTTAAAATGACTCCTTCTTTTTCACTGCTCATGTTCTATATAGCTGATTCAAGCAGAGTGTATTTGAAATAATACATGGGAATGCAAATGTTAATATATTTTACAGTATTAATGTAGCACACGGTTCTGTTTGCTTTGTACAGAAGTAGCTGGTAGAAACTGAAAATGGGCTACTTCTTACTTTCTTACTTTGAGTACATTTCAGAGGCTGTACTTTTTGTCTTTTACTTGAGTAAAGGAATTGACTCAGTACTTCAACTTTTACCAGAGTATAATATAAGTATGTTCTCTTCCACTAAAGTATAGAATGTCTGTACTTTTACCTTTTCTGTTTGTCATCTTCAAAGTGACTTTAGTGGTCAAAATGGAGACAAAGCTGCAGTAAGATAGAGTTAGTCTGCTGTCAGTTTGCATTTGAATGGGGTCAAGTTGTCTCATTTTTGTCTATTTGTGATAATATGTTGATGAACTTTCATAATTCAGTTAAAATAATAGCAGACATTTGCATTCAAAAGAAAATCACATTAAGTACTTACATTTAAGCTCCTTTTCGATTCGTACATACTTGGATCAACACGTTTTCCTGTATTTTCCATTAGGTACCATGTGCTTTTTTTAGTACCTGCTTACCCGGGGTTCCAAGTGATCCGAACAGGTACTAAAATGTGAGTTGTCAGACTGCATGCCAACGATTGGCTGGTCAGTAGCATCACTCGATGAGTCATGAGAGTGCTTCATTCACGAAAATTAAAACTGCCATATTTGAAACAGTGCAACGAGGGAAATGGCTACAAAAAACTACGCCTTGGTCTCAGAGTCTGATGAAAAGCCACAGACCGAGCAGCAGGTATATTCTTGCCTCGATGTCCACTTTTTAAAGCGTTTGTTTTGCATATTAATTACATCGCAGGACACTCGGACGTGTTACTATGATGACAACCACACAGGTCAGGTAGTACCGGATTGTAATGGACAACCAGTCGATCCGAGTCGAGCTGTGGTGATCCGTGGCGAGTTGATTACGAGTAGGTAGTAATGAAAAAGGGGCTTTAGAGTCTAGCCATAGCCTCACAGATTTGAAACTGAAATTCATTCTTAAATCGTGATGCAGTTGCTGCAGGATGGTGATTTAACTGCTAAATGATATTGGTGCTTGGCAACCTTGGTTTTATTTAGGAATATAATAAACCTTTACCAATCAGTCTGTGAGTGATTCGCGTCAGAGTTGGGCTTCAGTTGTTTTTAGAGACATGTTGCCTCACACTAGGTGGCCTGTGTAGTCACTTTAAGATCAATTGCAGACCTCTTGCCCATCTCATGAAAAACTGCCTGTCTAGGATGATCTGTTTAACCTAATTATGGGCAAAATATTCCTCCAGCTGCTGATTGTTGTTAGTACCACTTATTTTTCCAGCCTTTTCTTACTCCAACTTTGAGACATGTTATTTTCTGTCTTTTATATCTTTTTATATTTTATTTCTGTCTTGCATATCATTGCATTCTGTTTCTATTTGTATCTTCATTACAACCTCCCAACTTTTGGGAAAAATGTACATTCTCAACTGCTGGGAGATCAGTTGGTCCCCACAACTAGCATGTGAAAAAATTTAGTGCAATCACTCGCTCAACCTGCTCCTCTAGTAGCAGGTTGAGCTTTGGATCCCATTTTACTTTAGTGTGCCATAAGTACTAGGTACTAGGCAAAGTGCTGCTGCCTAGGAATGACTACATGAAAGCCTACACTTTATATGCTTCAACATGCTAAAAAAATACTTTTTCACTATCCACAAGACCATGTAAAATAATAATAAAAGCCAAAAACTCGCCTTACTTTATCATAACCACTAACACACACACACACACAAACTTCTGAATGGGTTAACCAGCCAGAAGTGGAAGACACTCGCTGTCATAAATGACAATGGGGACTTGATAATTACAGCTTACTGCAGAATGTGCTGCACACAGTTTTAACCCTGACATGCTGAATTCGACATCAAACATCTGCATATTTAACTTTAACCCACAGGCTTATGTTTGCTTCAGACACCCCTATTTGAACGATAACATGTCCATGTCTATCTACATCAATATTTTTTTAATAAGGGTAAAAATCTTGCCTGCAAAATGTACTTTTAATTATTTCATGTAACGATGCAGAATGGTTTTTACTAAACATAATATGGTTATTAAAGTGCTCTTGAAATAAACAGCAGGAGTGTTCTGTGTTTATCTTGTTGATGCATTATTGATCATCCCGCCTATTATTCCTGGCCAAAACAAGAGTTAAGGTGAATCTCGCAAGTCTCCCAGGTGCTAAAATTGATACTAATGGAACTGCATCTTATGTATAATGAGACAGTGCTATGGGCCCTTCAAAAGCAAGGTTGGCTATATTAAAAATTTATCAGTGAAAAGTACCTCTCCTACATTTAAGTATGGTGTGTTGCTGAACTGGTAAAACATGCATTATTCAAGAAACAACTCAGATCATGTTTAGGCAATCTGATGAAAGTGCAAAGCCCACATCGGGCTGATTTAGTGGTAGCATTGCTAAATACAGAGTGACATAACACGGCAATATGAGGAGCAAAATGCAATAAAATCACAAATTAATAATGAATGCAGACTTTTGTTTCTGGTGGTGAAATGGGACTTGACTTTGTAATTTTCCTCCCTAATTATGGCAGAATTGTGTACTTCTAAAAGCCAGTGCAAATTTTAAAAGCCATGGGAATTGTTGATACAGGTTTTAATGGCAGAATTTGCAATATCTTTGCATATGCTTTTGGGCACAATTTAAATGGAAGCCTTTCAAGGCACTTAATTTGTGGTGTGGGCAGTCCAGAAGATTCAGTAAAAAGGAGCAGACCTTTTACTGTTATGGAATTTTGTGCTAATAAAATGGCTTCATTTTTCAGACATGAAATGAAAAGAAAAATAAACCTAACCTTTATAGTGAACAATGACTGGCTACATTGAGACCTTGCAGAGACACTGACATATCCAGACATGAAAGTAGCGAGTCCGGGATGACTTCACAAACTTTAGTGAGCTCCAGCAGTGGCAAGCTCCCTGGGGCACGAAACAGATCGTGCCTCACACAAGCTGGATTGCGTGAGGCCAGAGAGATGCTTGGCCTTGGTACACAGAAGCTGAGGCCTCGAGGGCTAAAACACCAAGCAATAGACAATGATGTCCTCTATCCGTCTCTCTTCTCAAAGCCGATTAGAGTACTGGAGGGCCTAGGAGAAGTGACTATATCATCCCTGTCCGTCTGGAGACAGCTTTTTCTCAGCCAAACCTCCAGACATGGACTGAGAAACCTCTGCGGGATTCACTTAAAATCACACAAAGAGTAGTTCAGTTTAAGACACTTTGCATCAATGCTGATGGTGGTTAACCTTGAGGGAAAGTCTTTATTGCCTCAATCAATTAGTCAATATATTGACAAAAACAAAAATACATTATTGCATTTAAGTGTCTCTGAAACATACATATATATATATATATGTGTGTGTGTGTGTGTGTGTGTGTATATATATATATATATATATATATATATATGTGTGTATATGTGTATATATGTATATATATATATATATATATATGTATGTGTTTGTTACTTAAAGCCTGTCCAAAGGAATGACAGATGCTCGCAATCAGGGTGGTTTGTTGTAGTAATTGCCAACTTTTAGATTTGAGTGGGTAGAATAAATTTTTCATTGACGTCTCTGCTTCCTTGTCATGTGTGGACGCAGCCAGTCTTCTCAAATAGAACCAAATAATAGAAAGCCTATAATTCCTGTCAATCTCTCTGCAGTGTTGGGATGGAGGGAGTCACATGTGTCCAACAGGACTCTTTAGTGCTTCATCCAGCAAATGCCATAAATACTACAGTGAAAATTATACCCCAGTCACAAATAACTGTTGACATTATATTGTACACAATGCTGCAGACGGGGGGTGGGGGTTAAGGAAAATTATGAAATAGCACTTACAGAACATGGTAACATGTACATGCCTTAGTCTTAATTTAATTATGTCCGTTTTTGCCTCAAATTAACTTAACAATTGACCTTGTCCAAAGAAAGTTCTGGCACAAGTTTGGTTTTCCACAGCACACATACAGTATTAGTTCAGTTAGCAGTAGTCAGTTCATTCATAATATTCAGTTCAAAATTCTATTGGAATTCTATTTAGTTGTGATTGTTATGTTTAGTATATATATATAGTAATAGTTATAAATATTTTGTTAGCAATTCCTGAGTTTGGCAGTTTATCTAAAAGACTTAATAGACTGTACTGTACAGCGAGTCTCGCATTTGGCTTTATCAAAATTATATAGTTTCTTTTATTTGGTTTTATTGCTATTATTACTTTTTACATTAATTACTTTAAGTTTTAAAATGACTTTAATGCAAGTTTACACTTTTGGCCCATTAAGTGTGTGCAGGTCTATATAAATGTGCAAATTCTTCTCCATCACTTCCCTTAGCCACTTGCCTGCAACTAACTCTGCTCTCTCCTCATGGTTCTTTCGTTAGATAGAAACAGTAGACAGGCCCACAGTGCAAACTGTTCTTAACTGTACTATACTGTTCTCACAGCACAGGGGAATGTAAAGGATGTTAAAAAAAACCCAAAAGAAAACACCAAGTGCATCAAAAGAGCCACTGTACTACAGAGGAACAACTATGTGCTTTCTCATCGCAAAGCATCTAAAACTGTTACCGGTTGTTGAGAAGCTCAAACTTTGACGTAATATGTTGTCTCTCTTCCACTCCAAAGATGCCTGCTGTGTCATGCATTTGTCTGTTTCATCGGGTGAAATGGAGAAAATACTGAGTCACACTGAACTAAAATGAATTTGTGTACATAGATAACAGGAGACTTACTTTGATTACACACCTTGAGGCGACTGGTGTTTTGATTTGGTGCTAGACAAATGAAATTGAACTGATATCAGGCAACTAATGGTTTGCCAAAGTTACATAAACCTTGTTTTTGATTGAATGCAAAACATTAGCTGAGCTAGTTGACAGGATTTGTTCCTAAGTTCCAATGAAGCTTATCCATGGTGTTTTCAGCTCTTTTTTCTTCATGCTTTCTAGTGTATAGAGAAAACACATATAGAGAAATACCAGTTTCAAAAACGTGGTTTTCATTAGAGGGTACCTTAAATAGCATTTTCTTTAAGATAAAGCCCAGGAGGTTACACATTAGTCAGTCCTAATATTGTACAGGTCAGTATGTTTGCATAATAAAGGAAACAAACAACTGCAAATTGCTTCATAGCATTTGTAAGGTTTTTTTGACAGCCAAGAGTTATTGCTGTCATGGATGATGGGCTCAGAAAGACTATCTGAAAAATCCTAACTGTCAGCGAAAATAATTTTGACCACTTGTAACAGCGTAACAGATGAGAGTTTGACTCTGTAGCTAAAAGACAAGCTATGGGTTTTTCATATTACCATCATCCATGTTTCACTTATGGGGTTGTGCCATGGCTAGGGCCCCCTCTGTGGAGTTTGCTCCAGCTTCCCTCCACAGTGCAAAGGCATACACGTTAGTTTAAATCTAAACTGGTCCAGACTTGGATCATCAGAAGAGAATTGATGGCTGGATTTTCTCTGGCGTTTAGGACTTCCTTGACCTTGGATTAACAGTAGCTCATCTTACTTTCACAACAGTACTAGTTTAAGAGCGTTTACTTTCTCCGATGCAGTGGAATTTGTATTAGAATGAGTTGATTTCATCACACTTTTAAATCCCTGACTTCTTCAAGCATCCAGACTGTTTTTTAGAATAGTCAGTAAATTCAAATTCAAATTTTATTTGTACTTGACTACTATCTAACTGTAGCTACCTGGGTATGTTTGTTTGTTTGTTTTTTTTGTTTTTTGCATGCACTATTGACTACCACAAGGTTGTGACTCGACTTACAACATCTTGAATGCAAAAAGAAAGAAAGTTCTGTTAACTTTTTAAAAATCAATGCAATACAGAGCAATATTTTTCTTTGGAACAAACCATCTTTGTCTGACTCTTACTCTGTCTCTTTGCTCATCTGCTTGTCTAGCTGATGTGTCTATCTAGAAATAGCTTGCATAATAGAAAGGACCAAAGCAGTGCTCCGCTCTTTTGTTCCTTCTCATGTTGTTCTTACAGCTAAGAGGGAATAGCAAAATCATTCTGCTTTGTTAACACTCAAGTCAGGCTTGCAATACTCTGTTCTCAAGAAAATATTCACCCCGCACTCACTCTCTTTGTCTGGCTTGTTCTAGGTAACCTTTATCCTTTTTTGAGGGGGGGGGGGGTCTTTATCTCACACATACGCACACACATACACAGCGAGACACTGCTGTCCGGCAAGGGTCCATTATCAGACTTGGCACACATGCATATAACTTGTTAGTCGAGCTAATATTATATAAAGTACACTGTAAAATGAACAACAAACAAGAGTAGTTTAAGGTTTTCTCTCTTTCAAAAATATGTCCCATACCTGAAATGCAATGTATAGTGCAGATTGCCATCTAGCTATATTTCTTATCCAGCAACACTACAATAATTGAAACCACAGACAGGAAAGGTAAAAAAAAGTTCATCGGAGGAAGCCCTACTGCCAGTTGTTTCAGGAAATGACCATGCAGTACAGATAGAAGTGTCAACCTAATTAGACCCGAAAAAGCATAGCTCACCTAACAGATGGACAAGCTTCTGTCTTAGACGGTGCTTCTGTTCTGCTTTACTGACACATCTAAACCGTGCATGATATGTAGACTTGCATCTGTTTGCACACATAAATTTGCATACTACTTAGGTATGATGTTCCAAATAAATTCAAATTTGTTTCTGTTGTATTCTATCTTTTGTTACACATTGTGTTTCTCCTTATTTTCTGTTACATTGATGAATGTTCATATTAAACTTGGACAGACTTTGAGATAATGAGGTCAGTGTATGTCAAAGTATTCTCTGTGAATCAAAGATTAAGGCTTCAGACTGGTCTAAATGCTCATTTTTCTATTCGTGGCTCAATATGATGTCAAGGAAATTGCATATTTTTATAAGGTCTCAGCTGTTCCCACATACTCTTTAAAACCCACAATGTTAGAATAATATTTAACATTTGAATTATGTTAAAATAACCGTGGTCTTACAGGTAGCGGAAAAGGTGAACCTAAGCTGCCAAACAAGAAGACCAAAGACAGGCCCAGAAGAAACAAAGATTTATGTGTCTTCATTTGCTAACCTACCCTAGCGGAGGAAAGGGAAACATTACTGTGCTGAAGTTTTTTCCAATTCAGCATGTCATATTGAAAGGTATACCACTCCATGATAGGTGTGAAGTTAAAGGTGTGCAGCTTCAGCAGTCTGTTCAACAGGTTTATGCTGCATGTTGGATTTAGACTATGCAATATCAGCCCAGCAACATTATGAGATGCCTCATAATGTCAAAACAATATGTTTCACAATGTGTTCTGGTATTAATGGAATTCACTGTTGCTGTTTTTATTTGTTTCTTTTTTTTAATGTATGCTTTTCTAGTCCTTTCTTACACTTTTCCTGCAAGGTTGATACATTTTTGCTTTAGGTGGCATTCTTTATCTTTTTCTGGAGGCGTGTTCTTCACGCCCCCTTCCTGATAACAAATTGGAGATTTGTAAAGGGTTGCAGTATTATTAGTCAGTGACCGAAGTTTAATCTGTCACGTCTCATTTTTTACATTCATGACTCTGTAAGCCTAATCTAATGGCAGTTGAAGGGTAAACCTATCATTTACTTTGTGTTTTATCAGTTTTACATTTTCTTCACTTTTTGTGACATTAACTGATAAATCAAAACTCAGCATAATAAGTTAAGTAGTACAACGTTTATGAAATTGTCCACAGAATATTTAGTCTTTTTTTAATCTATGGTCTTTAATCTTATGCTACCACCTTGCCAACCTTCAGCTTCACTTACTGTTAATCAACTTTCCTTCAATGTTGAGGGACTTTTAGAGCAGCACAAAACAATAAGCAGAACAAGCAGAGCGCATGGCCCACCCGTTAATGGTACTATTTCATTCCATTTAAAGGGGCTATATTCAACCCAGCTATTTAAATAAGCATTGCTAATGTACCTCTGGGGCTTGGTGATGGGCATTATCTACCAAGCGGGCTCCATCTGGCAGGCATACTGATTTTTATTTGTATTCCCCTACTGTTTTCACTCAAGTTTGCTTTATAGAGAATAGGGCAACAATACCGTAGCTCTGCTGTAGTTTGAGGATCACAGGGGTTCTCCACCGAACAAAACAGTGCCTCAGCTAGGTCTAACGTGTTCTGCTCCCAACTCGTCGAATAAAAACAGATCAAGAATATCTTTCCAGACAGTCAAGGATATTTATGTTGACTGGAAGCATGCAAATCAGTGACTAGAAACAAGAGGCAGTTCCTCTAAAGACTGGCATTTGTTTTCCACAAGAGATCTTGTTGTTAGTTGAGGAAACGTGGACAAGATTACAGCCCTCTGAGCAGGAATGCCACATTTGTGTTTGCACAGCTACAGGGGTTAGATCTCGCTACAAACCAGGGAGTCCTAGACCGGGATGATGAGCTTGTGAGGTCTGTGTTCAGCTTGGTCGGTTTGTCTCTGACTTCAGTCTTTAGAGAAATGTAATTTGCATCACATACCTCACCAGTCGACTCTCCTGTTTTATCAAAGCATTTTTGGAGGCATCACCCCTTCTGACTACTCTTGGTCTGGTTGTAAATGTGCAATGGCATTTATGCTTTAAGATGGAATGCACTGGTGAAGGCAATGCCTCAGCTATTTTGTCTCAAAAGCAAAGTATCAGTTTCAATTTTTTATGATTCTATGCACTGTATATTGTGGCGCAGCTCAGTTATAGAGGAAGGCAGACATAGTGTCAAAATTACTTAACCCACTGGAGAGCTGATTCTGACCCAGTCTGTCAACACAGTCAGAGGTATGCTTCTTCCCTCTCCATCAGTTTGCCTTTCACAGAGAAGAGGCTGCATAAGGCAGATGAACCAGCATTAGCTAGCCTAATTGGACATGAAATGGTATTGGCCTCTAGCTATTGCGGTCCAAGTTGATCGTGGCTTGCCATTACACATTATCATCTCTTGATTGAGGATAGGTGAACATGGATTATCATTGAGGCTTGACATTATGATAAATGTCCTCTTTCTGATACTTGAAATCTGTACATGCTGGAACCATCCTGTGTTCTGTTATGGTGATATACACTCAACAAAAATATAAACGCAACACCTTTGTTACTGCTCCCATTCCCCATGGGATGGACGTAGAGACCTAAAATTCATTCCAGATACACAATATAACCATCCCTCCCAAACAGTGGTCGCAAATCAGTCCAAATGTGTGGTAGTGGGCACATCTGCTATATTGAGATAATCCATCCCACCTCACAGGTGTGCCACATCAGGATGCTGATCTGACATCATGAGTAGTGCACAGGTGTACCTCAGACTGCCCACAACAAAAGGCCACCCTGGAATGTGCAGTTTTTTGCGCTATTGGGGGTCTGGGGACCCAGAACCGGTCAGTATCTGGTGTGACCACCATTTGCCTCATGCAGTGCAACACATCGTCGCATGGAGTCTATCAGATTGTCAATTGTGGCCTGTGGAATGTTGGTCCACTCCACTTCAATGGCTGTGCGAGGTTGTTGGATATTCGTGGGAACTGGTACACGCTGTCGTATACGCCGGTCAAGCACATCCCGAACATGCTCAATGGGTGACATGTCCGGTGAGTATGCTGGCCATGCAAGAACTGGGACATTCTCAGCTGCCATCTGCCCTGAACAATGTGAACCATGATTCATCCGTGAAGCGCACACCTCTCCAACGTGCCAGACGCCATCGAATGTGAGCATTTGCCCACACAAGTCTGTTACGGCGACGAGCTGGAGTCAGGTCAAGACCCCGATGAGGACGACGGGCATGCAGTTGAGCATCCCTGAGACGGTTTCTGACAGTTTGTGCAGAAATTGTTTGGTTGTGCAAACCAATTGTTCCAGCAGCTGTCTGGGTGGCTGGTCTCAGACGATCTTGGAGGTGAACCTGCTGGATGTGGAGGTCCTGGGCTGGTGTGGTTACACGAGGTCTGCGGTTGTGAGGCCGGTTGGATGTGCTGCCATATTCTCTGAAACGCCTGTGGAGACGGCTTATGGTTGAGAAATGAACATTCAATGCACGGGCGACAGATCTGGTTGACATTCCTGCTGTCAGCATGCCAATTGCACGCTCCCTCATTGCTTGTGGCATCTGTGGCATTTTGCTGTGAGACAAAACTGCACATTCCAGGGTGGCCTTTTGTTGTGGGCAGTCTGAGGTACACCTGTGCACTACTCATGATGTCAGATCAGCATCCTGATGTGGCACACCTGTGAGGTGGGATGGATTATCTCAATATAGCAGATGTGCCCACTACCACACATTTGGACTGATTTGTGACCACTGTTTGGGAGGGATGGTTATATTGTGTATCTGGAATGAATTTTAGGTCTCTACGTCCATCCCATGGGGAATGGGAGCAGTAACAAAGGTGTTGCGTTTATATTTTTGTTGAGTGTATGAGGAGGGGCATTGTTCTTCAGAGTGCATTCCACCTTATGCATACAGCATGTTTCCAGTTTCCATCATGCTTTCACAAAGTGCCCATCAAGCATGGTACCAAGAAGAAAATGACTCTGGGTGTTCAGTTTCTGCTGTCATTCGTTTGAAAGAAACACTGCAGAGGGCTTAGAGGCTGTGGGGTTATTTTACACTGCAACCGATGAGCACTACTTACATGGTGATTGCAAACTGCACCAGCATCCAATTTTCTAAAATGAATTTGCGAATGCCCTCTCTCTCGTGCTCATGCATGTGTTATAAGTGTGCTGTTGCTTAAAGATGACTAGATTATCTTATGTTGCAAATCACAGCTTGTATGTTGCAAGTTTCATGAAATTGGCCAAGGTTCAAGTCAGCTGTAGAAAACATGTAACATAGCTTTATCTCAGCCCTACTCATTGTTCCAGCACTGCACAAAACCGACAGCACATAGTGGCAATTTTGTTGGACAAGGCCATTGTGCATCTGTCTCAATATCCTATCTCCAAGCAAATCCACTTGCCCTCCCTTTTGCATTCTGATATATTTTCTTCATTTAGTACACGCTTACAGTAAGTGCCTACCAGAATATAATTTTTTAATCTGGTTAACGCAGATTCTGAGTTAGATTAATGGGGGATTCGTTATTAGTAATACAATTCACAAATACTCGTTGCAAATCATGTACCAGAGTTGCTATATCCATTTCTTTCATTCATCATCTGCTGTGATTTCTTGGATGAATCCTCTACAATTATGCAAGTGCTGAACAGAATACGGATCTGACATAATTAAGATAAAGCTTCTGACACAGCAGCGGAATATAACAATGGTTCACCATCCTACTATGGTTTTAGAATAAAAAATTAAAAACATTTTACACTGATTAAAAGTTTGGAACCTGATTTGACTGTTTTACGTGTCCTGGTCTCACTTTTTTCTTTGAGCAAGAGAAGATATTTCTCTTGGTTTACAAGTTACTGTAACATAAGAAATATAGTTTTTGCAGTAATTTTAGGGAATGAAAACAGTTAAATAGAAACTTGTTTTTCAAATAACTTGTGATAGATGGCAAGTTTCACTTACTAAAATTATATTATCGAAGCTCCGCCTTATTTCTTTATTTTTTGGGGGGTGGGAGTTTAATGGACATCTAGTTAGGGGATTAAAAAGCAATGGCATGTGTTTTTCCAACTGACCATCCAATTCAGCAGTCAGACATGTCCACAAGTGAAACTACTCAAGAGCAGTAACCGCTAAACATAAATGCATAAACTTGTAAATAAAATGCACATTAAAGTGAAGCATTACAGCTTTTTTTCGAAAAAGAGGTTCTAAACTAAGTGTAGTCAGTCAAATCATTTATAGTGGTATATTGTGTATTTGATAATTACATTGTGTGTAGTCTTATGGAACTCTGTCATTTTGTCCTGTGTTTTATGGTTATTTTAAATGTACAGCTGTTGTTTTTAAATGTGCTGTAGAAATACACTTGACTTGAATTGAACTTTAAATATAGCACACTGACAGTAGTGATCATGAGAGACAGAGATATACAGTATATGACTGACAAGCTTTATTTAGACAAATAGAAAAGCAAACTTCATAAATGCTTGTAGTAAGTTATAGTTTGGATAGAACACCATAACTCTGGGATTTGACGCTGTAGAGTCCTGTCATTCCTTCATTCATTTAACCCCTTCTCCTTCTCTTTTCACCTTTGCCTGGTATTGATCTCGGTTCATGGGAGCGGTGATGCATGGTGACTAGACGGAATAATTATCCAATTTCAACTCCATCGCACAGGAGAGCACATTACTTTGCTGTAACCTAGACCACCACAATACAGACCAATCAGCTGACAGATTACACTAGGGACAGTGTGATCTGCAGTAATTTATTTTAATTTTACCTGGGGAGCCCTGTGTGTCAACTGAAAGATTTTACCATCAGTCTGATTGACAGATGACATAATCTCTTGATGGATAGTTCAGAAGCAGGATGTTGATGTTGTTGCCAATGATTACGGCTTAGTTTTGTGTGCATGGGTGTTTTTGTGTGAGTGTAGGTTTGTGTGTTCAGCACACGCTCCACTTGGGCATCAGAGAGTGATGAGCCATAGAAAGCATTAGACATGTAATCAGTAAGGCTGTTCATCTCTCCATTTGGGTGAGTGAAATCCTGAGGGGCAAGTGTAGAGTGTGCATACCCCCCTGAGAGCCCAGAGTACTGCAGCTTCTCATGCTTGCCTTTTTAGGGCTATTTAATGTTCACACAAGAGAGGAACTGATGCAAAAAAAAACAAAAAACCCAAAGCCCAGAGTAGATTTTGCTTCATATCACTCTCTTTCTTTCTGCATCTGCTCTACATTGCGCACAATCTTGCACAGTCTCTTCTACTTTGTTCTAGACCACTCCCTGTTCGTCTTTCCTCACTTGCTTATACAACCCCTCCTCTTCCTGTTGAGCATTTCATTATGCAGTTGTTGAATATACTGCAACCAATTGTGCCAAAGGAGTTGGTTTGCTATAATATGAAAATCTGACCTCATCTTGCCGAGGTCATGGGCAATAAACACCTGACAAGAGGGTGGGCCGACAGCGCTTCAAATTCTAATTTTCTCTTAGCATCTTGTTGGTTCGCAGTGTTACCAGGGTCAGCTTGCTTTCCCCTCCCTGTGGTCAGTTCGAGCCAGAAGAGTGTGGAGCATTTTATTTCCAGGCCTGTGCCTCCCTCCCTTAGCATCCGGATTTATTGATATTGACCTTTTGCTGAAATTAAGCGTGTAGATCCCTGAGCAGCAAGAGCAAAGTTTAAACCAATTAAAGAGCACTTCACCAATCAGCAAGTCAAGGCTAGATCTGTCTCACAGGCGGGCCTGGTAAAATTAATATTAATTTGCACTGTATCAAAACCTGTTCACAGGGGCAACACTGCCTAAGTAATCTGATTAGGCGAGTCATCTAAAAAAGACCAAAGGATAACCTTGAAACACTGTGACAGCAACGATAATAAAGAATCTGATCACATAGACCCCCACAAGGGACCTATATAAATATATCAAAAAATGGTTCCTGTCTGAATGCAAAACAAATGTAATTATATTAATTAAGACAGGTATATGCATAATTGTTTGCATTCCAAGTGACTTTTTATTCTCTCTTTTAATGAACAGAGGAAAGGAAATAGTGATGTTTGAATGTGACAGGACAACAATTCTTAGATATGTGTATTTCTAATTTTCATGCACAATCTGAATTTGCACATAAAAGAACTGAATGGTAATGCTGGGGAGCCCTATTGTAAAGGGATTGGCAAATTTGTACATTGAGGGAGGGTTGAGTAAATGCCAATGTATAGTTTTTCTGAGTACATTTACATGCCAAATAAAGCACATTTAAATGTCTAACTGTGCGACTAATTGTGCTTTTGTGTGTTTTCACATGCATGACCAAAACCTAATATGGTGAAAGATTTTCTGTCAAATGTGCCATCTGTACATGTAGCTGTTGCTCTCAAATGATTAAGTCAGAATCTGTCCAAAATTGCATTTACCTTTAAAAAATAACAGAAAATAAATGGGTTTTCTAAATGAGTTTGCACCCACATCACTCTTGAACTGTGAAGAGATCCCTTTAAGTGTGGCGTGAGTTCCTGCTTGGAGTGAAGAGTTCAAGTATGTTGTTGTCTTTTTCACTGTGATCACAAGTGATTGGAGGAGTAGTGTGAAATTGACAGAATTGGTGTTTAAACCCTCACCCGCAGTTCAGTGATTGTAAGTATTTTGTCATCGTTTTAAGTTCTTTTGCTGTGTGTCCTCTGCTGGGTGTCTCGGTTCAAGGGTTGAGGAGCTTAGAAATCTGGAAGGAGCTCAATAATAAATTGCTATTACATTACCTTGAAAGGAGGTGGCCATTTTGTTAAAAGTGCAGGTAGTAGTAACAATAGAACAGCGCTGTGAACAGCAGATGCTACCCTTCGACCTTCTCAATCTGTGGTTAGAGTGCTGGCTAAGAGCCTAGCAGCCACTTTCCAAAATAATTCTGTTAGTTCCAATTCTCGCTGTTCTGATGGTACTTGTTGTCTTTGAAAATGGGTCCGAACTCCTGTGTCCTTCATGCGTGTACCTATCAATCTTGTCTCTTTAATATCATTAGCCAAAAGCAGATTTTTTAAAGGTATACCTTGCTTTCCTCATACAGATCCTCTTTTTAGTAGTAGCTCTTGAACATCTGGAGTAGATAGCACTGGATGTGCATGGTCATATATATTGGTGTCTTACTTTTTTTGCCTATTCCTATGTAGCCCTGTTTGCTTAGTTAGGTGTTGGAGAGTCAGTTTGAAGTTCTCTATTCTGCTCTAAGGCCCAGCTTCTCCCCAGGTGTTGGCTGTGTGTGTTCTGCATACAAACAAACCTGTCACTCTGAAAGACATGGTGTACAGTTAAGCACAGCGCCATGCTACTGTCAGATTACAGAGACACCTTTAACAGTGCTATGCAAGCAGGGAAAAGAACATGGAATTGTGCCTTAAGTGCATTTTGATTGCAAACGGGGACCTGGAGTTGTATTGGAGTCTCTTTGAGGGCCAGCAGGAGGCCCTGCTCCACAGCACATCAGCAGTGGTGCAAAGCTCTGCCTCTTGTTCTCATCAAACTAGTGTGGCTTGCCTTATGTATGTGCATATTTATATCCGTTTGCATTTATTCATGAGTTTATTTGTTCCCTTTAATGTCACGAGAAGCTGACTTTTGGTGGTGGACTTGGCTGTGAAAAATCCACTGGAATTGGATCTTTTTGACTCGCATCGAATTCATTTTCATATTATTAATAAAACATAGCACTGTTTTTTGTTTAACTTTAGTTGCAAACATTCTGAAAAACTGTTATTATTTTCTCTGTATTTATTAGGACAGCAAGATAAATATATCAAGACTAATACAACAAAAAATGTAATTTCTGTATATTTATATCATAAATGATAGTACTACCCCAATGTGCTAATGCTTCACATATCTAGACACATACAGATGAAGAGCAAATGCATTAGAAACACAAATAAAACAAATAAAAATATAGCTATGATTCAATTAAAGCCAGTCTGTACAACATATCTTTTTATGCAGCCTGTACTAGATGAAAAAGACACTAATAAGGCAGGAGAAAGACTAGCATCAGCTACAGGTCTCCTTTTGAGAGATAGCCTGCACTATTTGAACATATTAATGTTTTGTGAATTGTCCATTGGCAAAGCAGAGATACCACAATGGTCACATTTGATCCATTTCATATTATTTATCCTAAAAAATGGTCTCTTGTCTTGCGCTCTAAGTAGACTATTGATCATCTGTTGTGGTCTGTCCAATACATCTGCTTTACATAAGCAGATGTATTGTGGGGTACAAAAGTACTTTACTAACCCCAAGAATTTGAAATTAGTAAAGTACAGTGAAGTTTAATTCAGGGGAACCTAATCTGTTCTCGAGCGAGTCACGTTTGAGATAAGATATCAGTACATATGAAATTACTGTATGCTGATCAGTCAACTCTTTAGGAAAATAACAGCATCGTTCCAGAGCTGCATGGATATTAAGAGGGTATCTAGGGCAACAGTTTTTAGAGGACCTCTTAACCCTTTGGCTTTTCTTGATGAGCATCAATAAGAAACACATTGATTAACAGATACTGACAAAAACCCTGTACTTGCTGACACTGTAAGTCTTAAAAGTGGCCCCACTTGTTTAAATTATGTTTTCCATATTCATTCTGTCTTTGCTCATAAGACCATTTAGCATCGGCAGGGTTGCAGAATAAGAAAGAATAAGGCTTAATGATGGGGCAGTGATATTGATCAACCTATTAACCTTTTGTTTAGATTCTAATTTGTTTTTCATGTCCATATTTGTGATTGGTCATGGGGTGCTTGGTGCTTTGTCATTCTTTAAGTATAAACTAGATTTAGGAAACTAGTGTCATCTTACTTAGTTAATAACCATCATTGTATGTCAGCTTGATTTGTATTGCAAAAAAATCACATTGGCAACAGCAATGGCAAAAAAACAAAAAAACGCCCAAAAAACAATACAAAACATAGACAGCTGACTACAGAATGCAACATGGCAAAGCAGCAATGGTGTGATGTGACAAAGCTTCCCTTTACGGTACTTTTATGCACAACGATTTGCTTGAGTGACTGGAATCCTGTCCAACCCCCCACTTTATTGTAGCAAGTATAGAAATTTAACATATTGTAATGTATGTGCTGCTAGCCTAATTTCTTAGTCATCTTCTAGTCACACAACCTAATACAAGTTAGTTATAATATATTAAATCTAAATTGGTTCTTACATATTATCAGAAGAGCAAATTACTGCTATCTTTTTAATTCAATAAAGACAAAATGGATTTTGTTTCCATTAAAAATCAGGTCATTAATTGGCTGAATTTTTGAATTTTCATTAAATAATTACAAAAACAAATGCTTGTTTAACAAACATTGAATGATAACACTCGCATGGTAAATATTAACTGCCACTAAGTAGTTATCAGTAAAGCTGCCAGTTGTAATTTGGAGTGGGACTCTGGTAATAGTGGGATAGGAACATAGCCAATTATCTGCAAAAAGTGCTATATTATAATTCTAGTAACAATGTACTATTAAACTCTGTCTGTCTGACACAAGATAATGAGCGGTGTCCTTTAACTGTCAGGGAAGATTAAGAAGTTATTAGAAGTTAACATTTTTCCAAAAAAAGGACACATTTAACTGTTGTTTCACATGTGTAAATGCATGTACGTCTCACTTTAGAAATGCATTATGTAGTGTGTATCAGTGTTCTGTGAGCGCACTACACAACAAACAAACTTCATCTCTTAATGAGTATTGATTGAATAGTTTCACTTGATGAGGAGACATCTATTTTGCCTCTAATAAGTGCTAACCTCATTAGAAGTTTTGCTTTTTATTTATCGTTCAGTTTGGAATAGTTCTGAAATTTTAGAATATAATGAATGTGACAAGACTGAACATACACAAAAGGCACTTTATAATTTTGCAGAGGTCCCTCTGCATGCACACACTTCACTAAATTAAAACCATGTGAACTTTCTTTTTGCAAATACAGGGAGTGCAGAATTATTAGGCAAATGAGTATTTTGTCCACATCATCCTCTTCATGCATGTTGTCTTACTCCAAGCTGTATAGGCTCGAAAGCCTACTACCAATTAAGCATATTAGGTGATGTGCATCTCTGTAATGAGAAGGGGTGTTGTCTAATGACATCAACACCCTATATCAGGTGTGCATAATTATTAGGCAACGTCCTTTCCTTTGGCAAAATGGGTCAAAAGAAGGACTTGACAGGCTCAGAAAAGTCAAAAATAGTGAGATATCTTGCAGAGGGATGCAGCAGTCTCAAAATTGCAAAGCTTCTGAAGCGTGATCATCAAACAATCAAGCGTTTCATTCAAAATAGTCATCGGGGTCGCAAGAAGCGTGTGGAAAAACCAAGGCGCAAAATAACTGCCCATGAACTGAGAAAAGTCAAGCGTGCAGCTGCCAAGATGCCACTTGCCACCAGTTTGGCCATATTTCAGAGCTGCAACATCACTGGAATGTCCAAAAGCACAAGGTGTGCAATACTCAGAGACATGGCCAAGGTAAGAAAGGGTGAAAGACGACCACCACTGAACAAGACACACAAGCTGAAACGTCAAGACTGGGCCAAGAAATATCTCAAGACTGGTTTTTCTAAGGTTTTATGGACTGATGAAATGAGAGTGAGTCTTGATGGGCCAGATGGATGGGCCCGTGGCTGGATTGGTAAAGGGCAGAGAGCTCCAGTCCGACTCAGACGCCAGCAAGGTGGAGGTGGAGTACTGGTTTGGGCTTGTATCATCAAAGATGAGCTTGTGGGGCCTTTTCGGGTTGAGGATGGAGTCAAGCTCAACTCCCAGTCCTACTGCCAGTTTCTGGAAGACACCTTCTTCAAGCAGTGGTACAGGAAGAAGTCTGCATCCTTCAAGATAAACATGATTTTCATGCAGGACAATGCTCCATCACACGCGTCCAAGTACTCCACAGCGTGGCTGGCAAGAAAGGGTATAAAAGAAGAAAAACTAATGACATGGCCTCCTTGTTCACCTGATCTGAACCCCATTGAGAACCTGTGGTCCATCATCAAATGTGAGATTTACAAGGAGGGAAAACAGTACACCTCTCTGAACAGTGTCTGGGAGGCTGTGGTTGCTGCTGCACGCAATGTTGATGGTGAACAGATCAAAACACTGACAGAATCCATGGATGGCAGGCTTTTGAGTGTCCTTGCAAAGAAAGGTGGCTATATTGGTCGCTGATTTGTTTTTGTTTTGTTTTTGAGTGTCAGAAATGTATATTTGTGAATGTGGAGATATTATATTGGTTTCACTGGTAAAAATAAATAATTGAAATGGGTATATATTTGTTTTTTGTTAAGTTGCCTAATAATTATGCACAGTAATAGTCACCTGCACACACAGATATCCCCCTAAAATAGCTAAAACTAAAAACAAACTAAAAACTACTTCCAAAAACATTCAGCTTTGATATTAATGAGTTTTTTGGGTTCATTGAGAACATGGTTGTTGTTCAATAATAAAATTATTCCTCAAAAATACAACTTGCCTAATAATTCTGCACTCCCTGTATTTGCTGTGTAATGTTTACATTCAGACTTTGTCTTATGATAAAGATGTTTATGCTATGAATTGCTGAGTAACCTCTACATTTTTTAAAGGATTCGGTCCTCTCAGTTGGCCTTGAGATTTGTTCAGACATTGTAATGTGTGCGAAAGAATCATATCGGTATGTCGTCACTGGATATTTATGCTTCCGAGAACTGTAAGCATGCAGTAATGACAGTAGTACCAGTAGTATTATTATAAAGACATACTACAAGATCAAAACATGCTGGGTATTGAAGAGAATAAAATAATAAAGTGTTGACTTAAATGCATTCACCTTAAAGGTTTTTTTTTCTGATTTAGACTTCAGGATACTTTCGCAACCTTTCAATCTCATGTTCAAGAAGACACTATTTAATTTGATGTCAAAACAGGAAGCAGGTCAAAGAGGAAAAATAAGGTGGAACTCATTCCTTCAGCTGTGCACATCGAATAAAGCAGATCAAAGTCAAACATTAAGAACAGAAATTCATCTCTGAACTTTATCCTCACTGTAAGTGTGTGTGTACTCCTGTATGTCTGTCTGTTTCTGTGTGTGTGTTTCTTTTGTTATTTCTCTGACACTGACAGAGAAACATCAAACAGAAATACAGTTTTTTTTTTCAAGATGTTTGGTCTGTCACATGAAAGTGATCACATCTATTGGTCTGCAGTGAGATATGACTGTATCCCACTGTACTTTTTTTGTATAAGTTACCAACCTACCTGTACTAGCAAACGTTGTTTTGTAAGGTTGTCAACATTTTTGAATTCACTCTTGGAGCCACTTTCTGTTCATCCCAAACACACATGGCTCAGTATCTATGGCAATTCAATGCAAAGCTGCAGTGTAATTCGCTTCAATGTTTACAACCTTCTCATATAACATTGATCGACGCTGCATGGCTGCACAGGAGGCTTAGTACACACTCTGTATGCTTGGCGGTGGAGTGCTCCTGACCTCCTATTGACAGTTCTTATACTGGGTGTCACCTTGTGGATCAATTCCCTTTGCACAATAGAAAAGCGAATGCCACCCCACCTCTCGGGAGCCACCATACACAGTATGTCAAAATTTCATATGGAGGATTTTTTTTTGGGGGGGGGGGGCGGTAATCGTTTCCCCCAATGCTGGGAATAAATCTGCCTGCAAAGCATTATTCCAATCAAAAACATAATCTCCTAAATGTTTGTATTCATCAACCCTGTCACCTCTGCTAATCCGCGCCTTTGCTTACTTCTCATTGGCATCCTGGACTTAAATGCTGCTTTCCACATAAAGTCATGAATATTTAACATCGTTGCTGACTCATAGAGAGTGATTTTAATGCCAGCACCGAACAAAAGATTTTCATTTTTTAACATGTAAATGTGGAAGAGACAATTACAAAGCAACAACAAGAGGCTTTTATTCCATCAGTGATTCACAACCCTAATCCCTCCTCTCAGGCGATTTGTCCTCCCACTGGTGGAGATTGAAAATGTGACGTGTCTCAAGCTTATGGCCCAAACTGCCATACCCTATTCATACAGTATTTGTTTATTATTCTGTCCGACCTTTATTTTCCCTTGGCCCCATGACAAATCGTGTTTAATATGAAATGTCTTGACTGATATACAGCCGAGTGTGTTTTGAATACAGAGCAGACTCGCCTGCTTGTGTATTCCTGTGTTATATTTACTTTGATGGTAAATAAACAGAACCAGTCATTCTTGAGAAGTGGGATACATTTCAACTGTGAGACCAAAAGGAGGGATGTACCACAAATATTGTATACTGGTGGTCAGTGAGTAAACCCGTAGGAAGTGACCTTTCCAGTTTAAGGTGAAAGGTGAAAGAGAGAGAGAGAGGTCAGCCTGACTATGCCCTCTGTTCATTAGTCCCAGATTAAAGCTAGGCTTACTATAATTCCCTTGTAAAATAGTCTTTGGAGGTTGGAGCCATGATTGATGAAAAAAGCAAGAAATGCTTATGTCAGATCTGCGTTTGCCCTCAGTGGCCCCTTTAAAGTGATAAAATGGACATGTAGTGGCATGAAGGATTATTTGAGAGTGGAGCCTACGATGACAGGCTTTTAATACTAGAGCTGTTATTACAGCTCTATGTAAGCTTTCTGTATACATATTTTTAGCTCAAATGTCTATTAAATTAAGGCTTTTGTGAAGTCAACAGTTTAAAAGAGTGACTATATAGGGGTGTTTATACCAGTAAAAAGAGCAAAAATCCAAGACATGGTGTGGTTCTGATGATATACCTGAATCTCTGTTGCAGTAATTTGATTTCTTCTCCTTTTTTAATTAAAACGTTACTCCAGCTGAACCAAATGCAAACTCATAATAGTACAATTAATTGTAGGCTATCACATTTCATTTGTCTGTAAAAAAATCTCCCTTGTTGTAGCCTTAATGAGGCAATTGATTTCATTTGACACATATTGACGTCGGTTGTTGTTTCTTTATTTTGCTAAGGGAAATTATGCAGATTGCAAGGCGTGAGCAAGGAAAGGGGACAATGCCTTAAGATGTGTCTCACCAGCTGTGTAGCATATGGTATTCTCATGCTTTAGTATACATTATGCAGTGCTCCATCCCACAGTGACTGAATAATAAAGGTACCACACTGTTACTGCTACAGTGACGTTACTAGTTCAGGTGCTTGAAAAATACTCACAATAAAATATCTTGCTTTATGTCATTTCTTAAAGCTAAGAAGTGCTAACCTATAAACTTTATTGTATCATGGCAGCACATTTTCATTTAAACACTATATGATTCACTGACTGAAATCTATATTGTATACTGATAATCATTTCTAGGGTAAAACCAGTCTACTTACATCATGGTTATGTTATGGGAAAGTGTGATACTCTTTCTTAGTTTGGGGCTTCTTTTTTTGCACTCTACTAAACCATTTATTATTAACACCAACCCAAAGCAATTTGCATGGCTTAGCCTTCTCCCTGAAGCTGTTTCACAACACAGCATAATTATAAATCTACAACAGTCACTCAGAATGTCTACACATTTAAGGGCTAAAATCCTCTTTAAACTTGCTCAGCATTGTTAGTGTCATGAAACTATTCCAATATTCCTGTCCCACAAGGCACTTCAGTTATCTGGATTTGTACGTAGCGAGCCAAGGTGTATTGTCTTCCTCTTTTATTATTGATGGCACTGTGCTCTAGCCCCTGACAGAGCAGGATGAACTGGTCTGCAATGAACCTTGCAAAAGAGTCAACGGCTTTGCATCAATCCACTTGAAGTGAACATTAACCACTTAAGTTATATCAATCCAAGGAGAGGAGAAAAGGAGATTAAACAGGAATCAGTGAGTATTATAGCAGGAATATTTTTTTTAACAAGTTATTGTAATGATTGCATGTAAGAAGTATATGCAGTAGGTGCTACATTAAGGTATAACTTATTGTGAAATTTGACAAAAGGTTGTAAATGCATTATGGTATGCAAAGCTACAGTGCTATGAACTATTGCCCCTATTCCTGATTTCTTAGCATTTTGCTTATTTGCCACACTTAAATGTTTTAGATCATAGGTGTCAAACTCTGGCCCGCGGGCCAAATTTGGCCCGCAGCCTAATTACATTTGGCCCGCGAAGCCATACCAAATTACTATTAGAGCTGGCCTACTGGCATTATACAGCTAATATATGTATTGTTTAGTATTAAGCTTTGCTTGTTCCATATTCAGTTATTTGACTTTGTTCCAGTTTTGAATTTTGGCCCACTGTGTATTTGAGTTTGACACCCCTGTTTTAGATCATCAAACAAATTTTATTATTAGTCAAAGTTAACTCAAGTAAATACAAAATGCAATTTTTAAATGATGATTTCATTTCTTAAGGGGGAAAAAAAGCTAGCCAAACCTACTTGGCCCAGCCTTGTGTGAAGAAGTACTTATCCCCCTTGTTAAATTATGAATTAACTGTGATTACTAGGGGTGCAACGATATTCGTATCGATATTGAACCGTTCGATACAGTGCTTTCGGTTCGGTATGCATATGTATCGAACAATACAACATTTGTAATTTATTTTATCAATTTTCCTTCTGACGATGCTGTCTGTGTTGAGCGCTCAGTGAATCTGTGTTCGACTACTCCGCCTAGGCTGCACTGTTGAGCGCAGATCCACTGAGCGCTCAACACAGACAGCATAGTCAGAAGGAAGAGCGCAGGGCAAGCTAGCGAGACAGAAGTTAAGCTCTACTTGCAACAGGCAAATTGAACCTCATTCAGATCTGGCGTTTGGAATTATTTTGGTTTTCATGTGACGTATGACCCTGAAGGTAAGCGAGTCATGGACTAAAGTAAAACAGTATGTTGGATGTGCCATGCAATGCTCAATTACATTGGTGTGAACTAGTGTGTTAGCGCAGTTAGCTCGTTAACGTGTTGGCCGTCTAGCCCCATGCACGGAGTGATCGGCGGTAGCTCGTTAACGGAGATTTGCCGTGTTGTGGCGTTAAGGTCATTTCAACGAGATTAACCTGAAAGCACTAGTGGGAACACAACGAATATGACTGCACATTTACACCGACATCATCCTAGTGCAAAGACAAGTGGAAGCAGACAAAAAAAAGCAAGCATGCTACTAACTTTAGCCGAGTCATTTAGACAGCTGTTAGCACATGATTCTCCTTATGCTGCTGAGAATATAGCCCAGAAGAAGCGGATAGTATAGCTTTTATTTTGGAAAGAGCCATTTCTCTGTAATAAACTCTCTTTTCCAAAGATGAGTGATTCCTCAATCAGATACAGGGCTCGCAATATCGCTAGCCCGACGTCCTGGAGCTAGCGATTTTTTTCAGTCGGGCTACCAAAATCTTTCTCTTCCCTGCCCGTCGGGCTATTGTAGGAAAAATATATGTCAATGCTTTTGCATTGTTTCAGAAATGTAGCTGGGTAATTATGTCATTGGCATCGGTGAGCCACTGTCAATATGTGACATATTGAAATCACGTTTGAATTTGCGCTTGTTTTTTTGCTTTCACTTTGCAATCGTGCGAACTGTGTATAGAGAGCGACAGCACTGATCTGTGAGTGATGATAATTTGTGCACCAATTCCTCTGACATCGTCTTATTAATCGTTAGCTTACTATGCAAACATGACAAGTGAAATCTCCCGCAGCAAGCTTAAACATGTGAGAGGTTGATCGCGCAGAGAATCGCTGAGCTTATGTGAGTGAGCGTGTAAAAGCATTTCAGTTCTGCTGAGCCAAATAAGACAGGTCAGGGTGAAGAAGTGACAGCCAAAGAAAAGCTTACCACAAAACGGAGAAGTTATGACAAATCAGACTATAAGGCAAAAAGAAAGTGCAGCTTTATGGTTTCATGGACAAAAGAATTTCTGTGGCTGCGATATGACGAGCTAAATAACCAGGGCTGCACATAAGTGGTCCACAGGTGCGCATTCGCTGTCAAAATAAAAAACACGCACAAGGGTTAGGGTTAAATTTAAAAACTGTACTTTTGAGTTAAAATATATATTTATAATTTTAATAAATGACAAATTAAAAATGCATGAACATTTTTTTGTATCGAAAAAATATCGAACCGTGACACCAAAGTATCGAACCGAACCGAACCGTGAATTTTGTGTATCGTTGCACCCCTAGTGATTACCCACATTTTATTGGAAAATTGAGTTCAATTTCACTAGCCACACCGAGGCCTGATTACTACCAGACTTGTTGAATCAAGACATGACTTAAGTAGAAGACATCATGCCACAATGTAAAGTCTTGAAAGGGTTACACAGCCATTTCTAAGGCTTTGGGACTTCAGCAAATGCTGAAATAAATGGTGAGAGCCATTTTCCACAAATGGAAAAAACTTGGAATGGTGGTGAATCATCCTATGAGGGGCCAGGCTACCACAATGACTCAATGAGCACATCAACGACTCATCCAGGAGACTACAAAAGAACCCAGAACAACATCTAAAGAACTGCAGACATATCTTCTCACAGATAAAGTCATTTTTCAGTATTCAACAATAAAAAAAAGAGACTGACATTGACACTGACTCACATTTGCCAAAAAAAACCGCCACCAAAACAAACTGATGATCGCCAAGAATTTTGGGAAAGTAATCTGTGGAGTGACGAGACAAACACTGAACTTTTTGGAAGGTTTGCAATTTGTTACACTTGCCATAAAATTAACACAACATTTGACAGAAAATAACCTTGTCACAAGATTCAAAGATGGTGGTAATTTAATGACCTGGATGACTTGCTATAATTAATGGATCATTAATTCTACTGTCTACTAGAAAATCCTAAAGAAGAATGTCTGGCCATTAGTCCCTGCCCTGAAGCTCAAGTCCACTTGGGTTATGTGGAATTGAGCGCACAGCAATGTGAAACACTCATGGCCAGTTATCACAGATGCTTGATTGCAGTTCTACTTGCCAGTTTAGGGGGCAATTCCTTTTTAACACAGAGTGAAGGTAGGTTTGGACAGCTTTTTTCCCGTAACAAACAGAATCACCCTTTAAAAATACTGGTAGCCACCAATCCTATCCCTCATCCTCCTAGTAGATAAACCAATGGTAAAAATTTTAAAATCCTTGGTCACCTTATTCTCAAGTTGTAGCATTTATTAGTATTTTCAGAACAGCTGACTTCTGACCTTGAAGTCAAAGTCACCGGAATTTGAACTCATCCAAAAGTTTTAGTAGCTGCATCTATGGTATCAAATTGAAGCTATGACGCCACCTAGTGGGGTGTAGACAATACCCACGAGGGGTAAAAGCTGCACTTTGTATTTATTTATTTTTTTTAAATAACCAGGTCCTATCTTATCTTAATAACCTTATCATACCATATCACCCCACTACAGAACACAATTTTAGGGATAGCCTGTAGTTTTCAGACCCCTCTTCTGTGGAACCAGTTTCTAATTTGGATTCGGCAGACAGACACCGGCTCTACTTTCAAGATTAGGCTTAAAACTGTCCTATTTGCTAAAGCATATAGTTAGGGCTGGATCAGGTGCCCCTGAATCCTCCCTTAGTTATGCTACAGTAGTTGTAGGCTGCTGGGGGATTCCCATGATGCATTGAGTATTTCTTCTGCGGTCACCTGCCTCACTCACTATGTGTTAATAGACCCCTCTGCATTGAATCATACTTGTTATTAATCTCTGGCTCTCTTCTACAGCATGTCTTTCATCCTGTCTTCCTTCTCTCACCCCAACCTGTCACGGCAGATGGCCGCCCCTCCCTGAACCTGGTTCTGCCGGAAGTTTCTTCCTGTTAAAAGGGAGTTCTTCCTTCCCACTGTCACCAAAGCACTTGCTCATAAGGGATCATATTATTGTTGGGATTTTCTCTCCTGTATCATTGTAGGGTCAACCTTACAATATAAAGCAGCTTAAGGCGACTGGTGTGATTTGTTGCTGTATAAATAAAATTGAATTAAATTAAATTATTTGGGTTATCTTTGTCTAATGTTCAGATTTGGATGATGACCTAAAACATGAGAGAAATCTGCAAAGAAAAACTAATAAAGCAGGAAGGGGGTAAATACTTTTTTACTACACATATCTGGACACATGGAGATAAATTGTAGGAAAATGTCATTCTTGCCTTCTTTGTTGTTTAATGCCTGTTTAAGCACGAGTAAAACTGGATTATCTGCAAAATGTTCACATCTGTGGCTTCCCTTTCTTGTCGCACTAAAAGCTCAGCACTTGCTGTGTTAAAAGAAAGATGGATTCTCTATGTCCTTCACCTCCATTTTTCACCTTGTCTCTGTACCACTCTTTCATTCAACTAAACAAGGCACAAGTGTAGTTCACATGCTTGTCCTCTCTAAGGGGACATTGGTTCATTCATTAAGACGTGAAGCTCACTGTTTTCTCCAGCTTACTTGATTGACAGAACAGCTCTTCTATGCCTCTCTCTTCTCTCTCTCACCTGTCACAGCTCTGTTCATCCCACTGACATCTCACCAGCTCTCTCACC
Source organism: Mchenga conophoros (assembly GCF_057382185.1). Lineage (NCBI taxonomy): Eukaryota > Metazoa > Chordata > Actinopteri > Cichliformes > Cichlidae > Mchenga > Mchenga conophoros. The sequence goes on from NC_140526.1 coordinate 12,023,515, forward strand.
GGATCAAAGGATTAAGCCTGCGAGGACAGCAATTGCTCTGCTTTACCTGGAGGTTAAGACAGCAAATAACTAAAATGTAAATCGCAAAGCAGATATTCTCAGTGTGAATGAGTGTAATAAGGAAGATAGTATTTAGCAATTATGCCGCAATTATGGTGAAGTTTGAAAGTCTGTAATGCATTCACCTATGCACTTGGTCTGACAGTGCTCTCTACAGTTTGACGCTTGACCCGCTTATGCTCTAACAAATGATTTAGATACTATTGAATTGATGCTAAGAAGACTTAGCTCTTTTGTTAGCAGTGCAGCACTGTAAATATATATTCTGTTGCATTGTATATGTTTAAACTTCAACACCCCATTCAAATTGTATTATGTTCACAGATAAACATGGTATAGCCAAATGTGTAAAACCTGGGTCCATGGTGACTCCCATCTCTCACCCTGTGACACCTGGGATAGGTTGCAGTCCCACTGTGACTCTGAACTGGATAAGTGAAAGAAAGTGGGTCTATAGAGCCATAAAGAAAAATATGAATTTTAAAAGATTTATCTGTAATCACCAATTTTACTTTGTACATCACCTGACTGATTTACAAATTACAGTATAGAGTGAGACTATTTAACTTGCACAAAGCAGTGGTGACATCAGCCTTGGGTACCAATAGTGGTATTTATAGAATATCGAAAGAAATGACTTGAAGCATCTCCCTTGCGTAAAAGAGGTGATTTAATTTGAATTGAGAAATATGGAGAATATACAGTATGCTTTGCTATACTGTAGCAATAATATGACAAAAATAAACCTGTCTAAAAAGCATTTGGAAAAAAAAGAAGACTAAATGGATCACAAACCTGGTATTAAGTTATTTCTCATAACTTATCCAAAGAAGATGTGTAATTGTACAGAAATCTATGATTCTACTTTCTAATGATCTTGTGGTTCCAGTCAGGACTTTAGGGAATCCACAAACCTGCATGTGATGTTACAAAGTCTAGGTCCCTTTTTTTCATGAACAGCATATGCTGTGTGCTAACTTAGCAGGATGACCAAACCTTTGTTCATTCCCCAAATGGCAATGGGCAAGAGATACGGTACAACCTCGACAGCTCTCTGACTTATTTCAGAGCTGAAATAAAATGTAACAGTGCATTCTAATTTTAAGAAAGGCTCATTCTGATGTCTGTTTGCTGCAAGCGTTGCATCAACACAATATGTAATTTTAGAATAGAATAGAATAGAATAGAATACTTTTATTTGTCAATTTCTTCAAATGTACTTGCCATACAAAGGAATTGAAATTACGTTTCACACTGTCCCATGCGTAGACATTGACAACAATAAGGTGCAGATGCACAACAAAAACAGCCCTAACAATAAAGTAATAAATAGTAATATAATAATATAAATAGTGCTAAAAGAAATACTAAAAATATATATATAGTTGCAGGTGTGTGCAATTGCAATGCAAGTCAGGAATGTTTTCAGTTCTTGGTTCAGAGAGTGTTTCTTTGTTGGAGAGTCTGCGTGGGTGAGGGGGAGTAGAGTCCAATCTGTCTTCCTATACTTCTGCCAATCTGGTGATTCTGCTGGCTGGGAGTCGGGAGGGAAGAGAGTTCAGCAGTCTCACAGCCTGGTGGATGAAGCTGTTGGTGAGCCTGGTAGTGCGGGAGTGGAGACTTCTGTATCTCTTTCCAGAGGGCAGGAGGCTGAACAGACAGTGCGCGGGGTGGGTTGCATCGTTGACAATTGTGATGGCTTTGCGGGTGAGGCGAGTGGTGTAAATGTCTTGCAGGGAGGGGAGTGGTACACCAACTATCCTCTCAGCTGTTCTCACAATGCGTTGTAGAGCTTTTCTGTTATAGTCAGTGCAGCTACCGCCCCACACAGTGATGCAGCTGGAGAGGATACTTTCAATAGTGCCTCTGTAGAATGTAGTCAGGATGGGTGGTGGAGCACTTGCCCGCTTGAGTTTGCGCAGGAAGTAGAGGCGCTGTTGTGCTTTCTTGGCCAGTGATGCTGTGCTGGTGGTCCAAGAGAGGTCCTCACTGATGTGCACCCCCAGGAACTTGGTGCTGCTCACCCTCTCCACCGCAGCGCCGTCGATGGTCAATGGGGGGTGACAGGTGTGGCCTCTCTGGAAGTTGACAATTAATTAATTTCAAATTAATTAATTTTCACATGACCTCTGCATAAATCAATATATTGAAAGGTGTACATGCAATATTATTCCTACAGTATGGCAGCCTATTGGTTTTTCAAGATAATAGTGCTCTGAATGCAACAATAGCAGGATTCTTCCAATTAAATTTGGTCAGTTCCACTCCTAAAAATATTTTCCTCTTTTGTAGTATCGTGCACATATTTTACTATTCATTTCATCTTCATGAGCTTGCTAAAAGAAAGTCTTTGCCAAGCAGCCAAGCAAAGAAAGATATTTGCATATCACTGAATAGTGTCGTCAAACAATGTAAACCAATGGCTCTTGAGCTTTAGTGTCTTTGTTAGTAGCCAAGGATCTGAGGCTCAACATATTCTCGACCACATAAAAACAGAGCATTGTGAACTGAGATGAATGTCGAATTATCTAGAGACCTCATATGAGGGTGAACAACCACCCCTTAAATATCAGTGCTGCTTATAAAATATGCTGAATGTTTAGCCTTCTGGCTTTATTTTGGGGGGTAGATAGTTTGTGACTACAGACAAAAGTACATATGTTGGTATTCTCTGTTAAAGGAACAGTCTGACTCTGCGCAGGTTAGCTTGTAGAATAGCAAAGTGCAAATATGTTTTGCAATTAGTATAGTCCAGATAAACAATGGTTGTTATTTTTTGCATTTTATTTTTAGTCTTAGTCAATCTTTTAGTTTAATGATTGTACTTTTTCTGCACACCCCCTCAAGTCAAATATGTTTTTGTCTTACTTTATGTCTGTGGAGGCACACCCAAGCAATTCCCCGGTTGTTTTTTCCTTGACTGTGCTCCAGTGACCCACAGTATGTCTCTTTATCTTTCATGCACACATTTGCAATAATGAGGAAAAGATGGATAAAAGTTTTTTGGGTTGTGGCATGATTCTCCATGCAACTGATTTACCACAATGGCTACACAGTTAGGGTTATCAGTGGTTACTGGTTTTGCAAGCTACTTTTTTATTTTCATGTGAACACATTTTCGTAACAAATGAGTGTGTGTGGATAGAAAAATATCTATTTGTGTGGTTGTAGGTCTTCCTCTCTGTATACCTGCTACCCATCAACTGTACTTTCTGGAAACTATACCATATACCAGACTGACATTTTTGACATTTTTCAGTGACTTTTCACATTTGCATTTGTGCATGTATTTGTTTGTGCTGTTCCATACAGACTGCATTATTGCTCTATCAGCAGTTGAATGTATAATTCTTATAGTAACCCAAGGACAGTAAAGCAAATAAAAAAGCAAAATGTCAGCTTTTTTTTTATTTTCACTCACAAACATCTCTTCTTTTGAGGTGATGACATTGTATGAATAGTGTGTGCTCAGCAAAGGTTTTGATGGACATGGAAAATGAAAATTTCCAGAGTCCAGTAGATTAAAGACTGTGGGATGGAGAGGGTAGCCTTCTTGTTGGTTTGCAAAATCTTTAAATAGGGTCTGATATTTTAAACATACTCTTTTGTTCAAGTGGGAGCAAGAACTACTAAGGCGCTACAAAGAGAGGAGGTTTGACAGCACTGCTCACTAGTCTCATATTATGCAAGTGCTGCATTTTAAAACTTCCCTTGATTGTTGCTGTAGTCACATAAAAATCAAAACTTTTGCACTTTTTCAGTTCTAAACCGTGCATCTAAACCACATGTATGCAGAGTTATTTTCCTTTAATTGTTCTATTTCACTGACAAATAATTGGGCATAAGGGAAGCCTAAATCAGGTCTCAGAGGTGCAAATTGTAATCATGGTCACAAACTGCATCACATCTGCCAATGGGGGTCATCAATTGATGGAACAAGCGGGACCCACATCATTCACAAAAATCAGAGCCAAAATACTGAGGCCACCAAATCAAACACCCTCCATTACTTAGTTACACCTTGAAATTCTGTCCATAGATATTAGAGCTGGTGATGAAGGGCAGCCTGGTTGAGTCTAGTATCTGACGTATTGTGGGAACTGAAAACCAAACTCTTGTCATGACCAAATGGTCTGTAACAATAGGCCTAGTACCCTATATTAACACCAGAGGACCCCCCAAGGTATGCAGTGGAAGGCCTACTCCAAGTCAACAAAACAGAAAAATCTTGTAGTGAAAATAGGTTTATAAAACAGTTTGCAATGCAACTCCCCTTTCACAGCATATTATAAAAACTATTTTGGTGCATCATCAGCATACTTTAGCCTTCATGTCCTAATATTTTTCCTTCTTTAGTGTGAGATTTGATAGTTTGAACTTAGTTAATGCTTTTAATGCTGGTAATCATCACCAGGGATGTGACTTCTCATTAAAAAACATGAATAATTTCTAACCACTGGCTATAACAATACTCTGCGCTGTGTTTAAGGGCAATCAAGGATATGTAGTTAAATATTAACCAATTCCAATTTCAAACACACAAGGGGAAAACGATTTAGAACTGCATAAATTACATTTTGACTCAGATAGAATGTCCATTTGCACTTACCTGAAAAACATGCTATTAATTAAGAAATTTGCAACACCTTTGTAATATGATTTCCTAATTTTACATTGTTAAAAGCATTGCCAACCAACACCTTCTTTTGTTTTCAATTTGTGATTCAGATCCATAAAAGATATCTAGTGTAACTGATCCACCAATTATACACAGCAATTGGGGTACTGCTATACTATAATGAACAAATTAGATATCTGCACTCAGTCTCTTTTTCTAAAGTCTGCCTTTCTTTCTCTGCTCTCAACACTCAGGAAAATATATGATGAAGCAAGTTTTAATTAATACATGAATTAGACAGAATAGCTTAAACCCCTTATACACTAGTCTTTTTAGCCCATACCATTCACATTTATTTAAAAAAAAAGATTGGGAAAAGTTCAGTTTTACAATAAATGATTCCCTCCATTTTAAAATAATGGTTTTTTTGAGGCAAATATTGATGTTTTATTTATGACACTGGGGAAAATGAGCCAGCTGAAGATTATTTCTTAACCAGATAAAAGTGATGGTAAACTAATTCTGTGGTTACTTCTGGGAAATATTGTTATCATATTTTGGTTTACCATTGTTTTCAATTATATATCCCTGTGGCTACAGTCTGCTGCAGTCATATACGTGGGAGTGCTAGCTTTCACGCCTTATTAGTTGTGCCGAATGAGAGAGGCTACATTGCCTCAGGTAAGGAAGCATGGTGGTGATTTCCTTTTTCTTAACAGCCTTATTGGCATAACTGTGCACAGATCTGTGAAGGCTTAGAATGAATATTTGACTAACTTCTCTCAGTTCAAAAACTTTAGTTAATGCATAATATTTGTCTGGAGAAGATTTTGAAAGTGCAGCAGTTAAATTTTTCACCAAATACAATGAGTTTTTCTATTGTATTGACCTATTTTTCTTATCGACACCCTGTACTAATCAACTTTGACATGATAGACAATGGTCTGAAAAGCCCCTTGGATGATGTTAATACGAGATAATACTGTATTTGTCACAGATTTTGGAAATTGATTTGTCACAGCAAAGGGTGATTTTTTGCTAGTAGTAGTAATGATAACAACAATAATAGTAATTTCAAAATCAATGAAGGAAAATGTAATTAAATTATTCAATTTAAAATGAAAGAGCAGATGACACTGTTAGACCGATACATGGCATTATAAAGAGTAAGATGGTAAGTAGGATTGCTTTGACAGTCTCAAGCACTTTGAAAGTCCTGTGGTTTGCTCATTTAATAAAAACTGATTTATGAATCGATTATGACTCTTGTTTTCTTGTTTTGTACAGTGGGTTTTAATACATCAACAATTAAGAGTAGTATAATTATTATTTACTGCTTATGAAGAGCATGATCTCAATAGCCTACACAGTAACATATTTCAATTAAATAGTTTTCATCACATGAAACTTCTGTTCCTCAATCGTCCCTTTCCTTCAGCAGTCTTTAAAGTGATCTTCAAGTTGTGTCACTTAATGTCAAGTCTTGTAAGGCTGATAATTTGTAAGGCACTTTAGATTCAAAGCACTGCCAACACCTTTCAGGGGTAAAATGAGAAAGGAGATTGCAATGGACTCTGTCCCTTTTCCCAGGGACAGTAAATCTATGCTGAGGGTACTGGAACTGTCTTTGATCACAACTAGTGTTCAGAATATAACACGTCTTCATTCCTCACAGAATCTGTTATAGTTAACGTAATTTTGGAAAAAATTTGGAATGCAAGATGCACAAGAAAACCACACGGTTTTATGTTTCAAGGGCTGAACATAATTAAGTACATTTCAAACATTCCTTCTTGCTCAATTCTGATGTTTAGATTATGGTTCAATAGTTTCTTCTTTCACACACTACACACATTTTGTCAATATGTGATAACTGTGGTGTTATCATTTGTAAATGTGTTATTTGTAACATTTTTTTGTTTGTAGTGCATTTTTCTATTGCTTATGACACATTAAACGTAGGCCATAGTGGTGTTTTGGGCAAAATGCTCGTAGAACAGGCAGAGCAGGATGGTCAAAATGAAAATACTTATTTGCTGATATGTAGGAATATTTACCATGTTCTCCGTCTTAGCATATAAGCACATGTCAGTTGTTGCAGTTGGTTTGGTAGGTATTTAGTAATGTGATTAGATTGAATTGGATAAAAATATGAATCAAACTAAAGTTAGTTCCATACATCCTGAGGGAAACATTAATGTTCTTGTCATATTTCATGGCAATCCATTTAACAGATTTCAAGAAATGTCACTCAGAATCCCAAATATCAGCTTTGTGATGACGTTGCATTAGAAATCAGTGGACTGGAAACCATGAATGTCTGTAAATCTCTATATAGAAGATGTTTGAATATCTCTTAATTACATAAAAATTTGTATCTTCTGGTCACTATACCATGAAGTTTAAAAACAGATCATTTAACTTCTGTGGATTGCGAGGTGGGTTTTCCATGGATCCTACAGGTGGTTGATTAGACTGAGATCTGGGGAATTTCGAAGACAAGTCAAAACCTCAAACTTATTTTTCTCCTCAAATAATTTCTGAGCCATTTTTGCTTTGTGGTACATTATCCTATTGAAAGAGGCCACGGCATTTTTGGCAGTAGACCGAGGTCAATATTGTCACACGGATTGGTCTGCAGCTATGCAGCCCCATTCACAAAAAACTGTGATGCTCTGATATCTTTCTATCAGAACCAACATTAACTTCTTTTTTTTTTTTTAAAGCCATCTTGTCAAACTATACTGAGTACTCTTCCTTTGTGGAAATTGGCTGGAAAATGGATCATGATCACCTCATCAAAAGAAAAACAGAACTCTATACCACAGACAAAATATCTCATTTTTCGTGTACAATAAATTGCAATGAATACCTCAGCGTGTTAGTGCATAATACTGCATCTTTTCATGTGCTAAACATATATGTATCCTCTTTTCCTTTTTTTGGGACGTCCTAGTAGTGTGAAAATGGCAAGTTTTTGTTGTGTGACATAACATGTCTGATACTTGGAATTCTGATGTGCTTGCACATTTTGTGAAAAAAAAAATCTATTTTATTTTATGGTTTCTCTGCATCAGAGATACCCTGACTGCGATTATAAAAGCAATTTCACCTCCTGTGTCTAAAAACCCTCAAAGAGTAATTAGCCAGAGACTCCCACCAGCACCCAATTATCTCATCAATTAAGTTTCTAAAAGCAAGTGAGAACTTAATTAGGGAAGTATCTATATTGGCAAGATGATCAAACCCAAAGCTGTCAGTCCCATAAGAGGTGACCAAAGGTCTGGACCACCATTGTGTCGTTCTCACCCTAATGAAATCCCTTTTTTTTTTTTTTTTTTTTTTTTTTTTTCCTAAATGACATCAGAAACAGCAGTATGCGACATTACGTGATGGCAGAGCTTCAGTTCATCCTTTGTCATTTTTTATTTTTTTTATTTTTTAATAAATAGGACAGGGGGAATGAATGAGAGAAAGAGGGGGAGAGAAAGAAAGAAAACCAAAGGGGAGAAGAGACGGTGAGAAGGGGGGGGAAGAGAGAGAAAAAAAAAAAGAACTCCTGGGTCACCTGTATGGAGAAAAAAAAAAAAAAACAAACAAAAAAAACAAACAGAGGAGACAGCAAACAACAAAGAGCAACATAATAATAGAGAAAACAAAGCACCATCACAATAAACTAGCTAGTCATAGATATCAATATTTACTAAATAATAAACGATATTGTGCAGCACGCAAGATAGACAGCGCACAGTGTGCTTTGAGGCAGCAGCCAAGAAAGCTTTAGTCCGCGTCTGTGAATACCCATGTGTGCATACCTGTGTGGATCAGCATGCTTGCATTCCAAAGGTTTCTCCATGTAATGATCTGCTAGGGAGTGTGGGGGGGCCACAGCCCCGTCCTCCAGGGTGTGAAGCGGGTATGGAGGAGATCAAAACTCCAGACATCCAGAGGCCCCCAGAACACAAGAGACCATGGAAGACCAACAGAGGGGCAGCCGCGCCACTGTTCCAGTAAGAGCTGAGGAGAGTCCCAGATGAGGGCTCGCCCAGCAGCCGCGGAGCAGAAGTCAGGGGGAGTTGCAGTGACGCGCCCGTGAGCTCCGCCGGCCCCCAGCTGTGCCTGAGTGACCGAGCCCCAGGCCGAGAGGCCGGGGGCACCCCACCTCCAAAGGGGCCCGAGCGAGCCCCAGGCCCCGACAAGCGGCCGCCAAGGAGTGAGCTGGTGTGTACCCGGACGCCCACCCCCAGACACAAAGAACCACCAACACACCGACACCTGAGGGAGTCCGCCACCGGCAGGGGAAGTGGTGGTGGGTGGAGATAGGCCTCCAAACCTTGGAGGGCCTGAGGTGTCCCCAGAGAGGTGGCGTCTGATACCCAACCTGACATATAGACACAGACATACAGGCACACACAGACACAAACATCCATTCCCACCCTCATGCTCTCATATGCACTTACTCCACACTCAACCAACGTGGAGACAGACATAAAGAGACGCTGTACACACGATCACACTCCCCAAGCGTACTCTACAAACCGGGTCTAGGTACCCTTGCCCCTGGAGGGGGGAATTGCACCCAGACCCAGGTGGTGTTACCCTTTTCCCTGCGGTGGGGAGAGGCAGACCACCCCGACTCCGCAGCAGCAGGGAGGCCCCACACCCCAGACCGCAGTCGGACGGCCAACTCCTCCTACTAGCCCTCCCGCTCCAGCAGGTCGCAGAGAATGGGGGTGGGAGAAGACTCCAAACCTCCCTCCACCCGCTCATTGTAGTGTTGATGCATATGTGTTCTAAGGTGCAATTAAAACCCAGGAGGGCATGGAGCTACCTGCCAAGGAGCAGCAGGTAAGCGCATAGTCCCTCCTGCTAGCCCTCAATGACTAAGTGTATTTAAAATTGAGAGGTGGGCAACGACGTCAGGGGTGAGGTATACACCCTGATGGTAATTTGGACTCCGTGATTGTGCCCACCCCCAAGATCCTATATGTATGTGTAATGAGAGTGTGAATAATGTGAATGTCTAAGTTGTGGGATAAAATTGAGGCAGAGGCAGCCAGAAGGGGACAGGGGGGGGGGGGGGGGGGGGGTGTAGCCTCCTCTGCACCCTGGTGATTGGTTCCTGAAGAGAAGAAAGCTCCTGCAAGATGTGACCATCCCCCCCACCAGTTGAAGAGCCCCCCAGGCGGCTCGACGCACCGGCGGCACCCTGCTCCAGGGCCGGGCCCCCATGCACCCACCCGCCCACAACCCCGGCAACACACCAACCAGGACCCAAGCCCCCGAGGCCCGGCCCGGGCCCCAGCCCAGAGACGGAGCACCCCCAGAACCTCACGCCCATCCCGGACCCACCCAGGGGCAGCCAGGTTGCCAGGTCAGTAACCCACGTCCGTCAGCACAGACCCTCCCCTAGCCCCGCTGCACGCAGCCGTGAGGAAACAGTCACCTGAGAGCCAACAGAGCCCCCAACCGGACGTGACCGCTACCCCGGGTTGAGCCCCCCAAGGAAGATGCCTCCGGGAAATCCCTTTCTAAATTCAGCAGTGTTCCCACTGCAACTCAAATAAGCCTCAGTATCTTACTAGCAATGTCAATGAAACCCTCAACCAAATTTCATCGATATATATACATAAATATATGCTTAGCTATACTTTTAATTTGCACTTTGAACTCTATATCAACCCTTACCTGATATGCTATGAATGTTCTGGTTTGGAAATTAGCCTGTGCAAACTGAATATAAGGGCCAAGGCTAGATCAATGAGCCTTGAATAAATTGGCAGTTTTTTTCCAGTGGAAATAATCAGTTCCATATCTCCTCACCTCAGCGGTGCTATAAATGAGAGGTTTGGTGATAAGACACAATTTTCATTGCCTTTTGACCTTTTAATTATAAGTGTATAACTTTGTAGGAATGAAGGATATAGACATTTAACACTGAATTATGTTTAAAAGTTTACCTTTCTTCTTGGAAAGGGAATTGAGCATGGTGCATCCTGTATATATAAATTAAGTTTGTGTAAAAAATATTCTTTGATGTCTGTCTTATGTGTCTCATTAGTTTTAAAGTGAATCGTATTAAAACGTAAAACTGAATGCAATTCTTTGACTGCAGTTGCCAAAGCAAGTAGCAGTTTTGTTTTGCTATTGCAGACTTAACCCCCTTTTTTAACCTACAGTATATGTATCTCCTAATTTGGACTCATAATTTGGAATATATGAACTTTTTAGCTTCATGAATATCTTTAAAGGTTTAATGAAATACCACATATCTAGTGTTTTTGGGAAACATAATAGGGCCAATATTTCTTTCACATGATACAGAAGTAATCAAACAAGAATGTCAACAGTCCTGTGCAGCCCCATCAAAGTCCTACATATTTTTCATTTATAATAGACAGGGAATCAAAGAACCCACCCTTCGAACTCTGAGCCAGTTACACAATGTCTTCTGCTGCCCCCACTTCACTATCTGTGTGCCTTTCATCCCATCCTCTTGGAGAGGGACAGCGGATTCTCTTTCTTCTGCTCCTCGGCCTCTCTGTTTGATCTCTGTAATTCAGCTAATGAGGCTGGGCCTCTGGCAGGCAGCTGGCATGCACACTAAAGGCAGCAGCACTGAAATATGCCCCTAGATCTCAGTTAGCTGCACAGCGCCACCCCATCTGACTCAGCAGCCAACTCTGAAACATCCAGATACTCGTTGAACATGGTGGAAGAATCACATTTAATTACCTACCATTGGAAAGTCAGCAGAATTTTGAAATAATCAAATGTAGGTCAGCTTGAGCTCAGCAGTAAAACAACAGGAAGCTATGAACAGAACCTGTCAAGGTGATCTTGACAATTCTTTCTCTCTTGATTTTTTTTCGCACATTTATTCTTATGTCGCCTAGAGCAGAATATTTGTTTAAAATCATAAAATATTTTACCTTGAAAATTATATGATACTGAAATTTTTATTCCCATTCAAGTTTGAAACATGACAGCACCGACTGCATTATTTGAAAAAAAAAAAAAAAAAACCCAAAAAAACCCCCCAAGTTATTCTAGTGCAGAATATGAAATGTGCTACACAAATTTCTCTCTGGTGTTACAGATTCCCAGATATCTGAGTCAGCAATCACTGAGGCGAGTGCAAGCCTTTCAAAAATGCTAATCTATGATTCCTTCCAGATTAGGACTCATGCAGAGCAGTAAATGCAAAAATATAAGCAGCTGGTGGACATCCTACTTCTGTGGCCTAAGCATCTAAGTAAATGGAAACCTGATGCTGCATCCTTTTATTGTTGGCCTTGAGAAAAGTACAGTCTGTGGGGATATTACAAAAACTGTGTATTACAATTATCATAGAGGACGTTTATGACTATTCCTTGAACAATTTTAATAAATCTTAACTATATGTCTCCTGGCAGTGCCCCACCTTAAAAACAGGTTCAGTGTTAGTGCTCACAAAACTGGGCAAAAAGATAACATACAGTACCTGTGGATATGAGGAAGATTCTCCCATGGTCGGTGTCATTGATGACTGATCTCACTGCTGTTTTAGCATTAGACCTGAGGTTTGTTCACTCAAACTGGAAGCTTCTTTCCTCTTGGAGTGAAAGTATACTGCTCCATTCCATGTTTGAAAGCCATGTCCTAGAGCCAGGCACAGATGGTGTGAAACAAGCCCTGAACTGTAGCGAAAAACCCAAGGCATCTACCTGAGGGCTCACAGGGTGGCATCATAGTTACACAAACTCAGTTTTTACACCACAATGTAGATCTGCTGTAACATGTAGCTTTTTACCCATCAACTGTAAAAGCCTGACAGGCTATTGTTGCGGGTGGATGGTCCGTGCGAACACCTAAGCTTGTGGAAGCAATAAGTTCCAAATTGATGCCATGGGTGTATCTACTATATCTACTTGTTTTTAAAAAAAAAAAACTTTTCCATGACCACAGTCTCAGTGGTAAGACCAACACATCTGGCATAGGGCAGGGTCTACATGAGACAAGGATTTGAATTTTGGATTCTAGTGATGGTGCTTTTGGGTCCATGGGTTAAAAAATTATTGTTTTCAGAGATACGATTGTGGACACAGTCTGTTTTAAGGTGTTTAACCAGCTGGAGGACCTCCTGTGCAACTTTCAAATCATCATTCGACAAAATAATACACAGTTTTCTTAATGAAGTGGATCTGTGAGGGCATTTTGTACCATATACTGTATATAAAGCTCCTTTTTTCCACCACAGAGTATGGCTTTATGCATGCTGCCACAAACAGTCCAATAGCTATGTTTCTAGCATCAACCTGGTCCACTTAATGCTGTGATAAGACATTTTTGTAGTTGCCACTGCAACTGCCACACATGTGATATTAATGATGCAAGCTCAACTGTGATCAGCTGTGATCCATTACACCACTAATAATTATTCAAATATGTTGTTTAACATATCTGTACTGCAAGTATATAGACATGAAATAATGAATATGATGGGCCTGAGTTAATATTAATCATCATAATTCATATTGCTCGTCACAGTATATATATATATTTACATTGCATTCATATTTGAAGAAAAGAAGGAAACAGAAATTGATTGCAATGTTTTCACATACATTCCAAAGTTGGACAAAGATTTAATTAATGAAGTCATTCATTTGTTTAATCAGTCGTGACACAGAGGTTTATATTTACATATTTATTCAAGGGAGAAAACATTATGTCTGAGCCCTTAGCACAAATGTCATCAAAATAATTTGAAATTCCGATTCTCTGCATGAGAGACATCACCAAAGGGAGTAAAACAGGAGAAGGGAACACAGAATAGATAATCTGAGAAAGCATTTAACCAGCAACTTGCTGCAAGTCTCAGGTGGTGTATCCACTTTGTTAGGGGGAGACATATCGTAGGTATGTGATTGTGTAAATATTCCCTGAAGAACAGATCAGCAAGACAGAATGGAGTACATAATGAGAAAGTGTGCAAATACTCATTTGTGCACTCCCTGTATGTTGCTCAAATGGTATAAATTGCATGCAGTGAAATCTGAAGTTATGTTAAGTATGTTTGCCAGAAGGACGTTCTAGCTCAGTATAAAGATATCAGCTACTCCCAGCCAAAAAGTCATTCTGAGTTGCCATTTTGATATACTGCAGTGTCCTTGTCACTTTCTTGACTGTAATTCCATCATTTGCATAATTTCACATAAGTTTCTAAGAATATCATGTTTAATTTGTATTTGGACCTATGGGAAAAATTATAAGTCCTATATAAAGGAAAGTGTGGAAGGGTTTCTGCAGACCTACTTACTCATAAAGTTTGCTTCATAAAATAATAAATGTGTTATAGTTGCAACCTGCCTTTGTTGCAAAACTTTTTGCCACATTATATAACCTTTTATTATAACCTTCATTTGGTGACTTTTTGCTCCTATGTTGTCGTTTCTATTTGCTTATTTAAGAGAGATGATATACATAAATGTTGTATTTCTTAAAAATACAACTTTTTTAAGATGCAAATGATTCAATATATGGACTTCTATATGAACTCCAAATTTGCATGCCATGTCCCTGCTTAGACTTAGATATTTCAGAGTGGCTTTTGTGATCATGTGACTTTTCTTTCCATGCAAAAATGGGGGTTAGGTCACAGGCATAACAACTCTGTTATAGGCCCGGGGGCCACCGCCACCACATTGAAGAAGAGTAGACACAGCTTCTCACATTTGCTCTTGCTCTCTTTTGCTCACACTCCCTCATACACACATAGTAAGTACAAAGATAGCATAGCATATAGCAATAATCATAGCGTCATTCCTGCTTTTGATCAGCACCACAGACAACCACGAGAGTCCGATCTCTGGGGAATCAGGCTTCAGCTATAAACGGAAACCATCCTCACCAGTCATGTTCAGTGAATGATTGGTGAATATTTTTTTTGCTTGCTACATATAATTAGAAATGTTGCAACATAAACTAACTCCAGATTGTCCGACTGAGTTGGGTAAAACGCACATCAATCATGTTTGATTGCTCTTGAAATTTGAAACGTGAAACAGCAAAACTAATAGTATCTGAATCTGCTTTGTGTCATAATAGAAAAAAGTTTCTATTTTACTTCATGTTGGTTTTTCCCCATGTCATCCTTTTAATATATGAGCATTTAGGGCTCAGTTTACTTCTTGACTTTTTTTGTGTTTTTTTCTTTGCTTGCCTTCTCCACCCTGTCTTACCAGAGTCTTATTTTCCTTTCAGCTCTTCGTGTAGGAAAATATATATATTCCATTTCTTTCTCTTACTTTATTTAGCAAACACTCTTAACATTGTTCCCTTTGTCTGTTGGTGACAACTTCACCCTACAACATAACATTTTCGTTAAAAAAAAGAAAGTTTTCTTTTCTTTAAAAAAAACAAAAAAAGATCGCTAGCTGTTTTGCTAAACTGAGATGTATCCCGTAGAGCTGCTTGCATGACTATATGCTGATTCTTGATGAAGTTATTATCTAATAGGCCATGTTGTGCACTCTCTACTTGAACTGTACAGGAGAACTTGTCCTTGTAACTGTGCATATGGGTCTCTGCAAGCATGTTACTGATAGGCTTAGTATTTCTTTACATTTATCATGCTCAGTGGTGACAGTCTCTTTAATGCAAGTTCTGAAATTTAATTAATCTGAACTGATTGAGTTTGGGGTGACAGCACATTGCACAATCGTGGGTATGTGGGCGTGAAGACCCAACCATACATAGCTCCACAATAATGAGTTGCAGCAGGCTATCAGTGGGTGTGGTGTTAAAGTGCTGAGCAGGGAAAGTGAAGGTGAGCCCCACTGGACTCATTTGAGAGGAATGTGGTGCTGAGAGCAGCTCAGAAGCCACACAAAAAATCACAATTACACGTAATTACAGCTTGAAAACTCTGGGCAAAGGGGCTCTTTATCTGCCTGTATTGGCTCAGCACTCCACTGTGCCTCTAATTGCTACTCTACTACTTGCATATCTTTTTCCGCGCCACTTGCGATATATTGTTCAGGCATGCACAAGGCACACCTTCCCCATACCTTACAGCTTTGAAAAGCAGTGAAGCAGCTTTGAAAATGTATATCTTTGTAAATTGTTTTCTTTCTCATAACTGAAAACAGAATTTTTAATATCTGCCATATTTGTACATGGTGTATGCACCATGTACAAATATGTAAACTCATGAACAACCCTAGACAGAGCACTGTCTTGTATTTAAATATATACACCAACTTTACTGTGTATGTGCCTATCCGGTTGTTCAGTCTGACGTCACTAGCCGTGTCTGGGTCTAAACTCCGCTGCAGGTCCATATATCAAACGATCACTGTGGCATTACTGAGAGTTGAAAAACTGTCTAAAGTCTTTCATCTTTAATAAAATGATCAGCGTTCTGCTCTACCAGGTGTAACAATTGAGTTTAACATCCAGGCATCCATGAAAACGGAATTTATGACATTTAACGGAGTTAGAAGTTAGCAGGGAGTTAGCTCGCTAGCTTCTATCTAAATACAAATTCAAATTCAAATTTTATTTGTCACGTACACAGTCATACACAGTACGATATGTAGTGAAATGATTGGACAACTGCTCGTGACCTAAAGAAAACAAAAAAGGAAAAGGCTATGAATAAGATAGGAAATAAATATGAAAAATAAAAAGGGTAAATTTAACTAGGAAGGAATAGAATATAAATTAAGGTTAAAAATGAAATAACTGTACAACACAAATTAGAATGAAGGGTAAATTTAACTGGGAAGAATAAGATAAAGATAAATATATAAATTAAAGTTGAAAATAAAATAACTGTACAACAAAATACACAATACACAATATAGAACTATATAAGAATGTATGAAGAAATCTAAATATAAATAAATATATACACAATAACAGCAGCTGTACAAGTATTAACCGGAAATGAAGAATATAGTGACCAGTGTTGTGCAAAACCAGTCCAGAAAGTCCAGTGTGTGTGTAAGAACCGTATGTGTGGGTCAGTACTGTGTGGTGGTGTGATTGAGAGACCGTATCGCCTGCGGGAAGAAGCTCCTCCTCAGTCTCTCTGTGTTGGTCTTCAGGGAGCGGAATTGCTTTCTTGACCTCAACAGAGAGAACAGTCTGTTGTTGGGATGGCTGAGGTCCTTCACGATCTTCCTGGCCTTGGTCCAGCACCGCCTGCTGTAGATTGAGTGCAGGTCAGGGAGCTCGGAGCGGATGGTGCGCTCAGCTGACCGCACAACCCTCTGTAGAGCTCGTCTGTCCTGCATGGTGCTGTTCCCGAACCAGGTTAAGATGTTTCCCGCCAGGATGCTCTCTATGGTGCACGAGTAAAAGTTCCTGAGCACCTTGGAGGGCAGTTGGAAGTCTCTCAAGCGTCTGAGGTGGTAGAGACGCTGTCGGGCCTTTTTCACCACGGTGTTGATGTGACAGGACCATGACAGGTCCTGCGTGATGTGAACTCCGAGGTATTTGAAGCTGTCCACTCTCTCCACTGGGCACTCGTTGATGACGGGGGTCTGGTAGTTCCTCTCCTGCTTAGTGCTGAAGTCCACTATCAGCTCCTTTGTCTTACTGACGTTTAGAAGGAGGTTGTTCCTCTGGCACCAGTTCTCCAGATTCCTAATCTCCTTCAGGTAGGCCGTCTCGTTGTTATCAGAGATCAGGCCCACCACGACGGTGTCGTCAGCAAACTTGATGATGGTGGTGGAGCTGGTAGTGGCCACACAGTCATATGTGTACAAAGAGTACAGCAGGGGGCTCAGAACACACCCCTGGGGGGCTCCAGTGCTGAGAGTGGTGGAGGCTGAGACATGTCCGCCCATCCTTACTGCCTGTGGTCTGCCAGTTAGGAAGTTGGAGATCCACTGACACATAGATGAGCTGAGTCCCAGATGCTCCAGCTTGGTGGTGAGTGTGGAGGGAATTATGGTGTTAAATGCAGAGCTGTAGTCTATGAAGAGCATTTTAACATAATTCCCCCTTCTAGTGTCCAAGTGAGTGAGTGATGTGTGGAGGAGATGAGAGATGGCATCGTCTGTGGAACGATTTGGACGGTAAGCGAACTGTAGTGGGTCCAGTGTGTCTGGTAGTGAAGAAATGATGAAGTCTCTGACCAGGCGTTCAAAGCACTTCATCACTACTGAGGTGAGGGCTACAGGGCGATAGTCATTGAGAGAAGCAGGGTGGGGTTTCTTCGGGACAGGAACAATGATGGACTCTTTGAAGCATGTGGGGATCACCGACTGAGATAAAGAGATGTTGAATATCTCAGTGAACACAGGAGCTAGCTGGTGTGCGCAGTCTCTTAGGATACGACCTGGGATGCCGTCTGGTCCTGCTGCTTTCCTGGTGTTCACTCTCTTGAAGGCTCTCCTTACTTCATGCTCGGAGATGACGAGCACGTTTCCGGTGCTGGCAGTATCTTCCTGTCTGCAGCCCTTAGCGCCGCTAACACTAGCATTGTTGGAGACCTTAGCTGCAGCCTCGAAGCGAGCATAGAAAGTGTTCAGCTCGTCTGCCAGAGTCACGGCCGCGTTCGTCATACCGGTTGTTGGTGCTTTATAGTCCGTTATTGTCCTTAGTCCCCGCCACAGGCTCCTAGAGTCACTCTGTTGGAGTTGTGACTCTAGTTTCCTCCCGTAGCGCTGCTTCGCCTCTTTCACCGCCCTCCGCACGTTATATGACGCGGCTTTGTACGGGTCCATGTCCCCCGTCATGAGTCCCGTGTTGTAGGCAGCGGTGCGGGACATGCTACAATATAGCATGTCCTGACTGCGGGGTTTTGGAAACAAATTAAAACGTACAGCTCTGTTATCACTTCCAGCATAAATGAAGACAGAAAACTAAACAGCAGTGACGCTTGTAGGGTTACTGAAGTTGGGCTAGCTGGTATATAATGATGTGCTACGTGACCGCTAGCGACACAGCTATGTTAGCAAAATATAAACAAGCTAACTTTTTTTCCACTCGATAAAAGTTAACGTGAGTGTTCTCGGTGGTCAGAAACAAATGTAATCGCATGGCAGGATGCTGTAAAAGGACCAAACTTCAGCCAGGAGAACAACTGAGATAATCCATCCATAATACGAGGTTAGTCATTCATATACTGTTGCATGGGCTGGGCTGTAGTTACATCCTAAGGTTTTAAAAACTGAGCTTAAATAAATGATTAGTGGTAATAAAAGCCGAGGGAGGTCAACAGTGATCACTGACTGTTTTAGGAGCTTTTTGAGATCAAATAGAAGAAAATACATAGCATTAAACATGTTAACAACACAAAAGCCATATTAAACGCAGACTACTTTAGACCCGGAAGTAGGATTCGTCGCGTCATCACTGAACAACCGGATACTGCCATGACAAGTGCTTTGATATCAACAACAAGCTTTTGTTAAATATTTTGTTCTTTTCATGCATATACATGTATGGGCTGGACTGGTACTTTATGCCACTTTTCTACTCAGTTTGAACACTCAAAGTACTTTCTAACAAGTCTTATTCACTCATAAGTGCGTAATTGCATATTTCACCAAGAAAAAAGCCTGTACTCCAATGTGGTCAGCTGTAAATTTCAGTTGAGCTTGAAGCTGTTAGACAAGCCAAAATGCCTTCTGGAGAGTGGTTTTATAATCAGTCAAGACATAGATTGAGGTATTTGGCCACTTTAATCACACTGGATTTTGTTCTAGCATATGGTATAGAAACTGAACATTTAACAGTATTCTTTGATATTTAATAATGGATTACACAGTAGTGGGGATTAGGGCTGTGCGATATGACCAAAATCTCATATCCCGATATAAAACATCTATCGTCCCGATAACGATATAAATCACAAAATATTTAATATTTTCTGAATCTCGGGTAGGTGAAGTGTTTCCAGCTGCGCGTCATGTAGCTGGAGTCGAGTGTTTTAACCATTGCATGAAACTATACATTTTTAGACATAGGTTGTAAAGGCCGCCGTTTTCTTTGTGAGTATTTATTACACAGTGTGCTGCGGGGAAAAGCCTGTTCTAACATTTGAGTCTAAGGTTTATTTTTTAGCACCTGACGACTCTTGGTTTGCTTCTCATCCGTCAATACTCTGCATACTTTTTTTACGTGATTCCATTTATTTTGAAAATTCTCAACAGGATCTTGAGCTTTATTGTGAAAGGTTTATGTGGAAAATAAACAAGGGGACATGCGATGGTTTTACCGTCGTTGTTGCTAACGACAACCCATAAAAACAGGTGCTTGTCCGTCTGTAGTGTGGTTATATTAAATTTAAGAGAAAGAGAGAACTTTAAAAAATTTATATAGCCACTACACTGACCATCAAAACGATGAAAAAAATATTGCCGTAAACAGTTTATTTTGCAACACCACGAAACAAACGATAGCGTAAAATGAAACGATAGACGTTTTTATATCGTCATCCGATATATATCGTTATATCGAACAGCCCTAGTGGGGATACATTTCATTACAGTACTTGTCTTTCAGAAAGTGCTGTATGTAAATTTAAGGATATAATTTATTCCCTGTTAACTTTAATGCCATATGCCAACATATTGCAAAGCAGCTGCCTAAACTCTGCCCCCTCAGAGGTCAGTTATCTTGTTAATAGTGCTACATCTTCACTGGATACAATTCTGGATGCTATGGCTCTTTTGAGAAAGAAAGCCTCAAATCAGAAATACTTGTCTCCATGGTATAAAACGCATCTCAGCTGACCCTTCTCACCCTGGACACAGTCTGTTTGACCTGCTCCCCTCAGGCAGGAGGCTCCGGTCCATTCGCACCAGAACCTCTCGCCATAAGAACAGTTTCTTCCCCTCTGCTGTTGGACACATGAACAATAAACGTACGACTGTTCCCACCACTAACACATGACCCTACGCTGTGTTCACTGCATCATTCCATGTTTTGGCACTGATCACCACCTGCACTCATGTATATATCTTTCTACGTAGCACTTTTAATTCTTATTCTCATGTATATATATCTCATGTATATCTCATGCATATATCTTTCTACGTAGCACTTTTAATTCTTATTCTTACTTTTATTTTTTCATGTCTATTTAAGCGCAATTTATGACAGTATGTTTGCACTGAAGCACCGCAGCAATTTCCTAATGTTGTAAACCTGCTCAACATTTGGCAATAAAACCCTTTCTGATTCTGATTTCTGATTCTGATTCTGATCTCACTAACTTACCTCTTCATTTAGCCTGGGAAAAAGAGTTTGTTGCCCTATAACAAAAAAAAGCCCTCTGTAAAGCTAGAACATCTTAAGATTCATCACTAATTCCAGAAAATGACAATAACCTGAAAAAAATTATTTTCAGAGTTTATTTGAGCCAAACATTCTTTTAAACTTAACTAGTAAGACTTCATGAATTCCTGCACAGATAAAATTTTAACCATTAAAGAAAAAAATATTCATAACCATCTCAAAGATGTGACCTTATGTCCTCCTATTTTCAATAGTATTGATATTTACTTAGACTCTCTCCCATTGATCTTTCTGGGTAGATTCATATCACAATCTTAAAGGTGGCAGTAATTAAACCTTTACTTTAGAAGGCCATCACTTGACTCAACTGTCTTAGCTAATCATAGGCTGATTTCCAACTATCCATTTATCTAAAAAGTTCTTGAGATTAGAGAATGCCATTAGAATTCAAGTTAGTGTGCAGCAGCGGTTTGAGTCATATCTATCGAATACACTCCAATTTGTTCATGTAAAAGAGGACCCTTCTTTACATATTGAGGTTAGTTATGAAGTTCCACAGGGTTCCATGCTAGGACCAGTTCTCTTTACAGTGTATATGCTTCCCGTAGCATACATTTTCAGATGATACCTAGCTTTGAAGCCAGATTACACACACAAATTAGTTCAAATGCAGCAATGTCATAAAGACAAAGACCTGGATGATCTCTATCTTCCTGCCTCTTAATTCAGAAACCTAAAAAAAACCTAAAAAACCTTCGCTTGACCCAAAATGCTGCTGCATTTCTAGTCCGTACTAGCTTTCTAGTACGGACTAGAAAGAGAGGACATATTTCTCCCATATTGGTTTCTCTTCATGCCCCTATTGCCAGTCTTGGTGGAGTGCCCCCTCCGGGTCGGGGATGAGTTCCTGCCCCAAGTGGAGGATTTCAAGTATCTCGGGGTCTTGTTCGCGAGTGATGGGAGAAGGGAGCCGGAGATCGACAGACGGATTGGGGCTGCAGTAATGCAGACGCTGCACCGGTCCGTCGTGGTGAAGAGGGAGCTGAGTGTAAAAGCGAAGCTCTCAATTTACCGGTCGATCTACGTCCCTACCCTCACCTATGGCCACGAGCTGTGGGTAGTGACCGAAAGAACGAGATCGCGGATACAAGCGGCAGAAATGAGCTTCCTCCGAAGGGTGGTTGGCCTCTCCCTTAGAGATAGGGTGAGAAGTTCGGCCATCCGGGAGGGGCTCAGAGTAGAGCCTTTGCTCCTCCACATTGAAAGGAGCCAGCTGAGGTGGTTCGGGCATCTGACAAGGATGCCCCCTGGGCGCCTCCTGGGTGAGGTGTTCCAGGAGGAGGCCCCGGGGCAGACCCAGGACACGCTGGAGAGATTATATCTCTCGGCTGGCCTGGGAACGCCTTGGTATTCCCCTGGATAAGCTGGAGGAGGTGGCTGGGGAGAGGGAGGTCTGGGCCTCTTTGCTTAGGCTGCTGCCCCCGCGACCCGGCCTCGGATAAAGCGGATGAAGATGGATGGATGGATGGATGGTTTCTCTTCAATCAATAATCAGGCCCCGTCTTATTTAAAGATTGCATAGTACCTTATCACCCCTATAGAGTACATTACTGTCAGATTGGTGGCTTACTGAAGGCCTCTCTTCTGTGGAAACAGCTCCCAGTTTGGATCTGGACGGCAGACACTCTCTCTAAGTTTAGGCTTAAAACTGCCCTTTTTGATAAAGCATATAGTGAGGGCTGGATCAGGTGACTCTGAATCCTCCCTTAGTTATGCTGCAATAGGTCTAGGCTGGCTTCCTATGATGCATTGAGTGCTTCTTCTTCAATAACCCTTTTTTTACTATGTGTTTATACTGAACTCTGCATTCAGTCATTAGTTATTATTTATTTATGGCTCTTTTCCACTGCACATATTTTTTCCTGTCTTCCTCCTCTCCCTCCCAACTTGTGGCATCAGATGGCTACTCCTCCCTGAGCCTGAATCTGCATGAGGTTTCTTCCTGTTCAAAGTGAGTTTTTCCTTTCCGCTGTTCCCAAGTGCTTGTTCCCAGGGGAATGTTCTATTACTGGGGTTTCTCTGCATACCTTTCATTATGAGGTGCATTGAGGTGACTGTTGCTGTGATTTGGTGCTATATGAAATGAATTTAATGAGTTAATTGAAGGAGAGTTACCACCAAATCCACCCCTGAATTGGGACACATTCATGAAATGGATCTCCATGGCCATGCAACTTTATGCAAGTCTTACAACAACTATTGCATTGCAAAATGTTGGATACCTATGGTATTAAGCACATTATAATGGAGCTTATAACAAAGGAGATTTATTCTCTGGAGTGTTCACGCATCTCCTTTGGCATCTGGGAGTTCAATGGACAGCTGTGGCTTTAGCAGTTACCAGGAGAATGGTAATTGTCTGGCTGCACTGTGCCAAGGGTAGATTTGGAACAGTTATTAGAGCAAACTGTCTGACATTCTCATGCAACACAAAATTAATATAACTAAGGTATTTTTGCAAGATCTTTTACAAAAGCATAATTCAGACAACACACTATATTTAGCTCTGATCTCTAACATTCTAAAATTAATAGAATAGAATAGCCCATTATTGTCATTGTACCTGTACAATGAAAGTGTGAAAAAGTAAGTCTCCTTCAAGACAGATTAAGATTATAATGACATCCTTATGTGTAAGGTTTAAATTTCCAGTTTATAAAATTGCACTTGTTGGACAGTCCTTACTTTTTAGAACAGTCTGTCATTTTTGTTGCTTGTCTTGGCTTTCTTACATCTTTCTCGGTCTCTAGTGTTGCACATTAAAAAAGAAAATCTCTCCCTGGGAAATAATGTATTACCCAAGAAGCAATAGGTTTAACGAGCAGACACATTTTGGTTATATTTGTTGTTATTCCATTTATGCCTGCTCCTTTTTCATACCACTAGCTAGATGTTGAGTAGAGCTACTAGACATTATTTACATCTGCCCCATAAAAGCATCACAGGATGAGAAAAAAAAAGCACGTGATGGGGCTGTAAAGCAGCTGTGGAATGTGATTTTTTTCCTTAATACTGGACAAGTACCTCCATGCCACCAGTGAGAGGAACACTAAGCTGCAGCATGCAAAAAAGTCATTCAACAGTAGCCCATATAACTTGGTTCTGGATTGTTCAGGTTTACTTTAATCCCTACCCACGGTGCTGTTCCGATATCAATCTCAGTTCAGATATCTCAGCAATCTCTTTACTTCTTTGACCTGTAACTATTACTTTATGGCTCAAAAGTAACTTTCAAAATAATGATTCAGGATGTGTGGTTTTTAGGTCTTTATCTGAATTATATTTGTGTGGAATGTGTTACCAAATTAAACTGAGCAGCAACGCTGTAGGCCTGCAAAATGGTGATCAGCTCTCAGCTCATCTATATGTTATACAGCGACTCTTTGAATGGCTGTCACAATTAATCCCCATAAAAGATATTATGGCTTATCATTTAAAATAAATTACAAATAGAATGATGGTGAAACAGGGGGAGACAGCTTATTAAATAATATGTCCTGTACGCTGTCATTATCTCAGTTGGTAGCTAAACGTTAAGTTGCTGGTCTAATACGCACCAGTAATGTGCTGCTTTTTGTTAAAACTGTAATAGAAGTTGAAGTAAATGGAAGTGTTTAAGACATATAGGTTTACCCAAACTAGCTATTACAATGCAGTTCAGTAAATTATGCTATCATAACCAGTACAATAAGGCAAAATTTGATTTAGATTTTGCCCTTCCATTTTTCCATCTATCCAACAGTCTTCTACTGCTTATCCTGCTCCTATTCCCAAGCCACCTCTTGTAGCTTTTCTGGTGTCCCATAGCTGGCTAGGTGTTCTTTGCCATTGGGAACACCAAGCCATCTGACACCTGTAATGTCTCCGGTGTGTCCTGGATTTACTCCAGTGAGTCCTCCCAGCTGGGCATTATTGAAACACCTCACCTCAGAAAGGTAAAGCATGCAGCCAGGCTTTGGGTGTCCAGAGAAAAAACTGGAAGCATGGTGCTTGTAGAGCCTATGCTGTAGTGGGCAACATGCTTGTTTGCATATTGTGCAGTTATTTGTATTGGTTTGCCATCACTGAAACGGAACTATTATGTTGGACTTGGAGCAAATAAATATTCAAAAACAGTTACTATTAATGAAATGTATAACAGAACGAAGACTTTCAGAACAGATGGGGTTTATACTCGGATTCTCAGAGCAACTGAAATAAGAAATCTGCATATGCCTACCCTGGCATAATGCTAGGTATTGCAGTTGCATTGTGAGCAAACTAGATAATATCACAGAGTATTGGTTTATGTTTGATGGATTAATATTATTATAATATTATTTAAACAGTATTAGTACTTTTATTTGTTATTTTATATTTTGATTTTTCCTATATATTTATATTTTTATTATTACTAATTGCAGTGTAAATACATTAAGCAGACCTAGTTTTTGCAGTCTGAATTTCTTCATGGCACAATTACTTTCCAGGGAAGGTGCATGCTTTGGTTATAGTGCAATATAGTAATGTAATCCAAACTGTAGGCACAACTTGGCATTAGAGGATCATACTTTGGACAACTTGATTGATACATTTATGTCTATGTAAGCTAGCCTACAGTAATAATCTTACTTTAAAAAAGCTAAAAACTTGTATGTACTGTATGTTTATTATGTTTCTTTTTAATTTTAATTAATTTTATTGACAGGGATGCTGCAATGCTGTCTGGAAACTATTCGGTTCAAATCGGTTTTGTTTATACACCGTGTTCCAAATTATTATGCAAATGATATTTTTATCTGATTTTCCTAAATAGTTGATTCAAAACACAGTCAGCATAATTTTCGAGTCATCAACCATTTGAGTATAATTCAGATGTTACTGTACAAAACTCCCAATGAAAACAGTATGTTTTTCAAAAATAAAAAACTTAAAATGCACTGTTCCAAATTATTACGCACACAGAGTTTCAAAACATTTTATAGGTTGTAGAGAATTGAAAATGGTCATTTGTTGAATTTGCAGCATTAGTAGATCAATTTTACTGAAATCAAACGCTATTTCAATCAAAAACATCTTAACAGGTCAAGTTACATATTAACATAGGACCTCTTATTTGATAGCAGTTTTACAATTCTTGCATCCATGGAACTTGTGAGTTTTTGGAAAATTTCTACTTGAATGTCTTTGCAGGATGTCAGAATAGCCTCCCAGAGCTGCTGTGTGGATGTGAACTGCCTCCCACCCTCATAGTTTTTTGTTTCAGGATGCTCCAAAGGTTCTCAATAGGATTGACGTCAGGGAAGAATGGGAGCCAACCATGAGCTTCTCTCCTTTTATGCCAATAGCAGCCAGTGATGCAGAGGTATTCCTTGCAGCATGAGATGGTGCATTGTCTTGCATGAAGATGGTTTTGTTGCAGAAGGCACAGTTCTTCTCTTTCTACCATGGATGAAAGTGGTCAGTCAGAAACTCCACATACTTTGCAGAGGTCATTTTCACACCTTCAGGGACCCTAAAGGGGCTGACCAGCTCTCTCCCTGTGATTCTGGCTCAAAACATGATTCCACCACCTCCTTGCTGACGTTGCAGCCTTGTTGGGACATGGTGGCCTTCCACCAACCATCCACCACTGCATCCATCTAGACCATCCAGGGTTGCATTGCACTCATCAGAGAACAGGACTGTTTGAAAATTAGTCTTCATGTAGTTCTGGGCCCACTGCAGCTGTTTCTGCTTGTGAGCATTGGTTAGGGGTGGCCAAATATAAGGTTTATGCACGACTGCAAGTCTCTGGAGGATCCTACACCTTGATGTTCGCAGGGCTCCAGAAGCACCAACAGCTTCAAATATCTGTTTGCAGCTTTGTAATGGCCTTTTAGCAGCTGCTCTCTTAATCTGATGTATTTGTCTGGCAGAAACCTTCCTCATTGTGCCTTTATCTGCACAAACCCATGTGTGTTCTGACTCAGCCACAAATCTCTTAACATTATGGGAATCACGCTTAAGTTTTCATGAAATATCTAAGGTTTTCATTACGTGTCCAAGGCATTCACCTATTTCACGCTTTTCAGCAGCAGAGAGATCCTTTTTCCTTCCTATATTGCTTGTAAATGGTAGTCTGCTTAATAATGTGGAACATCCTTCTTTAGTAGTTTTTCCTTTAATTGGGCTCACCTGGCAAACTAATGATCATAGGTGTCCGAAATTTATTTCAGTCGTCCAAAGAGCCCTGAAACACAATTCCATCCATGGGTTTAATTGAAAAACAACTTATTTAATCTTTATGACACTTAAACACAATTTGCATAATCATTTTGGAACGCGGTGTATATCGCCAAATTACAACAACAGTCACCCAAAGCACTTTATATTGTGAGGTAAAGGCTCTAGAATAATATAGAGAAAGCCCCAACAATCACACAGTCCCCTATGAGCAAGCATAGGGATGGGCAGCCATGTGTGGGCGACCAGTTAGATTTGAGGGGACATCTAACAGTGTCACAGCACTATAGTAATACAGTAATTACTGTTAAGTCACATTTAACTACATTTAACTACATACCATAGTTTATGATAATCCAGTCCAAAGTTTAAAAGACACAGAAATAAAATAGTATATGTGGTTCTGTGTATATCCAACATACTAGATACAAGAAATGTATGTTCTTTTTCAAATCATTTATATCTGACTTATTGCTTTTCTCATTTATTTGATGTTTTTCTTTCTCTTAGTCTTGGTTGTCATTGTTTTCCCTGTGCCTAATGTTACCCCGACTCATTTGCTCCCTTCACAGCAAAATCCAATATTTGAAGATATGCTCCCTGGCTTAGCTTCTGTAAATATGTTTTCAAAATCCCATTTATGTGATTTTTTTTTTTACTTGTGCACATGGAAAGCTTGTAATTAGATTGATTATTTTAATATAGCTACACAAAATTAAAAGGAGCTCAGTTTTCTCAGAAATCATGAACTGTGGTAAAGACTTTCCTATTTCTATGCTATAGATGTGAGCATCAGAAACAATATTTCAATTGAATACAGACTTAACATGCATGCGGTAGTGTTGAATGAATATTGTGCTTGCCTTTGGTCTCTGTTTCTCTTCTGATCTAAGGCGTTAGTGACATAAATCCATCTGTTGCTTGATGGAAGAAAATGTAACTCTTGGAACCCTTTGCATATCATGTTTAATTGGCTTCAGTCTTCAAACAGCTTTACTTTAGATTACGTTTTATCAGATGGATAGTTTTTCTCTCATTTAATAACTCTGTTTCACATCACAAATGAGCAGAATCGCAAACTTGAACTTTCATCTAAACAATAAAATAAAATTACATGATGTCCATCTATCATAATAAAATATACATTTTCAATGTTATAACCAGCTGAATCAAAGATAAAACATTATTACATTTAGATATTGGCAAGAACACTACAATACAGGACACAGTACACTATATTTAATAAAAAAGAATAATCAAAAATGCCTAAAATATATCATTTTAACCCTGTTTTAGTTTTAACAAACAAGGGAAAGTCGAACTTTCAGAAAACTTTGAAACACCACCAGTTACTCATGCAATTGTCACGGTGGTGGACGGACTCAGGCACAGACTGAGGTAGCACGGTTCAACAATACTTTATTAATCACTCCTGTGCGCTATGTACACGTGCGGGGGGACGGGGGGGGGACGGACACCAGGGTCCCGGGGATCAATAGGCCGGGGAAACACACTTCTTCATACTTGCTCCGCTCCTTTTCCAAACACTCACACGAGCAACCCACTCACACTCACGGGGTCCAGGAGTCAAAACGGACGGGTCCAGATAAACCTATAAACATAGACGAGGGTAAGTCGGAGGCAAGCACGGGAACAACTGATTCACAGTGAAACCAGGCAATACTGACGAGGGTTACTCAATATTCCAGCGACAAATAGCTCAGAGCCCCAGCCTTAAGAAGAGCCAGAGATCAACTGCAAATCACTCGAGATCAGCTGCAGGTGCGTGGGCCAAGGGCGGGAGCCCAATCAGAGCTCCGCCCAGGCAGACAGGTAGGAGAGAGAGAGAGAGAGAGAGAGAGAGAGAGAGAGAGAGAGAGAGAAAACAACAAACACTTGTGGCCACACTAGGTTGGCCGGGGAGGCACAGGGACCATGACAGTAATAGAGAAACCATTTTGACATCGGTGCAAACTCTTTAAATAACATGTTTTCCTAAAGAGGACTGGTTTGAAATGTAATCCTCGTCCAATAACAGAACTAGAAATGAGATGTCCTATCATAATGTGCTGGTCAGGAAAGATAGTTGAGTGCAAAGTACACTTCGTGTTAGAAACGCTTATATAAGCAGTGTCCTCTTAATTTGTTGGGACCTTTATGAAAGTAAAAACATGATCACCCATTATAATCCAAACCAGACCTAATGTGAGAATCATGTACAAATAAAATTCCAGCCTATTTCAGGTGTCATTGAGCAAGAGCTGACAAATTTAGCAATATTTTAATATTATACAGTAAAAATGCCTTCCACAGCCTTTCTCCAAGTTTAAAATTTGTATTTATTTATATATTTCTATATTTTAGGATTTTTAATTTTTAAATTGTCAATAATCAAAAACTGTGTACTATCAGTTTAATTCATAATCTTGATACTCACACCAGGTCTCCTACGGGGAGTTTCCCATCTCCTTATCACTTTCACAGAGCTCAAGCAGGGGAGCTGGAAAATCTAATATTCCGCTTCATGGTTATGGAACAGACTTAGCCACTACTCATGGTTTAGCAGTTTTTAATTGCATCAGGGAAAACCATGCAATGTACATTTTGCTCCCTAACTCCAACCCATTGAGCGTAATGTATATATTAGTGTAGGCAGGTGGGGGAGTCTGTGCAGCCACAGCTGTCAGCATTACTGCAAGGTATGAGACACTGGTGGATCCCCACAGGCATAGAGATCCCATGCAAAGAGTTGCTTGCTTTACTGCATACCATCTCCTCTTTTCAGACTTGAGTTGCTATGATTTTAAGCTGAAACAATGAACAGATTTTAAATACAAATATGAGAACTCATTAACTGTTACATAATGATATATATATTTTTGTTGGAAATGTTTACATACTGTAATGACATACAAAATTAGGTACTGTGTAAAAGCACCTAAAAGTTTTATTCCACTATCTGAACATTCATGCCTTTAAAAGGGTACATGTAAAAAATAAAGAAATAAAAAATTCAGCATATTCCAATTCAGTAACAGCTGTGCTCTCTTCACCACTTTACAGTAAAAGGTGAGCTAATGTGCACCCACACTTCTTGAAACAGCATTATGGCCCTCAAGAGGTTAGTGATCTTTTTTTTAAGATGGTTATCCATTTATATGCCTGGGTCAAGTGCTACTTTGAATTTATTTCTAACCTTTGCTTAGAACAATTTACCCAGGTTGAGGGCACATTTAGATAGGGAAATGGGTCATATTAAAGCAACAAATAGGAGTTTTAGCATCAGTTGAATAGGGTTTTGTAAGTCATGTTCTGGAGTGGGCACACTTTGGGCTTCTCTTTCCCTAATTACATCATGAAGTCTCCACAAATGGGATTAAGAATTGCCACTAATGGGCAATACCTAGTATGTACTGCTACATAAATGAATCACCAACAGCTACATTAAGATACTAGGGATAAGGCATCCTGTATAGGGACTGCCTTTACAAGAATGACACCAAGCATAAAACAGCTGTTGGTCTGACATTTATAAATTGGCAGTCAACATGTGTGTAAATTATAGGAATGACCAGAAACAATTGTTAAAAGCTTACAGAACGTGTGTATTTAAGTCTTTCTTTTTTCACAGGGTTTTCACAGGTCCCAAATATTGAATAGCAAGGTGATAAACCATAGATGGCAAAAGCATTAAATAGTCAAGTATTAGTATTTGTTTTTTTTTTATGGGCGATTGCTCAGGGAACACAGACCTCATGATATCATATCATAAATGAGATCTTTCTGTATTACATATCTCCTAATCTGAAAGAGGGTCTTCCAACATAAAATTATTTAATACTTTTTGAAAAAAAAGTTATAATTAATTTGCATTTATATTTTTAATGCCTATGAATATTGAAAGCAACGCTGTAAAGAAGAGTGGCCTATCCAACTAAACAAGTATTGCACGATATCTGGGAGTTCTTTGACAGTTAAAATGCAATGCAAGTTGCAGGTTTTTAATCCATGTAGCATTTGTCAATTAACACACGGCTAATACTTTGATAATATACATCCCAGCAGTGCCACAACATTATGTTATTATTATTATTATTTTTTTGCTCATATTATATTATGAGCATGTTAATGCTGTTTTTTTTTAGTAAATTGTCAATTTATTAATTAGGGATGTTGGTTTTACTGATACACATTTTGTGTAGTTTCCACTTAAACTACACAAAATGTTCTCCCATATATACAACGTGTAAGCTACAGAATAGAGCGTTATTATTCACTCAGAGCTCAAAAATCTACATAGCAAAAATTAGTAAAGTCGCACCATTTCACACACAAATAATGCAGAGCCGAGTAAAACACTTTTTACAGTGTCAGCAAAATGTTACTGATCACTGGTGCTGCTAGGACTAACCTATGACTCATGGTTGAGTCATAGGTTTATTTTTTTCTATTCGTTTTTGTTCATGTAATGTTCTGAAAAACCTAAGCTTACCAATACAAAACCACCTTAACTGATTAAGTTGATTACCCTTGGTGACGCTATAGCTTACCTGGTTGAGCAGGTGACCCATTAACTGAAGGTGTTGTAGGGGTTACAGGCAATTTCCTGTGTCTCATTTCCACTGACTTGCTCCCTACCTTCCTGACTCCTCCTTGAACTGTCAAATCAAATATCAAATAAATGCCCAAGTGACAAAAACAAAAGTCTTTAAAAAAAAGATTAATCTGCCAGTAAAACCTCTCAATATAATAACATCCCTATTGAAAATGGAGCTCTTTCCCTCTTTTAGCAGCACCACCACTGTCATAACAACACAGGCAGAAAAATGACATCAACTATATGTACCAACAAGACCAAACCTGTTACAATAAAGAAACAAAGAGCTACATAAGAGAGAATTAAGATGAAAAGTCTTCCTATAAATCTGAAGTCCAGTTTGTACCATCCCATAGTTAAAATCTTTCAAGATGGCCTCTGCCAATCAATCAACCAATTTCAAAATCATGCTAGATGCTCATTAAACCAATCCTCTCCATGGTTGAAAATCCGCATCAAAATTCTAGCAGCAGTAACTTTTGCTGACATTCAGAAGACCCTTCTTTTGATATAGTTCACTTTCTGTTTTTAGAAGGTTGCTTTTTCGTTTTGCAAATTTCTAATCTAACATTGCCAAAGTGGGCAAATAAGCCCAGAAATAATGGCCATGAAAAGACCTAAACCCAGTGACTTTAACACCAGTTACTGGCCCATAAGAAACAATTCAAACATAGATCTGCTGTTGTTAAAACTGTGTTTTCTGGAAGTGTAAAACGTACAATCCATTCAGGATTACATCTGCCAGGACCACTGCTAATGATTCTAGTCAACCTTTAAAGGCTTTAAAGCAAAACTATTGTATCTTAACCAGACATGTAACTTCAGAATGTCATAATACAAAATGTTAACTATGGTGTTCTGCAAGAGAAATGGCAGTGTCATGTAGTTAATACAGTTTTATTTCTACCTCCATGTCAGTGTGCATTTTGTGGTCCAACATTTTAAACCCCTCAACAAAAAAATCTGAGAGTTCACATGTGTCATATAAGGTTTTATATTTCAGTTTACTGAACTAATGTGAGGTAGCGTCAAGACTTGATCACAGTTTACTAGATGGATGTGTCTGCCCAGACAGAAAAAAATATTCTATTTTTATGGATCCTGCTCAAGGGAGCTGAAGTTTTTATTGAATCATATGGCCTACACTCATGTAGGGAAGGACAAGGAAAATGAGTAGGCTAATAAGTGCCTTTTACACTATGTTACTTCCCCCCTGATAACTAAAGCATTAGACTCTACTTGGGTCTTCTCTTCAGAGTAATCAGCAGTTTGGAAAAGCAATGTGTTAAGATGAACCCTATACTAGCACTGTGACAATCCTATTAAGAAAACACTGTGTGCTGTTAGTGTCACACAAATTGGCTGCAAGTAGTCTGGCTGCTCTCCAGGCATGACTCAAGGTGACGGCAGCAACACAAAAGCGCAAACCTGCTGTCCAGATCAATACAGGCATATTGATGACATAGGGCACATACATTTGTGGTACGATGTAATGAAACCAAAGAGAGCGTAGTTACAAGAAAGAAAGTAAAGTAAGTCGTGTAGTATATTTGTATGCTACTTAGTCAAGAGCAAGATAGTAGATTACAATCCTATCTGTTCCCATACTTTAGCCAGATATGAGTTCCCTAACAATTATCACTCCTCAGAAATGTTAGAAGAGAACGCACACAGTCACACACAGCCCCCTTCTCTTTCTGAAGGTCTGCAAAATAGAGAAGGACACAGATATACTCATGTGCAGTGTGTTAAAAGACTAGGACAAGTGAATAGACATGCTATATTTTAAAAACAGGGAGTTTTTGGCAGCTTTGATGTATTCCCTGTGCAGTATGGCAGTCTGGGAGCCTGCAGAGAAAAAACCCCAGATGCCACAACAGAGAGAGAAAGAGTGCGGGGTGCAGAATGGTATTGCAGGTCAGTGCTTGCGTCATGAAAAGAATTATAGTTCATATCTCTGGAGCTACGCTCATGTTCCCCTTTGTATTCAGCTCTTGTTCACTTTCTTTTATCTTTTAATGCAACCATTCGTCTCATTGTCTAACGCTGTGGCAGAAAAAAAATAAGGCAGCATCCAATTTCCTAACCAGGGTGAATAAATCATAGATTCTACTCAGAATCCTTTACCATGGCTTCATCTAATCCACTCTAAACCCACGTGTGTTAAGTCAATGATCAGACACGATGTAATTTTTTTCTCTTTTAGTAAAACAAAATTTAACAATTAAGCTATAACATGTTATGATGCATTTTCATTGAAAATAAATTTTCAAATAGTGAATCCTGCAAATATAATAGCATATGATTAAGAGCACAGTTTCTAAAAAGTAAGTCATTTATGGAAATATTGTAGAGCTCAAGGAAAAAAGGACCGTTTCTACTCATTGTTTGCATCCTGAATTGTGTTTGTTTGAAACCATTGAGGATGGATAAACTGTTCTTGAATATGTTGCTGAGGGTGACCTTATCGTGCGTTTCAGTTAGCGATAGAAGAGAAGACAGAATGATGATGAATCTGTTGCATTTGGTCATTTTTGATCTGGGCTGGTGTCCTAGTATCACGTATCCCTCAATAATCTGAAGACAGTTTAGAATATTGGAGACTATTGTTCAGCATTACATTTTGACAAAACAAAGGCCTTTTCTTATCAGCATCTGACTGATATGTTGGAGGCAGTGAACTTGACTGCAAGCGTGGGAGGAGAAGCACAGTAGAGGGCATGTCAGTTGCAATCAAGCACTACAACTGAGTTTTGTGTCAAGGATATCCCGGCTTTGCACTTAAATGACCTGCCTGTTAGGGCCAGATGATAAATGTAAACAAAATGCAAAGGGCTAAATATATATGTATATACGTGTATGTTATCTTTGATGGAAATGAAAAGAATGAAAAGCATTATTATAATCTTATTTTAAATGGTTAGTATGTAATTTAATGATGGAGAAATTAAATTCCCTTCCAAAGCATTGCTCACTTTAGTTTTACTTTTTTCCTGTTCCATTTTCGACATTACTTTGCTTCTCCTATGTGCAGAGAAAGAGGACTCTGTTATCTCTCCCACACTAATTAATTATCATTTGCCCTCTGCAGCTTATGCAGGGTCCATATATTATGCCTGCTTTAGCTGCTTTACATAGACAATCCATCACAGTGACCATCATTCCTAAATCAAAGTTCCTTTATTATTTCACTTTTTTTGGTTAGCATTACAATGAACGTGAAGCACTGCTTTCTCGTTCATTGCTTACAACTCACACTGCATTGCCAAAAATATTCACTCATCTATTCAAATCATTTCCATGGCCACATGTATGATGATAGGATGCTAACAACGCTGTGTAACAAATCTAGAGAAATTTCCTTGCTGCTAAGTATTCTAACAAAGTATTCTAACATAGTGGAAGTAATATGAAACGACAGCAAATCACCCACAGTGGTAGGCCACGTAAAATCACAGAGCAGGGCCAGCAGATGCAGAGGCTCATACGTTCAGCAGAGTCAATTTCTACAGCCTTCTAAACTTCATGAGGCCTTCAGATTAGCTCAAGAACAGTGTGTAGAGAGCTTCATGGATAATGTTTCCATGTTAGAGCAGTTGCATCTAAGTGTTACATGACCGAGAGCAATGCAAAGCATCAGATGCAGTGGTGTAAAGCACACCACCACTGGACTCTAGAGCAGTGTAGACGTGTTCTCTGGAGTGACGAATCCTGCTTTTCCATCTGGCAATCCAATGGCCAGTCTGGGTTTGGCAGTTGCCGGAAGAACGGTACTTATCTGACTGCACTGTGCCAAGTGATGGAAGAGGCATCCTGGTGTGAGGTTGTTTTTCTCTAACAGGCTCAGCCCCTTAGATCAAGTGAAACCGACAATTAATGCTTCAGCATACCAAGACAGTTTGGACAATTTCATGCTCTGAACTTTGTGGGAACAGTGTGGACATGGCCCGTTCCTATTCTAACATGACTGTGCACCAGTGCACAGAGCAAGGCCCATAAAGACATGGATGAACGAGTTTAGTGTGAAAGAACTTGACTGGCCTGTACAGTGTCATGACCTCAAACCGACAGAAGACCTTTGGGATGAATTAGAATGGAGACTGCGAGCCAGGCCTTCTCGTCTAACTGATGTTGGACGAGGCCTGGCTTAGCCTGTACACTTTTGGAAAAGTGATCAAATATTCCCATAAACACAGATATATATATATATATATATATATATATATATATATATATATATATATATATATATATATATATATATCATGTCATATCAAACCCCATGGATTAAGAATGGGATGTCACTGAAGTTCGTATGCATGTGATGGCACACGGGTAAATACTTTTGGCAATATAGTGTCATTTTAGGATTCACCAGAAGATCACTTTTGGACATCAGTATCAGTGTTGTTGAAGAAATATTTTGTTTATGATTGCAGTATTCTTTACATTTCCAGCCAGTATGAGCTAACAGCTATACATCTCAAAATGTAAAAGCAAGTGAGCATATACTGAGAGTATATATTATTTTGAGTAATAAGCCTTTTCTAAACATAAATAGATTACATTTTTCTTCTGTGCCATTTCAGTCACTGGAAACACTAATGGAATTAAGGCCAAACGTTTTTTTTTAATGTAAAATGTAATTTTGGCATCATGGCTGTATTGTTTCTAAGCACTGTTTCTTTTCTTTGTTGAACTCTTATATTTATTTAAAAAAAATCTCTCTTTGTGGCTTTTTGTGGTCTGCATAGGTGTTCTATGTGTGTGCTTGTGAAATAAGATTTTGAAAGGCTCATCTGTGTAAAACTTTAAACAAATGCATAATTACAACAGCGTCATAGAACACTCGGCCTACTCTAAATTACTCTAAAATAGGAGTCATCAATCATGCTCATTCAGGACACTGTCTTTAAAACCTGGTTGAGCTTGTCTTAGCATCATAGTGGAAAAATGTTATTAGATCTGTTCAATCGACTTTTGCCTCCACTACTCTTGCATAAGAAATTGTACATTTTGTTTATATAATTTTTTGTGACAACACATTTTGCCTTGTGTACTTTGTCTGCATATAGTTTGAACACTGCATTTTTTTTACTTATTACATTTAAGCACTCTGAGCTAATTCAACAATTTTGCGACAATTTTGGCAACAGCTCAGAATATGTAAATGGTAAATGGCCTGCATTTGTATAGCGCTTTTCTAGTCCATAGGACCCCAAAGCGCTTTACACTACATTCAGTCATTCACCCATACATTCACACACTGGTGATAGCAAGCTACATTGTAGCCACAGCTGCCCTGGGGCACACTGACAGAGGCGAGGCTGCCGGACACAGGCGCCACCGGGCCCTCTGACCACCACCAGTAGGCAAACACAGGGTTAGTATCTTGCCCAAGGATATTTGGCATGCAGCCAGGAGGCAGCCTGGGATCGAACCACCGACCTTCTGATTAGTGGCTGACCTGCTCTGCCACCTGAGCTACAGCCACCCATGTATCCATGAAAACTACAGAAAATCAAAATCCTTACAGTATTTTACAAGTCTTGTGTAAATTGTGTATTTGTATTGCTAGAGCAATAATAGTGGTTGTCAGAGTTTTACATAATAGCATTCATTTATTTGCATGTAATTGGTAAAGGCTGAAATATAATTTCTTTATGCAACACACATGTGAATGTTAAAATATGAATTTGTATAAATGCAAATGCCACAATGGTGTTACTTATCCCATAAATGTTCCTGAGCTGGTTTAACCACTGAAATATTTAAATGGCATTGAGGCAATTGCAGACATATTATACCGTTAAGATATCAGGACAGTTTTATCCACAGGGAAATTAGTGTTTATTATCTAACTGGGGTCATAGAAATATATAAAACTGTGCCCTCTTATGGCTAGGATTAAAGTAAAAAAACGAATAAACAAACAAACAAACAAAATAACATGTTAAGGGTGTTTAAGAAATAAAACAACAATGTAAGCTAATTTTTAAAGTTTTCAAGTTAAGGTACTAGTAATAGAAACTGAGTTTATTTCAGACTTTTATAGCTTCATCTAGCATCTATCGTAGGAAATCGCTAATGAGAAATGGAAAAGAAATGTTTGATAAGCTAAAAATAAGGGGAAAGGCTTAAGCTGAATTTTGAAATTTTGCGTAAATCTATTTGAGATTCACTGTTAACATTACAGTGACTCAAAGGGTTACTTCACCGATAGTAAAGAATTCATATTGTTTTATCCCTGGACTGTCCAATTTCAAACAGTGCTTTCAACATTCTTGCATAAATGCGATGTAAATTTCCGGCACTTTGTTCTACTGTTTTACTTGAGTCTCACTGCCCTCATAGTATGCAGATGTTTTTAATGAAAAGCTCTAAATTACACTAGCGTATAAAATACAATGCCAGACACAGAAACTGTAAGCGCCTTGTGTTATACAACATTTAGTTATTTACCTGACAGAGCTGATGGAGAGAAAACAAAGTCAAACTGCATATATACATATATATACACATATAAATTATGGTTGCCAGAGAAATGAAAAACAAAGTGCTTAAGTTCCTCTGTATCTTCTGAATGTGTACAAGGTAACCTAAAATGCCAATGCTGACTTTGTAGCATGTTTCTCCTATTCCAAAGTGGATTTACATTAAAATATGTGTTCTAGGACTTGGTGAAATCATTATCGAGTCCATTTACAAATACAAATTCACAGCAGATGTCGGTAAACCAATCAGTAAAA
This sequence comes from Mchenga conophoros, assembly GCF_057382185.1. Lineage (NCBI taxonomy): Eukaryota > Metazoa > Chordata > Actinopteri > Cichliformes > Cichlidae > Mchenga > Mchenga conophoros. The sequence goes on from NC_140526.1 coordinate 12,062,039, forward strand.
GAATATACTATGAATATACTAAAAATTATTGGAGTCCATCATTCTTGTTCACACACACAATGAAGCTTTTGGTAGTTCGGTTTTGTTCATCTTCTTTTGGAATTAAGCTGTATCCTTTTAGGCCTGTTTGGTTGAGTGGGTTGTCATTGTATGAGTAATCACTTTTGTTAATGTTCTGCTATTGACCTGGTGAATGCAAAGAGGGACGCTGTTCTTTGTGTAATTTGAAATGAATAGGCTGGCTGCAATAGCATTACTCATCGTCATCTGTAAAATTAAAAAAAATGTCTGGAAATTTGGCTTGAGATAGTAAAAATGTATATATCATATTAAAGTTTAGAGCCTCATTACATATTTTCTAAAGAGCGCAACCAATCTGTGCGAGTGTGTGTGTGTGCTGCGTGGGGGTGGTGGGGGGTGAGGTTGATAAGCTGGTAGCTGTCTTTTTTGATAGATAGGTAGAACATGCAAATATAATTGAAATAACAAGAGAAAAAAACCCTTAATAATCATCACGTTTTCATGTATACATCTATATCTACAGAATGTGTGTGCTCGAAAAGGAGTAGGATGAAGTTTACACTTTTCCTGTTCCTACCCCCTTATTTCAAATTTCATTGCTTACAAATCCATATCCAGAATTCAACATTATTTGATTCATATATGTTTAACTATGTACAAGTCTAACACATTGAACATACTCAAATAAAACAATTTTCGGCACGTAAACCCAAACAACAACAAACTACATTTTTACATAAACTAATCATCCTGTGTTTAACACCCGCTTAATCTCTGAGCTTATTTTATATCTATGTGACAAACACCTTAATGAACACTTAAGCTTAGGTTACTCTGGCCTCGATCTATAAAAAATGAGGACACTATGAGACAACTCAGTCACTGAGAGGAAAACTTCCTATATTCATGCAATTTATTATTTTTGAACAATCGTGTGAATTTTTGTATTGATGTACTTTTCTTGATTTCATCTGTACAGGTGTTCCACACACTAACTGTAATGCTGTGATAGTTTACATTTAATTTGATATTATATTTAATTTGATGAAATTAATTTTAAATTAAATTTTCTTCTTTATTTAAGTAATAAACAGCATGCTTCTCCATCATGCCAAGTCAGACATTTATACATTTAAACCAAACCAAGACACAAATGCAAGACTGCAGCGCTCAATGTGATCATTCATTTTTAAGCTTGACTTTTGTTTATGTTTCAAAGGAAGTGGGACTAGTTTGTCCATCTTTTGTAAATTTGATTGGTTTTTGGCCAACCTTTTCTAACAGAATTTGGTGGGGTGGGGAAAACATGCTTTACGGTTTCATAAACTGACAGAGCTGAAGACTGAAAGATTACAGCAAGTGAAAGAAAAACAGTGGTGAATTAAGCGGATTTCTCTCAGCTTCATGACGTGATTTACTTTGTTGAAGATAATCTGTGTTTTTTTTTTCCTTAGGCCGCTGTTTTTTAAAACATTTAATAGTTGAACAAAAGAGAATTCACACACCATTGCCTGAGTTGATGATTTAACACTTTGGATGCCTTCCTATTTAACACAAATACAATAAATACAAATACAAGGGTAATAAAATAAATGTTTGCTACTGTTAGATACTGTATCTGACATACAGAAAATTTAGCAGATAAATAGTTTGGTCTTTTTTGGTCATAACCAAATAAGATGAATAACAAATAAAGAGCTCTTTTATTTTTATTGCTGTTTTTTTGGGGGGGTTCACATATTTTTTATTACTTATTTCAAAGTTAAATATAAATCAGTATCTTTTCAAGTGGTCATAGGACCGTGTTTAAATCTGTCATTTGCTTGAGGAAAAAGGATTCTAAAATCTATCATATTTGAAACCAGCTTAATGAAGGGGACTAATTGATCAAAACAATATCATAATTATAATCACGGCGTTGATCTGGGCTCATTACCCATTCTAGATGCAGAAATTTTGTTCAATTTAGTGGATGCTGACAGAGCCACGCTTTCCCTTTCCAGACTGCTAATTTCTTGGTGCCACGTGTACATCATTTGTCTTGGACCAAAATCTATTCTGAATAGAAGGCTTTCATTAAGTCATCCAATAATGAGCCTGTTTGTCAAGTACAAATGCCACGAGTGCTGAGGGCAGTCATTCAAGGGCACATTTTCCATGCATTGTCAATTGTGTTGCTGTGTTCACCCAATAGTAAAGGAAGAAAATCCAATAACCGTTTCCCTGTAGAATATTGCATCAAATTTTAAAAAATAGCATGATATTAAAATTGCTGTGTATGTGTAGCTAAAATTGTATGAAGTGAATGCAGTTTACAGTGTATCCAGTATGTATTTGTGGCTTTTTTGTGTTTATTCTTACTTATTTCTACATTTTCTTTTCGTGTTGCTAATGCATCTCTTTTCTTGCCTTTGTTAAAGCCACAATATACATATTTAATTGACCCCTCAGGTCTGCTCACATGTAAACAGTCAATTCACACTGTGATGGGGTTTTACCCTGTCTGATCAATTCGCCAATCCCAGCAGGGCTTGTCTGTCAGCAGGTTATCTTGTAACAGTGATAACACAGCTCTGATTTTCTTTTTCTGTAATGGAAAGGTGAAGAACTAATTAGCTCATTGGGCTGTTAAATTTCTGCAAGAAAAGGTGTTAAAGACAGATCCTGCTGATGGAAGCCATGTAAGTGTTCAAACCACATGCTGCACAAGGACAAAAAGACCATGGAGTCAGTAATTAAGAAATAGCTTGAAGTAATTTCTCAAAAAATTTTAACTGTTAGAATATTCCTCTTTCACTTAATCTCCTCTTTTTGTCCTGAATATTAAGTATGTAATTCCTTTTACAACTGATTTGGAACTACATCAGTGTCTTTGTCCTCTTTTGCTTTTGCTGTTAAATGATCAGCCACAACATTAAAATCGCTTTCAGGTGAAGTGAATATCACTGATTATCTCATTACAATGTCATCTGTCAAGGTGTAGAATATATTAGAAAGCAATCTGATATATTTAAAGCATGGAAATAAGAAAGTATCAGGATCTAAGTGACAATGTCGGACTTGTGATGGTTAGACAAGTCATAGCAACTCTAAAACAGCCGCAATTTTACAGTGGTAGAGCCCGAAAAGGTACTCTATATGTGCCCAAGGCTAACTCATTTGCAGGAGGAGCCAAGAGTCGGTCTGATGAATAACCCACAATGTGCCCTAGGTGTGTTTTTCATTTATCAGGAGAAGAGGACAAAATGCACTATGACTATCTGGTATATGACCTTTCTAAATATTATTCCAGACCATCTATACCCCTTCGTGAAAAGACTAATCTCTGATCACACTGGCCTTTTCAAGACCAGTTTAAGAAACATGTCAGATAATTTAAGGTGTTGACATGGCCTCTAAATTCAGTTCTCAGGTGTTCGAAAAGAAGGTCAGAACTACGGACACCCCACCTCATGATTTAAAGTACTTAAAGGAGCTGCTGCTAACATCTGGTACCTGATAAAATACAAAAGCTCTATAAGTATTCTGGAACGCAAACAGGTTTGTTTGCATGAATGAGGCGACTTACAGAATATTAGGCAGATGCTTTTAGCATTGTAGCTGATCCATGTATACAACCACTGGTGTAGAAACTGATGAAGAACCTTGTTTCCCAACCATCACACTAACCACACCCCTGGGCAGGTGAATGCATATCTGACATATTACATTGAGTCTGTGCAACAGTCTCTACTGCATCATGAGCCAATGTAATATATTATGCCTCTTAAACACAGGGGAGACAGCAAGTAGAGACGTGATGTGCATGCAGCTGAAGTTTGCAACAGAGAATGTCCTGAATTATTTAATACCAAACAAGGTTTGGGTGAGCACAGAGGATAACAGTTCATTTAGGTAATGCATGGTGAAAGCACTGTCAAATTTTCCCCAGATACATTCTTAACACTTCCAAAGGAAGAGAAATATACTGTAAAACCACATTGTGTACTCTTACGAAATATTGCCCGAAGCATTAATTGTAATGAGTTAGAAGTCCTGAAACGGCCTAGTTTTAGAATAACAAGGTGTTATTTTTCTTCTATATTTAAATGTAACAATACAGAATCTTGAACTCTTCCATGACAAAAAGTTGAGCTTATTAGTGAAGTTTTAATATATTTGCAATAATTCTACTTTTATTTTGGAAATGGACTACAGAGCAATAGTAGTGGTGAATCTCTCATATGTGCTTAAGCCTTAAAAATCAATTTAGTACCATCCCTACACCATATATGTCCAGCTGGACATCACTAACTAAAATAAATGATATTTTGTGTCTCAGGCTTAGCTGGCTCAGCTAGCCATGCTTTGCACCGTAAATAAACCGCAAGGTGCAATACATCTCAGACCAAGATGTATTTCCTGCATGTACAGCACAATCCTAATCTATCTTCATACTCAATCATAATATGAGCACTGTGGAGTTCTTTTATAGTACCGTATAAAAGAGAGTGAAATAAGTGAGAGTGCTTAGTGTATGTATCTGTATTAGTGGTGTGCCTGTTGGTTTTTGAGTGACAGCGGGCGCCATTGCCCGCTGGAGATGTTGCTTTATGTGTTTTTTGCATCTCTGCCTTTCATATGGAAGTGCAGTTCTACCCAGTGTGTGTGCAGTGTTGTCTCAGCTTAATGTGTGCTCCCAGTGTTACCACATCTTCAGCCCATTCTGTAAAACACCGGGGGCTGCACAAAGTCATTTTCTGATGCTTATGGTACAAATTTGCAAGCGTGAGCATATTGTATTGCTTCATGAGATAGAAGTCAACCCGCATTTTCCAAGTGTCAGTAAAATAATTCAACTCATTAGGCTACCAACTCTTATCAGTTGTTTATGGGATCACAAGAACTAGAACTTTATTGGCGGGTGATTCCCTCAGGCACTCCCTGCCTTTTTATCAGGGTCTGTATCTCTGTATCTTGTGTTAAGAGTACTGTCATCAAGGAGCCCTTTCTCATCTCCATCCACACTAGTTATCACTGTCCCTATTAACACAGAGCACCAGTGAAAGAAGCCAGCAGCCTCTAAGTGATCTTATCAAGGTCATCCCCTGGATAGCGCTGAGGAAAATAAAACAGATAAGAGATCTTCCATAACTTAATTAGCTTTTTATCACACAATGCAATTACAAAATTGTCAAGCAGCTGGTATAAGAGGCTGGGAACACTTTGAAGGAACTAACAATAACAAAGTGGTCAATGCCACTGGGAGAGCGATGGCCCTTTTCGTCTCCTCAGCTAAAGGCTGTAACTCAGTACAGAGGGTAAATCAGATGGAGCAATGTGGTTTATTTAGCATCCATTGAGTAATGGTAGCCCAATGCAGAACATACCATTCTGAGGCCAGAGCACCCACTGAGATGCTGATAAGAGAGATTAATGGTGTTGTCTGAGTGGCTGGCACACGATCAGTGCTTGAGCAACCCAAATCTGACTGCTATCTAAAGCATCTGTATCCCTGCGAAGCATTGAGCTGGATGAGGCAAAAGGACAAGATGTCACATGAATAAATAAAGCGACAAGACTAGGGGGGAAAACAGCCCATTGCCTGTACATTCTGGTCAATGCACAAAAACTGCATTAAGGCAACACATGAGCAAGTGACAGCGAGATGGAGAGAAGGGAAAAGGAATAGGTATAAATGTATAAATAAATCAAAAGGTTAAGCAGAGAAAACAGAGAGTTTGAATTGCAGTCACACTGAATATGGAAATCTTTTTGTAAGTGTGCTCAAAATTTGCATGGAAATTGCATTTTGGTCCCTTGCTCTTTTGTGTGTGTTTCTGTGTGTATATGGCAGGCAGGGTGGAGGTCTATTATCCCTTTTGTAATCTCACCACTGCAAAGAATCACACACTATGTTCTGGATGTGATCAGCTTTTTCTCACACAGAAGTTATAGTTGGAAGTTATACCAAGTGCATTCATTTCATTCGCAAAAGTATGATCAAATTCTTTTGTTTGCAGAGAAAAAAGTGTCTTGGTGGTCTTATATGTCATGTCCGGTTACACTGCAAGAGCTAAAATTGACTTTTAAAGAAATATGGAATAAAATATACATCGCTTTTTTGGTAGTTACGTTTGCACAAATGCTATAAAGTATCTTTTTAAGTTTAAGTGGCTGAGTTGGGGGTGGGACTCTCAGCACTGCTGGTCCTTGTTTCATCCCACTGTCTTTCTTTGGTGGTGGCAAATGTCTATGAAATACTGTTATTTTTCACACTGCATAAAACTTGCAATTTCCTTGTGGCTAAAAGCAAACACTGAGCACTGGGAAGAGATGACATGAAAGCCATTTTCTTTCCCAGCAACAATCAGTTTGAAAATGTCAACTAAACTTATAAGATTTCATTACTGGACTGCAATTACGATACTCTGCATAAACAGCGTCCTAAAATAATCCTACACAGAATGTTTCAGTGTATTACGGTAACATTAGTTTTTTATTTGTTTATTTATTTACTGTTTCTTCATCCATCCATCTATTCTCTTCTATGCTTTTCAGGGTCACAGGTTGCTGGAGCTTATCCCTGCTCTCATAGGGCAAGAGGCGGGATACACCCTGGACATGTCGCCAGTCTGTCATAGGGATAACACATAGAGACAGACAACCATTTGCAATCTCATTCACACCTGTGGGCAATTTAGAATTATCAATTAACCTAACCCCAATAACTGTTTCTCCTAGTCTTTAATTATGCATATACTATTATTTAGATTTAACTGTATAAAACCATTAACATTATCTGAAAATCCATTCCTAACAAATGCTTAGCCTGCCATGTAGGGCTGTTCAATATAACGATATATATTGGATGACGATATAAAAACGTCTATCGTTTCATTTTACGCTATCGTTTGTTTCGTGGTGTCGCAAAATAAACTGTTTACGGCAATATTTTTTCATTGTTTTGATGGTGACTGTAGTGGTTATATTAATTTCTTAAAGTTCTCTCTTTCTCTTATATTTAATATAACCACACTAAGGACAGACAAGCGCCTGTTTTTATGTGTTGTCGTTAGCAACAACGATGGTAAAACCAACGCGTGTCCGCTTGTTTATTTTCCACATAAACCTTTCACAATAAAGCTCAGGATCCTGTTGAGACTTTTCAAAATAAACTGAATCACATGAAAGAGTATGCAGAGTATTGACGGATGAGAAGCAAAAAAAGAGTTGTCAGGTGCTAAAAAATAAACCTTAGACTCAAATGTTAGAACAGGCTGTTCCCCGCAGCACGCAGTGTAATAAATACTCACAAAGAAAACGGCGGCCGTTACAACTTATGTCTATAAATGTATAGTTTCATGTATCGGTTAAAACACTGGACTCCAGCTACATTACGCCCAGCTGGAAACACTTCATGCAAGTCGAGCTGCCCGAGATTCACAGAATTTACAGAAAATGTTACATTTTTGGGATTTATATCGTTATCGGGACGATAGATGTTTTATATCGGGATATGAGATTTTGGTCATATCGCGAAGCCCTACTGCCATGTATACCTTTTATACTCTGGCAAGTGAACAGACCAACAGGTTGACTGGTACCCAGTGGACTATGCATGTTAAAACATTACATCATTGTGAAACAGTTTCAGGGAACACATACTCACCATAAATAGTTTTTAGCATGTTGTGACCATGTTAAGAGAAATAATATAAAGTAACATATTACTAACACTTCAAATTGTATTTTAATTGTAAATTAAATTTAGACAATAAGCTAGACCAGCGGTCCCCAACCTTTTTGGCGCCACGGACCGGTTTATTTTCACGGACCGGCCTTTAAGGTGTCGCGGATAAATACAACAAAATAAAACTAGTACCGGTATCGAAAAAAAGAAGATTTATTCATAACACACGTGAAAAGACCCAGGAAAACAGAGTTAACGATAAAAACGATAACAAAATAACGCTGAAAACCGATAAAAACCCTGAAAACCATACCCCACAAAAGACCTGAGCCTCAACTCTCGCGGCCCAGTACCAAACGACTCACGGACCGGTACACAGCAAAATCTCCAGTGTTAAATTAACACTAGAGAGTGTCTATATGGGTCCACTCCTCTGAGTGTTAAATACAACACTGTTGAGTGTTAAATTAACACTTTTGACAGTGTTATATGTTTAAAAGTAACCTGGTCAGTTTTGAAGATTAACAAAGACTAACACTGAGCAGTGCTGATTTTCTAACACTGGAAAATAACTCAAAATGTTAGAAATATTCCAGTGTTAGAAAGTTTCATGGGATTTTATTAGATGTTGTATAGCAACACTTTTAATTTGAAAGAATAAAAATCTACAAATGTCTCACACAAAAATGCACATACCAAAGACTGTAAAGCCTTTTTTTCCACCTACTCGGCTTGACTACACTCAACTCAACTATTTGGTTTTGGTCGTTTTCTATTACAGTTGAGTACCATCTCAGTGCGCTTTAGGTCGTTATAGTAACATGGCTGAAGGTCCGAGGACATCATTTGTATGTGACACCAAAAACACAACAATGGAGGAATTCGAAGGAGACAGTACTGTATACCTGCTGCTTCTTCGCTGGGCCATAGTGTTGGTTTTTGTGCAGCCATTTCCATTGTTAAGGAGTTGCTGTCATGACTCATTAAGTGATGCTGTTGGTGTCACATTTTCGAGTCGATTCAGATCACTTGGAACCTTGAAAAAACTAAAAACCGAGTAAAGTCAAGGCAAGCCGAGCCCAGTAGGTATTAGTGGAAAATGACTATAAAAAGTTTGGGCTTTCAGAGAACACATAAAAAACAAGAGTAGCCCAACTTCAGAGCTTGGAGAATGGAAGGGCTTCATGATAGAAAGAGAGAGAGGGGGAAAATATTTTAGCACCAATTTAAGCGCATCCTACACAATGATTTTGGACATGATGAAAGTTGTTTCTGATGTATTGTTACATTTCTATGCAGCTTTGGTGATTTATTACAAATTTATTACAGATTTCTTGTTGCATATTTTCTAACTTGGACATCCGGCTTTTGTTTCTTTTCATGCGTCCTATCATGTAGCTGTCTATTCTCTTTGAAGTTAGATGTTTAAACCTTTACACTTTTTAAAAAATGTGTTACCATATCAGTTCCCTAATACTCTGCATGGGGTGCATGGTGGAAATAATCTTTTTTCCTGTCCTAAAACAACATTAGAGCCATGCTAAATTTGTCATTAAACAGTAGCATACACAAAAATATGACATTTTTAATTTTCAGATGCATATGATGCTAACTGTCTGAGTCAAAATGAAAACGGAACACACAGAAACCAAATGGAAGACTGTGAAATGGCCTGTAGTTTTTGTTTTGTTTTGTCTTTAAAAAGAGACAGGATAAGAAAAAGGTAGCTTTGAAAATCTCTAAAACATGATCTCATCAAGTCATCAAAAATTGTGTTACACACAGTGTTGCATGTCATAGTTTAAAAAGCAAACTGGTCAATGTGCAGCTGGACACAATTACATTGAACCCCTACTTAAAGTTATTTCAGCTTATGTGGCCAACACCAGCTAAGGTTGCAGGTAAACCTTTTTTCCAATGGATAAGATCTGTGCTGGATCAAGGATGGCCCTGTTTTGTTTAAATAAAAATTGCTTGCTTAATACACTTGACCCAGTGAATGACTTCATTGTTTCCAACGGTGTTTAAATTATTTCTGCCATGTTTTAAGCATACAATGAATGGTAGCCAAATCTGTACCATATTTATCCATCTCTTCCATGCTCTGTGCATCCATTGAGAGGCACTGATTACCCTGATGCATTATTCATAGTCAGTGGGTCTTGGTTGACTGTGTAAAGAAATAGGGTATAATTTAAAGGGCGGGGAACAGAGGCTTGGCCTGTCTTGGAGTGCAGCCTAAGGAGCACGTTGAGATGAAACCACCCTTTTTGTAATCTGCCTGGCATTTATCAACAGGATTGCTCTAATGGGGATGTCATTGGAGGAGGAGAGGAACCGTCTCACTGGGCTTCAGAAGAGGACCCATGATGGAGATGGAGAGTCGTGTAAAGATTAGCCATATCTCCAAATGAGACCGCCAGTCATATTAGAAAAGGGAAATTGTGTTTCTTAATCTGTGTCCTATTTATCATATTACAATAATGGCTACATCCAGGCCACAGAGTATAGTGGGGTGTTGGCCCCACTTACTAACTGATATAGGATCAGTCATCACGTTTCCAATCGCTCACAGTTGGCACACCACTGGTAAGTGCAGGGTAATGATGTCAACAAACTGATTTGTGCTTGTAGTGTGAGCACAATAAACACTAATTGGTTATAAAAGGTTTTGTGAGCATTTCTACGTGCTGATAATGGGGTACTGCAGTGACCTCTAAACCAGGATGTTTTTACTGGTTTTCATTCAAACAGAATTTAAAGGCTCAATTCTGCAGGCTTTTTGGATTATGGTGACAGCTATTAATATATTGTCCCTATTTCTACTCCTCACCATGTATATTTAAGTGTTAGAATTTGTCACTTGTCCATTTACTGTTGTCTTTGTACTACCTAGGCCTTTACTCATGAAAAGTACTGTATGTATTAGGCTACAGTTCTACATACCAACACACATTCACATCCTAATGAAGACACTTACACAGTCTCTCTTTTCATTTGTACATATGAACACAAAGCAAAGATGAAAACCAGCCAAAGCGATTGCTACAGTGGTTGTACTAAATCTATTGAATCTATTGAATAATAGAATTCAATTTTTTCTGCCTATGCTGTTTTTTTTTTTAAAACTTAAAAAAAAAACAAAAGACATAATAATAACACAAATGATTATTGTTATTAATACTAATAACACAATGAGTATTCAGTTTAATGATGTGTTTTCAGTTTTGTAGCACATTCAGGCCTTCACTGCTTATATGCACAATCTTAGCCAGTTTTACATCTGTTTGTAGAAAATAATTAGATAAGAAAATATTAGTGAAACACAGATTTGTTCATTTAATGTTTATTTGCACATGTGGACTTCCAAAAATCTTCTGTGCAAGAAGTTATCATTTACATTATATAGTTATAACATATTATTATTAGATTTGCATCAAAACCTCCAAACAAGTTTCCTTCCCCATCATATCATGTAGTACAGTACAGTATAAGGGAACTGCTGCCAGACAGCAGCTTGTCAGTGATTAGTCTGGGAACCGGTCTAGCCAGTGATGTCTAGGCCAAGAAATCTGTGTTGTTTATGAATAAAACCATCACTGGACAATAGCTGATGATTTCCAATGCATTTCAGCGAATGCAGTCCCTGTCTTTTTTTTTCTCCACATAGGCTATTTAACTCTATGCAACCAAATCCTATAAAACGTTATATGTCAGTAGCACCACAAAGCTCCTCATATGCACACATGACATGGGCATATCTTGCCTCTCAGTCAAGGCTTAGTTACAACTCTGGACTAATAGAAAATGCAACATCGTGAAATAACAGTGGCTATAGTTCACTATTGATTTTAAAGTGCTTATTACTTTGATGCTAGGCAATATTAATATGCATCTCTGATTTACTAACAATCAAGGGTGAAGCCATAATGTCTGAATAAAGAAGTCAGTGTTAATTTAATGTTATCATATACGTTTTGTATCTAACAATTTTATGTAGAAAACATTTTATCATTTATATGTTGTATGTGTTTTGCATTTATATTATTTTACTATTTAACAAATCCAAAACAGTAAAATCAGGTTAAATGTACCGGTAGCCCAACTTTGCAACTTTGATTTTTGCAGAATAAAGCTTTTTATGTTTTATTCCATGCATCCCACAGAGCTTACTTCCTCCATGTGGTGTTCTGTGAATTGCTATATAATATTTGTGACACTCGGTGAAGCACCCTGCTGTTGTCCTGCGTATGACCCCCGGTACCCATCTGTCACAGCATCTCACCTATCCATTCACTCCTCTGTTCCCCCTGGCTTCTTTGGATCACAGCCAACAGACTCAGATTGCTGTCTTTTACTCCAGTCATAAGGAAATCGAGACTTCAACAAAGGATGTTGCTCCAGTTCTTGTACCCCGGGGTCTAATTTAGGATAAAAGAGTGGTAAATGCCATTTACATATGTTTAATAAAGTATGAAAATATCTGGGGATTACATTACGTGTTTAGAATCACTGTGTGTTCGCCGAAGAACATCTGTAATTCAAGTTTACATGGTTCATTAATCAATTAGTATGTCAACATTGCTGGTTTTGTTTATTTTTTTGTTTTTGCTAACAAATCCATATATTTATATATATCTTTTTTTTTGCATTCTCTCTAGTATATTAGTATATGGTGGAGGTTTTTTTTATTTATTTTCTTACTAAAAAACTTGGCAAACGGTAAAACAGATTTGTAGTGCTCAGCAGTATGAAACAGAGAAAGATTATGAAGTTATGTTGCGGTACAAAGCCTGACAATTGTTTCTCAGGTCAGCCAACCTGACCTAAGAATCAATTCCTTAACTACGCTTTTCTGCCACCTGAAGCATAGAAAATGGTATCTTAAGAAAGAAACACAGGCGTGTGATATAAACGCTTGCTCACAAAAAACCCAGCTGTTTGCTAAATCATCTGTTGAAGAAACTATAGTGCCAAAACTCATTTTAAATACCTTGTGTTAATGCCTCTCATATTTAATCGCTCACTGAACAGATGTTGGGTTCTTTAATTAGGTAACCTCTGAGTTTTGTTACCTCCCAGTAAGTGCTAATGCAATCTGCTTCACAAACCTGTAACTAGAATTGCTGAACATCCTATTTTCCACGTTGCTGAGCTGATTCTAATGATCACCTGATAATGGCCTATAACAGTAATAAGTTCTGAGGTGGTAAAGCCAGCAGTCAACAGGTTTAATCCAACCTGAAATGCTGAACTTTATTGTCTAACTTAAAACATATTAATCATATAGTCAGGAAACTTTACATTATTCAGCTGATGCTGTGAGATAAAGGTTTGATTTCTATTCCAATGAATTTTCTAAAGTTTAGGATACTAAATTAATTCAAAGTACCTAATTAGTGGACCAATAGTGACTATTGTCTCCTGAAGGGCCATAGCCAGAGGCAAATGTTTCAAAAGTTTTTGTTTTTTTTTCTTTTTACAAAACAACTTGAGGTAATAGCATTTCTCTAGCATTTTAAGTTTGGGCAAAGTAGCAGTGACAGCCCCTGTGGTCCGTGACATTGTTTGCAGGGTTTAATTAAGTCACAGCCACTCTTGATGGAGTTAGTTAAAGTCATGAGCTCCTGTTGACTTTGGAATGGTTGAGTAAAGCACATTCATGTTGTTGCTTTGATTGTTTGTAATCATTAAAGGATCCGGAGAAGTTAAAGGAAGGGTACAGTGGATCCAGTGTTATACCAAAAAGACAATAGCTATCTGTAGAAGGTCTGAATAAATCTGCTGGATTACTTAAGCTGTATCCCATCCTGAGTTATGGAAGTTCAACCTGCATAGTATTAAACCCAAACAGTGCATCAAAAGAGAAAATCACACTTAAGATAAGATTTGTGTAAAGAAAGCCATTAAAAAGTTGTAACATTTTAAAAGGTGTTTTTTTTCAATCCATCTCCTCAGTGAGCACACATTTCCTCAGGGCTTCTGTATTTCTGGCATTGGGACTGATCAAACAAGACATTACATTTAGCAATTTTGATGCATGGAAACTAATGAGATGATTACTGTGTATTAGATACAACTTTAATTCTTATTCCTTTTTTTAAAAAATTGGCAAATATGATACATTGAAAATTCATGGGTGGTCATTACGAACTTATTTCTTCTACTGCTAATCTGTTTAAATACACACACACACACACACACACACACACACACACACAAAGACGAAAGTAAATTCTGCACAGCAAATGGGAAATTGTCATAAAGCTTGTTAATTGTATGCAATTTTCAGTTTTTACTAATTTACATCTGTTTAACATTTTAAAAAATGCCGTGAACTGCCAAGCTAAAATGATCTATCATAGCAAGAAATTAACATGAAGCACACTGGTCCAAAATATTTACCTATCATTGAAAAAACTAAAACAAAAAACACATTAACCTCCTAGGACCTGGCGTCCACATATGTGGACATCACATTTTGGGATGTCTAGACCAAAATACTTAATTTTTCTCTACAAGGGCCTGATATCCACTATGAGGGCATTATGCTGTCACTGTTCTATCAAAATTTAAAACCAGTGTCCTCATATGTGGATCTCATTTGTCTCAGAAACAAACATTCGATTAAAAAAAATCAGGTAATTCTTTGTTTTTATATTCATCAGGTCCCAATCAACCTAAATAGCAAAGAAAAATTTTAAATGCATGCCATGAAAGAGTTCAGGTCTTAGGAGGTTAAATTTAACAACCCCCCAAAATGTCATTTTATTATTATAAATTCATTTAATCGGATTAAAAAAAAAAAAAGTAACTAAATAAGTCTTTAACATCCGTGTAATTATTGTATTTCATCCAATTCATTTTTGCTGAGAGCCAAAAGGAAATCAGAAGGCTCTGTGGGAGGAAGTCTTTGACACACATTCTCTCAGTAGGCTCCATTAAAGAATGTTCATGATTCATAGGCCCTAAATCAGTTTTAAAGTTTTAGGAAGCCCAGTGGCAGTCTCTTGATATTTCATATAATCAGATGACAGCAGTCTCTTCAGGACCACAGAATTGGGCAAACACGAAGTCTAAACCTGTGAGCCCTGTCTTAGAAGGCTGGTAAGCCACATGGAATCCTCTTACACAGCACCACAAACATACAAGAAGACTGCCACTTACCCATGCAGATTTGTCCCGATAATTTTAACGATGGCTACATCTACAGACACAAGAGTTTGGGCACTAACTTATTAATACTAAAAACACTTTTCTTAGGATTGACAACAAAAAAGATCTTTACCAAAAACATGATATAGAGAGGTTGGAATAAGTGTGTAATACCTAAAAAGAAAAATTCTGACTCAAGCTAAAAACAACTGAAACAACTTTATATCCTGAAATGTGACAGTGTATAGGGGTAAGATAAAACGTCAGAGTACAGTGGTGAGAATGAACACCATTCTGCTTTTCTCATCCTCTCCCAGTATCTCTCCATGCCACGGTAAAGCTGAGGTCAGTTTGGCTTCATTTGCAGCACAAGCTCTTAATCCCTGGACTCTCCAGTGTAGAAAGGGACATGAGGAGCATATGGAGGGCCTCTGATCCTTATTAGTACACGGCACAGACTGCCAGAAAAATTCAGGTAATTTTAGAAACGAGGACTTCTTATAAGCCTTGGTAGTTTTATCATTATTTATCCTCCCATTATGACCAATCTGCAGAGGTGCAAATCCTCTACTTTCTTTTGTAAAAACCTCTTTTTGTGAACATTTTGTCAGATTTAAGGTTTAAATGGGAGATAAGAAATAAATATATGTTACATTTTTTTTCCTAATAATACAAAGTCAGCAATAAGCTGTGCAAATTTAACCAAATTGTTTTGATAATTCTTGTGTGTATGTCTTCTGCAGAAATGCCCTATTTTACACTCACTGCTCATTCATGTCTTAGAGCTGCCCACCAAGACCACAGTCTTTGACTGCAGGTCTCTAAATAGCTCCACTTAAGCCGTTGGGGTAAGAAAGAAAGGATTATTCATTCACTTTCAAAGCCAAGATTTTAATGCTGGTGCAGATTTTTGACCCAGCAACCTCCCAATAACACATTTACTTCCATCCATTTCAGTTTGGTCCATGATTTGACTTTTTCGGGCATATAATGACATAGCTGTAAAAATCTGAAACAAGAGACTATCCAGCTTAGTGAGGCATTCTCCCAAATCACAAATTACTCCATCATCTGGAATAAATCCTTCCACTCTGTCTGAGTGAATAGTACGCAGTAGTCCAAACACCACTACTCTCTGTGCATACTGGCAGCATTGGATGTTTAGCTATTAACATTTGTCTCAAGCTGTCAGTGTTTGAAACGTAACTTCATTGCACTACTGCAAACAATGAAGATATGATTTACCATGCTGGATAAATACGCCGTGCCCCGTAACACAAAATCGCATCTTCATACAATAAGATCAAATCACATCAAATAAATTATGAACGTAATTAAAAAGTGTTCCCAACTAAAACTACTCCTAACTGATTAAACTTATAAATTATCAGCATCTCAGAATTGTATTTTAAAAACAAAACACTAAATATTAATTATCCAATATAGCATGTTTTAAGGCCCCAGATTTGTTTCTATACATAATTAAGTGGATTCATTCAGTGAGTCACACATCTTCTGGGTAGACATAAATCAAATGGCAGACCGTCCATTTATCAAACTGCCTATCAAAAAACACACTAAATGATAGCAACTACTCTAAAAGCACACTGAAAATGTAACAAATTTTTTGTAAATATATTCAATACACCTTCTGTTAAAAATGAATGGAGGTTAACCGTTCAGACAGAGTTTTATATCTTAGTATCTTAGTGTCATTTATGAATGACTTTCCATCTAGAGTCAGTATCAAGTTGAGATTAATTTGTTAAAGAATTTAACTGTTGCTAAGGTAGTGGCATTCCCATTAAACTAAGATGTATTCAATTCAATTCAGTTTTATTTATAAAGCGCCAAATCACAACAACAGTCAGCTCAAGGCGCTTTATATTGTAAGGTAGACCCTACAGTAATACATACAGAGAAATACCCAACAATCATATGACTCCCTATGAGCAAGCACTTTGGCGACAGTGGGAAGGAAAAACTCCTTCCCACTGCTAGTAATAAAATTCGTAATAATTTGAATATTTTTGTGTTCTGTTACCACCTAGGAGAAATATATGCCTCCTAAATGTTCCAATAATTAAAAATGTAGTTTTTGTGTAATGGTGAAAATGATGCTGTGAGACCAGTGACAGTGGTCAAAAAAAGCAAAGCTTCTAACCTAACAAATAAACACTGAGCTTAGTATCAACCTCTCTAAGGCAAAGGGCATCTGTTGATAAAGCTCTAGATGAATAACCTTTTTATAATATACTTATAGATATGCTTTACTTGATACATGTCTACACCATTATCACCTAAGGGTATTATTCCTGCTGTTGTCTTTTCTGTCTCATACACAGCAGTCAGCCACAGTATCCTCGTTGTGCTGCCAAAACAGCTCCAACTCATTAGTGCACGGACAAGGGTTTCTTGGGGTGTCATATGGTGAGTGGCCATAGAGTTTTGGCAGTGAATCATTTAGATGTTGTGGGTTGCAGGTTGAGGTCTCCATGGATCTGACTTGCTTATATGGGAATCTGTATTACCTATCATTAAATGGAGGGATGTTGCTGTCAAAAGGTGCTGATAGAATTGGGGTCTTGGTCTATAGGTCTACAGTAAGGTTAGGGTGTTATGCTGTGTAACATAATTAAGATAAATGCCAGGACCTGAGGTAACCCGGTGATCAGTGTCATATACATTATCTGTCAGTAGTTTTAGTATTGTGGCTGATCACAGAGTTGTTTGGGCGGTCGGTCATATAATTAATTAAATGTCAGTCAAATGTGTATAAATATAGTAATTAGTGTGCAGCGATCTTCACTCATAGTTAGACTGATGTCAGCAATACCAAATAGATCCTACCTGTCATAAGTGCCAATCTAAACTATAAACCTGCCCAATACAGGGCTGAAAATGCCTGAGATTGTCCTAATAAAGTTGATTTATGCTTAGAATAGGAAGAGTGCACCCAGGCTCTCATCATGCATCATCACTTAAATTGCT
This sequence comes from Mchenga conophoros, assembly GCF_057382185.1. Taxonomy (NCBI): domain Eukaryota; kingdom Metazoa; phylum Chordata; class Actinopteri; order Cichliformes; family Cichlidae; genus Mchenga; species Mchenga conophoros. Next base: position 12,079,878 of record NC_140526.1, read on the forward strand.
GCGACCCTAAAACCTTTTTGCCACAATCTCAGCTTTATTTTTGTTTATCAGTATTTTTTAACTTTACCATGAACAAGATGTTGCCTCATGCATTCATAATTTCTGCACCCTCAGAACTTTCTAATGGGGGCAATGTATTTTCCTGCTTTTTTTCTGTACTGTGATCATTTGCATAACTAATCTGGTATTTACATTCATCAATTGCTTCATTAATTAGGTCAGTGATCAAAGCAGAATTTCTCTATCACTCTGCAAGGGAGGGAAAAATGCATTTTGGTGGCTCTCTGCTCAGAGCTCTGCCCAGGAACAAAAAGAAATAAAAGCAGGGAGTTTGGGTTGAGATCTAACGCATAATTTCTTATGGAGAGCCTGCTGAGAGATACTGCACTCTTATGTAACTCAGCAACACCATTATGAAGACAGAGAAGGCAGAGAACCTCCATCTTTAGCCACTACCTCTGGCAAAACAGTCAGATCGCCCACGCCATCTACTGGTGGATAGGTGGAGAGATTTTTAACCACCACTAATGACCACCCAGGGGAAAGGACCAGGGGCAAAAGGAAAACTAACAGTCCTTTCAGGGACTGAATAGAAGGCATTTGAACACTGATGACATGTATGATCCCTTATCGACCAGTATCATTAGTCACAGCAGACAAATCCAGGTTCAGGGAACCACATTGCTGTTCTCCTTCTCTCCTGCCCCTTTGTCAGCAGTGATGTGTAATTTGTCTACCTTCTGCATTCATTGGCCCTTGCTCTTGACAAAGTATCATCTAAAAGACAGGTTTGTGTGTGCTGGGCATTTGTGGTGTCTTGCTTACACACAGTGTAACCACTGAGCAGCGCTGAGGTCCCTGCTCCACTTCTCCAATCGCTCATCTGCTGGCAACACTACATCATAATCTAAAAACACCAAGCACAAGACAGGAAAGGTACACAAATAGAAACTGCTGAACCATCTGTTTTATATGTGTGGAAAAAGGCAAGAATTATGAAATATGTGCAAAATTGAAAAAGGCGTGATCAATTTGATAGGCATGACTGCATTGAAAAATGAGTGTTGCCTTGCTTTAATTGCACATATTGAAGCTTTTGCGCTTCACTGAGTTAAATATCCTATTATTTCACGAGTTCACTCAGTCTTTAAAACCTGCTTAAAACAAACCTTCTGCAAGCAGAGAGACTGTAAATTGTTGTTAAAGGACTCAGTGAGTGACCTAAATGGCAACTGTAACCATATAGTAACCATGTGGTCTTCAAAGGTTAAAGGCCATTTATTATTTTAATTTCCCATCAGGTCATTTTGATTTAAGTAAAAGGTTCAGGTTTTCAGCAGGGTCGTACAGGTGCTGGGTGCATTTTGGACTGTGAACACTCTCACTGTCTCTACATGGGTTTCCTCCAGGTGCTCCAGTTTCCTCTTGCAGTTTAAAAAAAGTGCTTGTTAGGTAACTGGTGATTCAAACTGTAGGTATGGATGCAAGTGTGATGTGTTCTTCCTATGATTTGTTGATGGACTGCTAATCTGTTCTTGACCAATGGGATAGATTACAGCCCCCTACCTCTGTCTATCTTCATTTAAAAGTGAATCACCAAATTACCAACTTTCTCCTGTTTCGCTATCCTTCCTCTCTTTCTCCATTGTGACATCAATAACTGTTTTGCAGATGTACCTGTTACAGACAAATAAGGCATTAAAAGCTTTTATAGCCCCTCCTTTTTTTTTACAACCCAATGAAAATGAGAATGACCTTCTCCATGGATATAAGCTTTATTTGCAAAAAAAACCTGGTTTCTTTGCAAACATCTTACTATATGAAAACTTTGAACCGGCAAGAGGGAATATGTATGTGTATCTATCTATCTATCTATCTATCTATCTATCTATCTATCTATCTATCTATCTATCTATCTATCTATCTATCTATCTATCTATCTATCTATCTGTCTGTCTGTCTGTCTGTCTGTCTGTCTGTCTGTCTGTCTGTCTGTCTGTCTGTCTGTGTGTGTGTGTACACATATACACACACACATACATATATATATATATGTGTATATATATATATGTGTGTATATATATATATGTGTGTGTGTGTGTGCGTGTATGTATGTATATGTGTGTGTGTGTGTGTGTGTGTGTGTGTGTGTGTGTGTGTCACATTCACCCATTATTGCAATATCTTTTAGCAACAACAGCCATAACTAATCTAAGATGAAATGAGATGGAGCCATGTGCAAGAAGCTTATTAAAATGGAGAGGGACAATGGTGTATATTCAACCACATTTTAGAAAAAGTACAAAAACTAAAAATACTGATAGAACTAATGGTTTCTTACCAAATCTAAAGGAGGTCCCTGGTGTTTTGAGGTACTGCAGAAAAATTCAGACTTAAAAGTGAGTAATAGCAAATCACAGATCAGGCAGCTTTGCCCGTCACCATGGATTTAGCGATGGCTCTGTCCTAACAGTAGGTTACAGCCTCCAATTCTCTGTTGAGCTGCTGAACTGTAATTGCTTACAGTTGCTCTTATCAAACTCCTGCCAGTTTCATGACGTGCTTCTTTTCGTTGCCCTACTGCAACCCCTGGAAACCTCCTTGGAGTAAACAGAAGTCGCGCAAACAGTGCAATCTTTTGTATTTTCTCACCATGGAAAAAAATTTGCAACGAAGTGAATTGTCACATCTTGCATTCATCAAAGGAATATTGACCACTGAGCACCTGCAGTGATTCAACAGAAGGCTAGATGCCTTGTTTAAAGACAGCTCAGCAGGAGAAAGCATTAGCTGTTATGTTACGTGATGCTTTGTGGGACAACCGTTGCACTAAGGCTAATGAGAGACTGAGAAAACTCTGTTTGCCATTTATGGTGTTATGTAACTTCGAAGATTATTCTGTGAAACAAAGAGGAGTTTTAAAAGATTTTGCTTTCATGGAAATGTAACTTCTTGCTTATTACTACCCATTTTGTTTTGTGTTCCAGTGACAGGAGCTTTTATCGTTGGATGAAGCGAGTCTGCTTAATTCTCTCTCTCTACTGTGAATTGGTTATGACGTCTGGTGCAAGTATGTTAAAACACTTAAACAGAGACAGCACTATCATTCTTAATGACAGTGAATTCTCATTGGAACGTTGTAGGCAAAGAATTAGTGATTTTGGCGTCTTGTATTTGAAAGCATTTTAATCTTATAATACAGTTTTTAGACAGAATTGCAGGATGTGTGTGTAATGTAAATAAATATTGTGGATCATATGTATGAAGGGATTAATACACAAGGAATACAGGAAGACAGAAAAGGTGACGCATAAGAGCGAGAGAGCAATAAGCAGAAATGGAAGTGTGTTTTGGGGGGCGTGCAAGACTGTGGATGACAACGATGCACCTCACTCTAATAAGTAAACACATCACAACCCCATGTGATTTATTGCAGGGCCAGGGTGACATTTTCAGCTGCAGGACAAGAAGCCAGAGTCCTGTTTATTTTTTTTATTTATTTTTTCACATTTTTTTGTGTAATACAGAGGACAAATCCTGCATTTTTATGCCCCCATTCCCCTAGTGAAGAAAGGGCCATCTGCTTATCTCTCAAGAAGAGGAGAATCCAGCCGCTTGGGCAGGAAAAAGGTAAATGGTAAAGCATTGGAAAACAAGGGTGGGAGGTTGCACCTTGATAAAGACGGAAGAAGTGCACCATGACAAGAATAATAAGCCATTCCTGTCATTTGTTTCTTGGTAAATATAAGTATTCTTGCTGCCTACAAAGTATCTTGATTTTGCCCAACTATAGCATATAAGTGGACTCATCAAAGCTATGGGCACATTTTGAATTGAAGTCCTGTCCCTGCTCATAGCCTGTAAAAACATTTATCATTGTGACTATCTTTGGCTTTAAAATTCACATTTCAAAACATCAAAGATCTAAAATCACAGGAGCGGTTCATGTTAACAAAGAATACATTTAAAACTGAAACTGCTTTGTATTTGAGATCTGGACTCAAAATGGTTAACACGAGAGGAAAGGTCTGGCAAAGCAAATCCCAAGTCAGCATTCCAGGGCTATTATGCCTGCCAAGGGAAGCTCATACACAATAAAACTTTAGCCATAAAGGTGTTGAGAGGTGCTAAAGTAGCACACCATCTCCATGCTGAGGTGTTTACATACAGTAGTAAACTGTAAACTACATTTAGTAGCTAACACATAAAATCAGAAGGTTCAACGCCACTAAAAATCCTCACTGTGTACTGTCACTCTCACCTCCAGCGGAACCACATTAAAGCAGCATACTATAACCCTATTTCAGCTATGTGCTTATCTTTCATCGACAAAAGAAACGTGAGCTTATTGTCCATAAATATGCGCTGCAATTTATAATATATATATCGACTGGCAAGGTTTTAAAGTGAGAAGAATGTTGTTGTTCTATCAGTTACTTCTGATTATTTTCATGATAACAAAGCGGATTTTCCTATCGTTGACTACAGATGACATAAATAGGATAAACAAATTCTCAACAGGATTATAAGACAATTAAGGTAACTGTAATTCTTTTTTTAAAATTTAATCATTTAAGCATTTAAAAATGCTTGAATTCGATGTTATAAAGAATATTACTCTGTCTGAGGAAATTGTAAAAGGGTTAATGGGGTCATGGCATGAATTTGCCCATAAGGAGACCCACAAGGGGGCAGTCATTTGTTGATGTCCTTTTTAGTTTAGATGAGGTTGCAAGGAAAAGTTGATGCTGAGGTATGTTTGACCCTACCACTAATCGGTAGAAACAGGAAACGATCATTGGACATTGATCATGAGAGCAGCCAGGTTATTGACATCCCGTTTATCCATCAATACGCTTTTATCTAAAGCGCCGTGTTTCATACTGGAGGTTTTGACAAGACCTATTTTACTGTCATGCAAAACCAGAGAGCATTAAGAAAGTCAATTATATACTTCTTTATAATTCACATTGTACTGTGTCTGACACTGCTTAGACTGTACCATCTAAGTCTGCAAGTATTTCGAACAGCCATGGCCAGTGTCAGTTACAGAAAATGAATTCATGGGCGTTTTTCTTGGGATCCAATACAATGTGAGACAGAGGAGAGAGCATGACCTCACGTCTTTGCCTCTATCAGGTCGTGTGATTGGGTCTGTCTGGCAGCCAACATTTATCTGCCTACAATGTAATCATCGGGAAATGCCTGGGAAGTGTTTTAACCTGCCCATCTTAATCCAAAATGCCAGAACACTAAATCAGGCATCCCAGAGCAAATATTCCAGTCATTTTATTGGCTTGGCCTCTGCAGTGGGTTTGCACAGCACTCTCGCTCTCTTCCTTCGTCTGAAGCACTTTGGCGCTGACCCCACACAGCAGCATGCATTACAGAAATACGCTGCCATTCCACTGGACCAAGGCAGTGTGAAATGCTTTGTGAAATACTTATTACATGAGAAACACACCCCTGCTGCAACTTCTGTGTTCTCAAGCAAGAAACCTAACCCCCGAAGCCGAAGAGGACTGTGGAGAACTGAGTGGTGTTTAGATATGACTACATGTGACTGTGAGGCAGGATGCTATTGCATAACCCTCCCAGGATAAATAGAAGTTTAAAAAATACTTAAACATTGAACTCGTATGTAACAGAGATATTGTGTTATTCTTCTGGGACTATTCTGCATCTATTAGTTTAAGATTGATTCCACATGTTATTATTTTCTGTTTTAAATCAATCTGAAATTCGTTTTATATTGTGTGGTAATTTTACTGTATACAGTAGTTTACTCTCAGTTTTCCTTGTGGAAAAACTGAACTCCCTGCTGTTATGAATTCAGAATAATAGGCACAAGATGTCTTGAGCCATTCTGGGGAGTGGCAGGAGAAGAATTCATGTGCTTCCCAAAGGGTGAGAGGTGCATTGAAGCTCAAATTCCCACACCCAGTGTCCTAGGCAGTTATTTAAGCAAGACAAGGTCTTAAAGGTGGAATGTGAGGAAGAAGCTCCACATTCAGCACCTGACCGCAATGATTAGGATGCTTCACATTTTTTGAGCAATCGCATAAACTGAGTTGTAGTGATGTTTTGGATTATATTCTTCAGGGTGAGCAAAGAGAGCAATGGCCTTAGTGCTGACCACTCATGTGAAATTTGTGTGCCTATAAAATGTAATCAATGTACTGAAAGCCTTGGATCAAAATGAATAATGATATCTGGCCAGGGAGGCTAGTTCTCCTTTTAGAAACACAGCCTCTTGGAGGAGATAAGGGGAAAGAAAATAGTTGTTTCGCTATTCTCTTATCAGTGAGAACTGCATAATGTAATCTGACTCAATGGCGTATCAGATCAATCACTCTGTCTGGGTGAGGTAGGAGTGGAAGAGAGAAAGGGGGAAAGAGAGAAGGTAGCGGAGACACTGTACTGATGCAAAAATAAAACTTTATTCAGATAAAAATACACTTCGGGCAGGAAGAAGTAATAAGCTGAATTTTTATCTTGAATTACTTTTTTCTGTTCAACAAAGTCGTTTGATAGAACACAATACGGCAATTTTCCATACCCATTTATATTTCATGTTAAACATTCACACAACACATTGTTGTGTACGGGATAGTATCAGTTGACCAGAAAAGCTAACATTTTTACCATTTTTACTCTTAATCTATAATATTACAGGTAAAAGTCTATCTCTTCTGTTTTATGTGTTCTATCATAAAAAATGTAAAATAAAGTAGGTCGATGTAGGAAACATGGCAAGATTTAAATATTATTTAACTCTAATCTATTAAACAGTGATGTGAAAATGCATTTATCCATGCATTTACTAAATCAATATATATATATAATATATATATATATATATATATATATATATATATTATATATATATATATATATATATATAGTAAACGCTGGGTTTTCCATTATTTTTGTACATTACTCTGAATATGGGTGTGTTTGAGTATGCCTGCTTTTGTGTCTAGAGAGAGGAGGGCCTGGGATGACTCTTTGTCCTTGAACAATATCAACCGGCGGTGTGAGATGATTTCAGATTCAGCCTGTTGTCTGTGCTCTGTGCTCTGTATATACCAACTCAGCCAGCATCTGATTACCAGTACCTTGTTGTTGTCAGGAGTATGTAACAAAGAGGGGAGGAAAGAGTTGAGAGAAGGAGAGGGAGAAAGGGAGAGAGCTGAAGAAGGGTGCTTCTCTGGGGTGTGGAGACAACACCATACAACACATCTGTGGAGATGATTCCCTGGGGACCAGCTGTGGATGTCTGGAGCTAATTGAATAGGCTGCTCGAACAAATTTACAAGCTACTCTTTCTTTGGAAAACGCATGACAATGGAATTCACCCTCTTGCATCACTTTCCCCCAACCACACCACCTTACAATTCTCGACTTTGTTTTCCCTCTTTTCCTTTTTGCTCAATATCTCCTGGCAGTCGTTGTGGTGCAGAGCGTGTGCTAGTGGTGCCCACAGACAAGCGCTAGGCGCTTACTATGCCAGTCACTTCCTTCCATCTCCACGTCCCTGAGAGACCTAATTGATATTCTAAACCAGAGTTGGAGCTGCATCTCAGGCTCACCTTAGTCATTAGTGAGCCCCACAGGGCTGTTTGCATTATAATCTCTGATTTAGATTGTGTGTTGCCTCTGTGTCCTTCCCTCGAGGTTGAGCGGTGTGTGCAAAAGGCCACTGTCACAGGGGATCCGAGCTCAAATTAGACTCTGCATCTGAAACGAGGGTTACAGGTCATGAACTCACACCTAAACAGACAGAGCAGATGAGCAGATTAATACCCCAGTGAGCTCACATACAATGTGTGAAGAGTGAAAACATCTATCTCCTTCCAGACATTTGTACGGTAGCAAAGGAAGTCAGAGTGCTCATGACTCAGGCTTATTTATGAGAGGATCACTAAAGAGTTTGAATCTTCATGTGGAGACTCTCCATCTATTTATTGTATTATCTGGGTAAGGCTGTATGCGCCAGCGACTGTATATATGTGCTTTGCTTAATTGCTTATTTTTGAGGATTTCTTTCTTTAGTAATTTGTTGACACTAAACAAGTACAAATGACCTCATACAGCTCTTTGTTCCCTTAACCTCAGCCACAGTTTGATTCTTACCCTACACAAAAGTATGGAACAACTGGCATATTTTGTTCTTACCACCATGCGTGTTTTAAGAATACAAAATCATTCTGAATCAACAGGCTCTTATCTAAATAGTGTCTACATACTATCAGCATTCTACCATGGCCCCATTTCTTTATATAAGAAAACACATTTACCTCCAGGTGAAGTGTAAAAGTAGTCACAATGTTGCAAGAGAGATGCTTGCAAGTACAAACAAATTCATATTGATAAATCACTCATTTGTACATGTTCGTACACACAATTTACACACTGATTTGTGCGTATGCACTGTTGCTATATGAATTCCAATGTGTATTCCCTAACCAGTTAGTGAGTGGACTACTGGACGATGACATTTGATTTGATTGTTTTGATCACTAGCAGATTGCTGCTGTCGACTGTAGCTTCCATGGAAAAAGTGGATCTGTCTGAGAAAACTCACCATCTACTTTCCGAGCTGTGATGGAGCTTGAAAAAGTGTCAAACAAACCAAAAACTAAAGACACTATTTTTCAAAGTAAACGTGTGTGTTAGCACTGAAAATAATATGTTTGCCTTCAAAGTAATAGGTGCTCCTTTTATATACTAAAATTATATATGATATATGTAGTATATGATACACTGACCGGTGTCTAGGTCTACATGAACTGATCTTTAGCATTGCAGCAACTGCCAGAAACCTCTAGTTACCATTAGTTACCACTGATAACCAGTCAGGGAATGTAAATTTTTTAAAATTGTGACTGGGGATTGGGAGATGGTCACTAACAGATCTTTAGGTCTATGTGAAGTAATTAGAAAAGAGGTTTTTCAACATGTGCTCATAAATCCAACTAGGATTTATCTCAGCAAATCTTCATAGGGGCGGTGAGTCACAATTTTATATAAAATTAAGATTACTATATGAAGTCTTCACTAGTTCCAGATTGACAGAGAAAATAAAAAAAGATCTGTTTTGCTTTAATATTTTTTAAAGATACAGGGATTGTTTAAAAAGACTCTGAGCTTCTAGCTGCTCGCTTATTAGCTTTAACTGTACCTTATGGTGTTGCACTTTGGAGTACAAAAACTCACAACATGCATTTAGGACCTCATAACTGAGCGCTGCTGTTGTGTGAACACATTTAGAAAACTACCCCAGTTCTAATGGCACTATAAAACAGAAGTGTTTTCCACAAAAAATAGCACCTTGTTACAGCACATTTAAGATTGAAACAGTCAATCAATATGAGTCTTTTTAACAGCAGGATCACAAGTTCATTTTAATGTTGAGCAAGGAAAGAAAAACAAATTTAAGTGATCCTGTGATTGAAGGTATTTTCATTGTTTCTGTCTCCTAGTATCTGATATTGAGCCAAGAACAGAGTGCAGGTGCCTGATAACTCTCCTTGAATGAAAATGAAATTAATGGAAAGCAGGTGGGTACTTCAAAGGCTGACTGCTCCAAAGGTATTACCAAATGTGCGTGCAATCGCCTACCTCAGCTGTTGAATCCCTGCCGTAGTGAAGAGGAAGTTGTGAATGGAAATAATTACTTAATATTGGAGATGCTGTGAATAAAGATAAAAGCGAAGGGGATCTGATGTGTTCCTCAAGAGTCAACAGTTATTACAGTGTCAAACAGTTGCAATTTGTGGTTGTGGATTGCTGCGAGTCTCAAGTACAAACTAGATTTTTTTTAATGTAAAGCTATAAATGAACTTATTGTTTGGTGTACTGTACTTGCAGGCCTGTTTTAACTGAAATAATAAACCCTTTTGTTATTGCAGGAATGTTGAAACAATTTCACTGACCTATTTTAACACCTACGTTACAGATCAAATCAATGCTCCTCAACAACAAAGGCTCTGTATTCTTTAATGTTCGGATTAAATTTAAAAAAACAAAACAAAAAAACTCCCCAACATGACCCAAAAATCATTTGCCAAAGAGCTGGAAATGTTCCACAAAAAATGCCGCCACAGCAATCTTTTATGTTTCTCAAGCAGATTACAGATGGGGAAGGAAAGCTGTAGGACAACAAAATGCTGAATGTGTCAAATTCTTAGCCGACTTCAGGAAGTGGGGTTTTCATGTTTGACATTGAATACACAAATTTAGCCGTAACACAAGTCTCACTTCATAAAACCATGTTTGCTGAACTATTGCTGCGTTGTTCCATTTTACATCACACAAATACAGGGCATTGTGGGTATGTGCAAGAAGGTAGATGTTCTACACTGACAGCCAATATAACTTTTGTCTTTTTTCTGCATGGTTTTCATCTATCTTTTAGTTGTGTAACAGACAGTGTCTTTCATTTTGGAAATAAGGGAAGGATCAATATATATATATATATATATATATGCATATTGCGAAACCCAGGTCTTATGCCAACTGTCAGCAGCAAACTTTTTTCTTCTAAGAAAGAGAGGGTTTTTTCATTATATTGTGATTTGCTTATGTGATCTTGTGTCAGTTGTCAAAATTAACTTGAAATCTACACTGCAGAAAAAGCATCCCTATGGAAAAGAGACAGCTCTTTTGAAAAAAGAAAAGAAAAGAAATCTCGCCTGATTTAAAAGTGTTTGTAAAGAGTTAAACTAAACATTCCATTCAATATAATTCTAGACTAATAACACTCAGTAACGTCGGTATGTACTGTCTACATACTGTACACTGTTTCATAGGATAAAGTTCTAAGTATATAAAAGGATGCCTAGCTCTGATTCAGTGCAACTAAAGGTTGCTCTCAGCAGGATACCTACTCCCTGGGTTTTCCTCCTGTGCTGTATAGCCACTGAGATCAATGTGTTCTTTCACCGTACTTCACAGGGTACATGGTGTTTCCAGCCGACAGCAGATGCACACAGTAGTCACAAAAACAGCCAACCTTGCCTCACAACTTAGCTTAATCCCTAAGGAATGTCTCAGTGACAAGATTTCAAGGCACCGGGGCTCTCTATTGGTCTTCCTCTTTTAAGCAGCAATTTCTGACTCCCAGGAAAATCCTCTGGGATCAATCTGTAATTAGGAAAAGAAAAACCCTCAAGCTTAACTAGTCAAAAAAGAAGTCTAGGAGCATGCAAGTCATAAAAACAAGGTTGCTCTAAAAAAAGAAAAAGAAAAAAAGAATCTCAGCTTTAATAAGTACTCAACAAAGTGGGGCAATGTGGGTATGAAGTATTGGACATTGTCCTTCCTAAAGGAATTTTTTTATGCCACTTTAAATCACCTCATAAAGTGTCACAGCAAAAATTCACACAAACTCACACATTTAATGATGCTTTTCCTTGTACTACATTTACATGCCACACTGAAATCAGCTTCAGGTTGTTTTCTCTATCCTTTTTAAGAGAGCCATGGTAAATGTTTACCACTACAGCTCTTGAAGAATGTTGTCCTTTCTTTGGTCTGTGGCACGTTGTGGCCATTTGCCCCGGTGAGACATGCCAAGGAAAATACAAACTGCTGACTTTGATAACGGAGAAATCTGATTCTTTCTGCGTGCACTCTATCAAGGCAAGCAGCAACCAAACAGTTTCAAATCCCAAGTGAATGTGTTTACTAATGACTTTTCTCACTGAACATTGTATAAATGAGGGCCTCAGAGTGCACGACTGATTTAGAAGTATTCACGCAGTTCTGTCTTGCTCGGGAACATGGAATATACTCTCAGCATGTCTTTTGTGCATTCAACTACAAGTAAAAAAGGGAATGAGGGGTGGAGAAGGGAGGACTGTTTGTTTTTGATGGGAGGAGGGTTTTGAACACTGTTGTAATTGACCGTAGTTTGATATTTCTTTGGGTGGGGCATACAAAACACATTTTCTAAAATTCACCATATAAAGAGAGAACTGTGTTGAAGGATGATATTATTTCATTCATATTTGAGAATAGCTTATATTACATTGAGCATATCCCATTTATATTCACTCTGTGTTCACTCTGCAAAGTCCACTCAAAATGCCTTTCAAAGTTAAGAAGTGCTTTATGCTACCAGAGGATATTTATTGTGTGGCTTGCATCAGTGGTTTTGTGACAACTCCTGTAACCAATTAGGTAATTAACCATCTGCACAAGGGTGCTGTAATTTCAAAAGTTTTTAAAAAAGAGTGTCAATTTAACAAGCCTCTGGAGTAGTCAAGGTCACACTGTCTATATCGGCTTATAAGAATTCACGCAAGGATAAAAGAAAGATGTTTTACTATGTCTGAATTCCTTTGAAGATAATAATATTGACTCTGGGGGAGCTCATGTAAGGAATATCACTAGCACTAGGGCCATGCAGGACCTCCCCTTAAAAAAAAGAAAAAAAAAGTTTGAGGTTTTTTTTCACAACCCGTTGTAAGCAATCAGGCAAATAGAAGCTTGCAGTCGTGCAGTGCACAGGCTTTTCTTTTTTGAAGGCAGAGAGCAATGCTCAGTCTACTGACAGTCGAACTAGAAGACACGAGAAGTCAGGGCATATTCTCATAGCACTAGCAGAGGGTAACACCAATAGTGGGTCTGCTGAACCCCATTTTCACTCTCCTGGGTGTCATTGCTCCTGAATGCACATTCAACCTCCTCTGCTGCTGGCAGTGAAGAACCGCAGATGCACTCAACCACAGGCTTTTCAACTCTGCATCTTTCTCAACACTTGCACCAAAGCGCTACCTACGGGAAGAGGAAACACATGTTTTATTGACAGAACTGCAGGTGGTTTAAGTTTGATTTTCTGGTGGACTTGGAAGGTATTTTTTTGTTAGTTTGTTTTTGTTGCTTTTAGGTTGTTGTTTTTTTGTCTGGTTTTCTGGGAGGTGTGCTGTCGTTGGAGCCAGTATGTTTTCTATTTTTGTGGCATGTTTGGCATTCATCCCGTTGAGTTCAGGGCAGGCTCAGGTTGCCACACAGACTCAGGGACAGAGCCAGGGTGAAGGGCAGGACAGCTCTTCCACCCCGTGGAGGCAGGTGATTCAGTGGGAGAACAATGGCCAGGTTTTTAGCCTACTGAACAGTGGAGCTGAATACATTCCTGCTGGAGAAGGGACCCAGGACAGAGGTCCGAGGGTGGTTGTGGCAGATTCTCGTCCACGCTCTTCACGCAGACCTCAAGGAGGCAATGTCCGCAGACAGGCTCCTTCAAGAGGATCCTCTGAAACTGTCCGTGGACAGGCAAGGCATCCTTTTGGCTTTGGACAAGTGCCTGATAATTGGAGACAAACCACAGGTAGCACTGGAAGTAGCCAATTCCAGGGATCCTCTAGCAGTCGCTTCCGGCCATCTACAGGCTCTTCCTCAGTATCATCATCCTCTTCCTTTTCTTCATCTTCATATAACATACCAGCCTACCCACAGTACCCGTTGCCTCAACAGCCTCCTTTCCAACCAGTGCCTTATGACCCCAGTTTCGGGGATGTACCAGTCAGGAGCTACGAGCCCCCCTTTCAGCCTGTTATTGGTGGAGCGTATGGTGGAACAGGATATGGCACTGGACGAGGGTATACTGGAGGTATATATGGAGGTGGTTTGGCCCCTGTGCTCCCAGGCTCTCCGTCTGACTTTACTGATGATGGCTATCATTACTACCAGTCATATGGCTACGCATCCAATCCTGTGGTGCCTGCACGTGCTCCCCAGCTGCCATTTGCTGATGGTCTGGACCACAGATACACTCACAGTCTCTTCAATGAGGAATCTGCTCCTGCCATTCCTGCCCCTGATGCCAACCAGGCCCCTCCTGTGATAGTAGACAGATCAGGACCTGCTAATCAACCGCCAGTCAGGAGCCCCCAATATGAGCAGTTTCCTCCATTTGGAAGACCCCAGCCTCCCTTCGTACAATCCGTTCCCTCAGGCAGAAATTCTCTAAATTCTGCCGTTGAAAACCCTAATTCGAATGGTGTTAGTGTGTACCGACCAAATCAGAGAGGTAAAGTATGGTTTATTTTGGCATTGATAAACTAACACAGTGTATCTTTCATTGACCACTTTGGTTAGCGCATTTAGCTACATCTTAATAATATTAAACTAGGCTGTGACACAAGTGAAATGGCTTTAGATCCAAGATTGTGTTTGGTTTTCACGGAAATCTTGAAGCACTTATTATATTTGACATTTTCAGTTCAAACAGGGCACATGTTCAGTTCTAGGCATTCACCCAAGGTATTTCAGTCTGTGAGGCAAAAAATGAAAAGCTGGCCATCTGATCTCTCTTGTTGCTCTAGATATGAATGCAAAATATGCAAGACCGAGAATAATAGAAAGGCCACCACCCTTTCAAGTACACCGTAAAGTTTTTCCAGTCATCTTCTTCCATGTTTATCAGAAATCTGAAGTAATCGGAATGAAACAGCTGTTTAAAATTCAACATCTTTCAGTTTACAAACAAAGAAAAGTCGACACAAGGTTCATCTTTTCCCACTTGTATGGTTATTGAAACCAGGTGCCGAGCAAAGCCTGCCAATGTACAGAGAGCAGACACAAGAAACCCTGTGTTTTGTGTGGGGGTGTGCTGTGCTTCTACAAAGTGCACTGGTTCATGTTCGTGTGGAGTTTAGTAATGATGGTGGTGACCTCATAGGAGGGGGCTGGTGACGGGGTGTTGGTGGCTACCTCCTGGGTTTGATGGCAGTTGAGGGGAAACAAGGGAGGGTGATACAGTACTTCACCACTCCCTTAGGGGAAGGGAGAGTGTGGAAAGTCCCTGTAACACATGGGGTCCATTGCTTCAGCTACAGGAAATCAAATAAATATTTAGTAAGAGTCCTCGGGGGAAGTATGAGGAGGGTCAAAGCATGCAGTGAACTGTCTTTGAAATGTTTATTTGCCATAGGTTATGATTTCTTTTAAACTATTAGCAATTAATAACACTCATTTTCATAAATTATTACAGTATTGTTCTCAGTAGGTAAAAGTTTATTTTCAGCACTATGTAGATTTTGAAATGACTTAGTTCAATGCAAACAACATGTGTGTCTATATTCTGCATGCCAGAAGCTGTGTCTGGTTTGAATAGGGAGGAGATGAGGGCCTCCAGTGAGATTCTCAGGCTGTTAATGCAGGTTTATCGTTTTGTTTTACTCAATAATCTGCCATACTGCACAGCAGTCTCTCTAGTGTGCTGTACGCCTTACAAGACTCATTCATTAAATACTCTAGAGCTGGGAGCCATTTCCAAGGCACAAAAAGCCAACATGTGTGCAGATGCCTTAGTGCCCTCAGTAATCATTGTGATAAAGATTCAGTCACTGGGAGCTGTTGAAAAGCTGACATTTTTATTGCACTGCGTCACGGCAAGGCATTAAACTGGTACAGTATCATAATAACTACTCTGATCTATAGTAAAGTTGTGTTAAAGGTGATGTAAGAAGAGAAGTGTATTTACACTGTCATTTTTAAATTCAATTGTGTATTGTATCAGACACTGTGAAGCACAGAATACACACCAAGTATAATCTGTATCAGTTGCAATAACAAAAATTCTCATTACAAATAATTTCTACTAAAATCAGTTCAAAGGTAAAATACCAAGCACATAGAGGTCTTAGGTTAAGCGGAGGTGGGCAACATGGTAAATGTCATCACTGGCAACAAAAACATGAACGTACAAATAGCTGCAGTTGTTTCTCAGGTGTTAACAGTGATTGTAGTGCACAACCACCAGCTTGAATGCCAGATAATATGCAGCCAATAGGATGTGACATACTACAATATGTTGCCCTAGAACCATATGTGCAAAATTAGAACAGTTTAACAAGTTTGTTATATTTCTTGACCCACACTGGCTATGAGGCACTTTACATGAGCCACAACCCAGGCCTAGAAAGAGGAAAGGCTTAACTCATGTCTCTGCCATCCTCAGCATATAATAAGTTTATCAAATTATGATTAAAACGGAGACGTATTTGCAAAATAAAGGTGATCAACCAAGGCCATTTACTTTATATTGCCACAAGTGTGATTTTGTCTGTGTAGGCTTTGTGTGCCTCTAGTTTTGGAAGCTACTCCTTTACAGTGTTTTTGTGAATACTATGTAATCTTCAGTGAAGTTTTCTGGCAAAGAAATCTAACCCAGCTTTACCCTTATAGCTCAATATTCATATTCTCATATTCACCAGCAAAGCCTCCTACAGTCAGGAGTGAGAATAATTATACAGTAACTTGTACAGTGCTGCAGTTATTGCATTCATTACATTCACCACTATTTTCTCGCATACAAAGAAAAGATTTCAACATCTCACTAAAGTTAATCTGTAACATGCTCACTGACCACCAAAACTAAAATGTTTAATAAACATCAAAGATGCATCATAGATGCCATATTGCAAGAAGAAGTGGAAAATATAAATAAACTAATAAAGGAATATTTGAGTTTAGAGTTAACCATGTGGGTCAGATGTTGTGATTATGATTCTACATATTCAAATGAGAACACTGAATTTTAAGTATTCCAATCTTTTTGCAGTAACAGCTCTAGCTCAACATGGGAGTATCTAGAAAGGGAGACCTCATGTCTTTTATTATCCTATATTCGATGGTATAAAAAGCTTGGCAAGATTCAGTTTCTTTTCTCTGTGCCCCACTTAGAGTGTAATGTGCGGCTTTGTCACATGCTGTTGAGAGCCGATCAGCTTTGGCGTCTCAATACACTTTATCCTTCTGAAAGAGACCCACTTTCACATCTCAAAAGATTAGGGGGCAGAGAACAAAGCCTTCCTAGGGTGAGGAGAAAATATTTGGAGTTGAGAGTTCTGTTGGAAAACCTCTGTGTTTCACACTGGTTTACAGTGTTTACATGGTCTGGCGCAGGAAGTCTTCCCCTGTCTTGTATGTGTTCTTCAGAGAGAGATGTCAGATGGGATATTTACACAGCCTCCTCAAAGGGAAAGTCCTTATTTAAACTTGCAAGTTGGGGGGGAAGACTCACCTGGATGTTAGATGCCAGGACATTTCTGTGTATTTTCCACAACATGCTACAACTAAACACATCATTGTGGGTCCTAAATCAAAAGATATGTTTGTTTGTTTGTTTGTTTTTTACCCCCATTGCACTCGCACTACAACATGAATTAAAGATTGCACTTGATTTGGTGATTTCCAGGTTTAGAGGTCAGAAGGTTTGACTTTCAGTTGTTTGAACAAGCTCACATTTAAATGTGCCTGGCCTTTGCGAACCAAACAGAGAGAGGTGATAAGCCATGTCACAGACCATTGCTGGCAAGTCAGGCCTGCTTTTTTTTCTTTCAGTTTTTCTAACAGATGTGGTCAGTGACCCACTTTAAAAACAGAAGTTGGTGTGAGATCATTGTTGTTTTGCCCTGGCACATACATTACATTCTCTCGCTCTGTCTGGCTTTCTCTATGTATCACTGTTTACTTTGCTACATCTCTTAATCTTTGTCACTTGTTTTGAGAAACAAAAATAGTGAAAAACCTGGGCTGAATTGCAATCAGCCCTTCTGTAATACTCTCAGACATTTCCAAATTTATCCTTGTCCCCAGCAGGTATGACTTGTCTGTTTGTTACATTTAAGGTTAAGCTGAAGTGACATGTTCATGTCAAAATTTGTATTTTGGAAGATCACATTATATTAGCCAAGCAAGTAGGCGAGCAAGGTATATATTTTTTTCCACCTTTTAAATAAATGATACTTTATATTTAATAAGACTGACACTATAAGTACATATAATCGGGGTGAGGCTGTATACTTCTTTTTCTTTTGGGGGATTTTGTAGATAATGGATTTAGATGTAACTCTTGTGCTCTTTGACCCCTAATTCACCTCTGTCAAAGAGGCCCCTCACAGCGAAAGTATCTCATTAGAAAGCCATGATAATAATCTGGAATGCACAGTAATTAGTGGTCACTGGGTCTATAGTGTAACCCACTCTTGATCTGTGGGCCATGTTGCTGAAATTTTGCCCATTATCTCTTCCATCAACACCACTCCATTTACCTTTCTCTTAAAAAACAAAAAAAACAAAAAACTTTGAAAACTAGGTGAACTTGGAATTTGGATTTTTTTTAAATGCATTTGTCTGCTTGAACTACAGCGAATTCATTACTACAGCATTCAAATTATATGTGTAAAAATATTTTTTGTTTCCAAATGTTAGAACTTCTTTTGTAGCACCATTGTGTGATACTGGATAACTTGGTGAATGACAACAGAGGCTGAAAACTCTATATGTTATTTCAGGTTTGCCTGACCTGGTCCCTGATCCCAACTATGTCCAGGCTTCGACGTATATTCAGAGAGCCCACATGTACTCTCTTCGCTGTGCTGCTGAGGAGAAATGTCTGTCCAGGTAAAGACATCCTATGTTTGTTTATTCGTATATTTCTTTAGTTTTTGTGCTTGTGACAAATTCTTATTTTAAAAAGCTTAACCTTTTAATGTTCAAACCATGAAATAATTACCAAATATTGTAATTTCTTTGAAAATCGAGTTTATTGATTTTTTTTTTTTTAATGAATCACATTTTAATTTCCATATATGGTTTGTAATTTGTATTGCATTTTCTACTAAATAAATTCCACAATACCCTTTTATTGTGGAATTTATTTAGTTTCTTCAGGGGGGGGGGGGTCACTCTTATGTAGAAGTGTATAAAAAACAAAAACAAATCTGTATGTATCGAATATGATACACTGGGCATTAAGGGGTTAAGGGCAGCATTGAGCCTGTTTGCAAAAACAGTAAATGGGAACACTAAATTGTGTAGCACTTTTCATAGGCTAGAGTCCTGTCCAGGTTACACACTTTGGTTTATGCATTAACAACAAAATGTAAAGTTTTATGAAAGACTAGCATGTTTTTATGAGCTGCTTCACCTTTGGGCAGCATTAACCGGCGAGTGAACCATCCATTATTTGAATTCAGCCTTCAGGATTATATCCATTCCGTGCAATAATTTCTGAAATAAATAATGAAAAAAGTTGACTAACAGCACAACTTACATGAGCTAAATCCTGGTCCCTTTAAAAGACTGGATAGAGGCTGTCCTTACTTTCATTTCTCAGTGTTGGTGAAAAGCATCCCCTGAGCCTCAGGCCTGGGCCCTTTGACTGCCTCTGCACTAAGGACACCATTGAAATGATGGAAGTGTGTTGTCCCTGTGGCTCCTCTATTTGCTCTCTTCCCATCACAAGCACAGCCATCCCTCAAAGCCCTTTCATATCCTGCTTGAGTCTGCAGCAATCACCCACAGATGGGCTGTTGTAATTTGCCATACACTCCAATGTCAACAACAGTCACAAGATGAATGGCTTAGATTTTCAGTGGTATTGTGAACTCGAGGTTGTGTCTCCTTTTTCGCACAAAAAGTTAATTGTGTATAGGTTGCGTTTTTTCCCCCCACTGCCCATGTTGAAACAGTGTGTTTGGAGAGATGGTTTTAATCTGTAGAATGAATTATTTAGTAACTATGCTCCTGCCTCGAAGATTTTCAGTTGGGCTCTTTTTTCCTTGTCTTAGTTATGAGAAACAGACGTGCCTGCATCCAACACTTCCCCTCATTTTTGTCTTCATGTATATGTGCACAATTTAGCTCTGCCTATACCTCTGAGACCACTGACTATGATGTGAGGGTCCTGCTACGATTTCCACAGCGAGTGAAGAACAAGGGAACTGCTGACTTCATGCCGAACAGGCCACGTCATACCTGGGAGTGGCACAGCTGTCATCAGTAAGTGCTTAATAATGTACAATAGTGCAAAGCAGATTTCCAGATTCAGTTGAATGAATGCATTTATTTTAAACAATATATTTAAAATATGTCCTCATTGTTTTCTTAAAATTGTCAGTTTTAATTATTTCAACTTCAATTAAGAGAACATTTTTTGTTCTTTGTGCATGAGAGACAGGTACATACCATTAAGAATAATAAGAAATCCTTACAAGGATTAGTTGCTAAAAATGTAGAGTCGGAGAAGTATCAAATACGAATGGTTAATTACACTGAATCCACCAAAGCAAGAATATTCATCACACCCAAGCAAGCTGTGTTTTTGCACTAAGGAATAAAACATAAGCAACAGTATTTAACTACTGTGTGAATGGCAGTATAAAAAGCTTTATTGCCATATGGCCACATGAATGGGTATAGGACTGCATATCCAACTGGGACACCTAAAAGATTCTTTTTCAGTTTTTCAGTGCGATGTGAGGTCAGCTGTCTTGGGTGTCACACTATCATGAAAACTCTGTGTTGTAGCCTATATGATCACTTCACAAATAAGGACAGACCTTGAGCTGGTTGACTAAAAAAGTCCTGTTTCACTTTCAGTAATCTGAGGTTGGTAACCTGTGGAGTCCAGAGCCAAGCCACATTACACAAAAAATAATGGAATACAGCTGTGTTGGTTTGACCAATTTGACAAACAGAACTTTCACTGTCTTTCTCAGTACATAGAACTTATATAGAAATATGTCTTTAAAAGATATATTAGGGAACTCGCTAATCTGATCGCCTCATGAAGACTGCTCTAGAGACTAGGTCCCCTAACAACATAAGGCTGATAGCCTCCTTAGGTTCTCAGATGAGATTCTGGACATACTAACAGGGCCTTGGCTGAGGACCCCAGGCTGCCACCTGGCAAAAAAGGTGTTAGATGATCTTTACTATACTTTAGTGCAAGTCTAGTCTAGAATGTCTAGAATGTGCCTCAAAGTCTGCCAATTAAATCTTCAAATCAAGTCTAAAGTTAACCAGTAACTAAGAAGCTAAAATAGAAGTCATGTCCAGCTGGCTGCTGCATTCTGGACAAGCTGGAGTTTATTTAGTGTATATATATAAATTAAGCTGACTAAGATCAAATATTTATGAGAAGTAATGAAGGGGTGATTTGAGACATATTATTCTTTTCTTATATTATATTAAATGAAGGCTTTTTTTTTTTTTTAAATCTCCATTTCAACAAGTCTGCTTGCTGACACAGGATCAAGGCTCTCCTTACTTTTCTCATCTTAGAGGAATGTTGACTGGCCGTTAGGAGATTGGCAGTGTTGTTGCTGCTTGACATCAGTCTACATTTACACAGTGGTTCCCAAGAGGCAGAAAGCCAAGGCAATCATTCCGCTGACTGTGTGATCAGAATGACAAATCAATCAAATTTTCCTGTCAATCTATGACACCAGATCAAATTTCTGCTAAAGTATGATAGCACAGATATGGGTTACTGGGACAGAGTGTTTGGTTACAAAGAAGCCTCTTTAGGGGAAGAAAATCTCTAGCCCAGATTCTTACAATAAACTTTCCTGCCCTACATTTTTGTCAAATCAAGTGACAGTTGACAGTTTTGCCTTTCATTTCATCCACTCCTATTTTTTGCACACAGGTATGAAAAAAGGAGCTCTCTCTGAGCATCAATTGTTGTAAAATGTTGAAATTCTGTATCTTTTTTTTACACGAATGAGAACAAAGAAATCCAGATAGATCATGTTTTTATTCCAGTGGTGAAAGAATCAGAAGTTCATTAAAACTGTTTGACTCATTTTTCACTAGTTACTAATAGAATTCTTCAGCCTGTGCTCTATTTATCTCACTCTCATATGTTACAACTGTATTAAGCTATGTGACCTTTTTGGTCAAAGATTACAGCCACTATTTATGCAGGTGCTTTGATGTATGTCTTCATATCCTGGTCCTCCACATTTTGGAAGGCAAATGGCAGGCCACTGCTAAATAGTTCTCAAAGAACCTACTGTAATTCCTGTGTTTTATAACCCTCGCTCTGATCTGAGGAACCCTCAAAGTCTTGTTTGTTGCTAGACGAGTGGAAAATGACTCACAACTAAGAAGGATTGGAATGTTTTGTACATTACCAATACAAGCTATTCTTGTTAAATCCCCTATATGTCCTTCCAACACTACATTCCCTATAGTTGACATAGTCAATAAGGGGATCCAAAAATCAAAAGAGGAGAGGGACCCTTCCAGGCATCTCGTCATCCAGCTTTGCTTCCTGCACCCTTTCTTTCTATTTCACAAACACATACACACACTTGCTGAAGATAATCATCTCAAGACTGCCACTGAAATGAATGCCAGTTCCAGGAACACAAACAAATGCTGTGTTTCAGCATTCCAGGCCTTCAAGTTCCCTCCTTGTTTTATACACAAATGTGAATGTATGCACTCACACAAATTGCGTGCGTACCCATTTACCCCCCAATAAAAAAACAGGATATAAACAGCCACAGTCATCGATATTTGTACGCCAAAAGAGACAAAATAGTAATTTATGGCCTGAGTTAGAATGAAGACAGTGTTTAGCCTTAGATAACAACAGACAGGTTTCTACCTGAAATCATTCCCTAATTGGTTGGCTCTTCTATGGAACAAATGAGTCGTTGAATGGTCACTTGCTCCATCAGTGGAAAGTACCCACTTTTCCTTCCAAGCCATCCTTCAATCTTTAATGACTGTTCCAGTAAAAGCTGTTGCTGTGTTGAAACACAGGCTATGAAGTAAGGCAAAAGGGCAATATTTATATAGTCTGAGTGTCTGAGAGTAACGGATCCAGTGCTTACCTCACCCGCTATAGCTACAGTCTCCACCACGACGAAGCAATGGAGGAACTTAGCAATGATATAAAAAAAATATTACAACTACTAATTTAAGTGTTTCCTGTAATGCATAATGTATTGATTGTTTGTTTTTTTTAAAATTGGCATAGGCTTTTTTATTATTTGAATTTAGTTTTCCCCTACATTCTCCATATTAGACTACATCTATACATTAATTAATAGTTTTATAACTGTAGCTGCTTAGAATATAAATCTTGCTGCTATAACACTGTATCTGTATAACGAATAACATCATGTAAAGAAACCCATCAACTACTCCTTAAACTTATCACTGTGTTCCAGTGCTGGTGCAGGTATTTTCTTTGTAATTTATTGTCCTTGAAAACAGAACCATGTAAACTCAAGTTAAAGAAAATGCTTTAAACTTGTATATGTAGGAACATAAAGAAAGGCAACCCCCCCCCCCCCCCCCCCCAAAAAAAAAGTGAAACGAATTTGGCAAAGAATGCGTATTTCTATTTTTTATGTTTTAATAACTCAGTTCTTGCAAGTGTTTTGCAAAAATCCATCAAAATAGTGACCCAGAAGTAGGGTTTCCTCATCAACATCAAATTATGTTGTCACCTTTCAATGCAAATATGCACATGCCTGCTTGCACCACAATTATGTGCACAGCATGCTTGTAAAAAGCGAATAGCATCCTGGGTCACTTTGACATTTGGAAGATGATCAAGCCACATAGCAGTTAATATTGCAGATGATTTCAAATGGACCGGCTCATTGACAGAGTCATACACTAAGAGCCACTCGGTTGATGTTCCGGTTCAGTTGAGATGATCAGTGGTCATGTGCATCCAGGCTTTCCTAAGCTGCTAAAGCTGTGCAAACACACGAACACAGAGGCATAGCAATGTGTTCATACTGTGACACACAAATGACACACATTGATATGTGCATGCACGCTTAAAAATAACCATGCTCAAACAAAAAAAAAAAGCGTAAACACCAACTCACACCCACACACACATGCAAACACCTCTGATCTTGCCGATTTGTACAAGCTAATTAGTAACATTCATACATCATTAGGGTGCTAATACCTTGCTTCAGCAATGCTTTATTGTTGTCATTAATTAGTATCATTACCCTTTGATGATTTATGATGTGTTCAGTCAAGGTGCAACGTCAGTTACAAAATGTTAACAGCTGAGGTCACCGGGCTGAATAGACAGTACATCAATTCAGTTTTTGTCTTAGAAGTTTAAATTTGAATTACCTAAAATTAAGCAAAGAAGGCAAAGCAAGTACAATAGCAGCATAACGGCATTAATAGACTAATTGTAATTTCTCCTATGACACTTTACCATGGAGATACACTGTATAACTGCTAATATTAGCATTGGTTTGAACTTTCTGATGCCCACTTTGATTGTGTGTTTGCTCATTCTGACAGACATTACCATAGTATGGATGAGTTCAGCCATTATGATTTACTTGAGGTCAGTACTGGTCGTAAAGTGGCGGAGGGACACAAGGCTAGCTTCTGCCTGGAGGACACCACGTGTGACTTTGGTCACCTGAAGCGATATGCCTGCACTGCTCACACTCAGGTAATCCAAGAAACAAAATCAGAAGTGGATATAATGGCAATTATTCTTTGGTGGTTCACATCATAGTTATCAGGAACCATGCCAATATCCATCCCCTGTAGGTATGCATTTTGTGACTAGTCCACTTGTAAAAATGAAATAAACATATCAGTGTTTCACCAATACATAAATCTGACAATTGATGTATTAGTAAAAAATGGTCCCTGATGAAATTTAGCTTGTTGATGTTACATTAGCAATAAACTTCTATGCTCTGTTCATGTTTATTAGATAATCCGATCGTATTCACTTTTTGACCATTACAGCTGTTTTTGGCATAGATCAGTATTCCTTACAACCTCTCTTTTTGCCTCTGTTTCTTCAGGGTCTGAGCCCAGGCTGCTACGATACTTACAATGCTGATATTGACTGCCAGTGGATAGATATCACTGACATCCAACCAGGAAACTATATACTAAAGGTAAGAGTCAAGTGAGACTCAGACGTCCATGGGCATGGCAAGTTAGCAAGCAGCACAGGAGTACATTTCATAGAGTGAGAAAGGGTCAAGGCCACCAAAACAAATTGATCCAGGTCATGAAGTTTTTAGGTTTCTTGTTATCTGGAGTTTTTCAGGTTGCAGCACCTTATGGTTCAGTGCCACTGGTTTCCCATCTATCATATTGTCTGTTGTTCATGCATATTTTATTTAATCAATATTGCTCCAATGTCCACACAAAAAGATCTATACATTCAGTTGAGAGTTATTCATAATGCATTTAAGAATATTTTATTCTCATCTATACCAGCGCCATTGTTTGCAGCCAGTGTTTGCAATGATTTGTGTTTATGGTAAATTGTAATCTTCCCTCTTTGTTTAATCTCCAGCTCCAGGTTAATCCCAAGTTCTTGGTGCTGGAGTCAGACTTTACCAACAATGTGGTTAGGTGTAACATTCACTACACAGGACGGTTTGTTACAACGAAAAACTGCAAGATAGCACAGTAAGTAAGACAAAATGTACGACATTAATTCACTGCGAGGTTAGTTATTGCATTTGTAATGCTCTCCCAATTTAAAGACATTTCCCTGGAAAGAAAATGCTTTTGTTAAATGGAAACTGAAGTGAAAACTTTAAATCAGGGTTTGTGTCACTTTCCCACCACTGAGTTGCATTAAATCATATGATAAGGTGGCGGCTGAATGCAACTATCTGAAGAGCTGCACAGTGTTTTGAAGTACTTAGTGGACTTAATGGGTTCGTGGTTGAAATATTTGATGATTTAATGAATTATGCTCTCATTCTCCCATTAAGATTAAGAGCCTCTGAAACTTTGATATTCTCCCTCAAAGGGAGATGTAGGGGTGTTGAACTTGTTAATAGTGCTATTAGGAAGTGTATCATTGCACTCTGAATTACTATCATATCCTCTTGAAAAGACTTTATATAAAGAGGTTTGAGTGCTCCAACGAATCTCCCTTTGTTACATTGGTGCAGTGAAACAAAACCTTAAAATATGTTTGCCAAAGCATATTCACACTAATAAAAACTGGATATAATAGCAAACTATAGTATAATAGTTTTTTTAACTGCTGATACCAATAAAAGATTTGTATGCTGCAGTCAGGTGCTAAAACTCCTGCTGTCATAGATATTAACATATCAAGTGTCCTTATCTGCACTTTTTCTATCTTTTTCTTTATCATCACTTTATCTGTGATCACATAAAATAGATGTCTATAGTTACATTTTAATCCAAATGACATGATTTATGTAAGTATATTTTGTAGCACTACACTAAGAAAGGGTTATTGTAATAAAACTAAAGTGCTCATTTTAATCATGTTTTATTAGCAGAATGGTACTAAGCTTCAATAAGTGCTAGTGTAGTTTGTGCAGCATTGAAGCAGCATAATGAAACTTAGTAAAGCTAAAGTTGCCTGTCAAACTTTAAATTTAACCACTGAATTACAGTTTTTGTGATGATGACAAAAAATGTAAATCTTGCTGAAAATGACAGTTTTTGAGGGCTCTCCTCATGCTAGGGCTCTGGCACTTATTTCTCTTCTTCAGCTTACTTAAAAGCAGTACACCTTGTTCTACAGCCAAGGACTACATACAACTATATTGGGCACATGAAGTTACAAGCTACATTTAAAAGACCAAGTCAGTGTAGTATTTGGCTGAGTACATGGAAGCTTATCCTCGAAGCTAATCAGCTTTTAGAATAACATTAGAAGTAGGTGAAATAAAGCCTCATTGTACCTCAGCTACTCTATCACAAACCAAAGTAGATGATGGACCACCAGTCTCTGTCTCAAAAGACAGTCATAAGTCATGCAGTTTTTTTTATTCAGTTTATATAAACGGAGCAGTAAAAGGTTTAAATTAGATTGTTTAAAGTAAACTGAAAATCAGCATTCTGTGAGTTTTGCATCTGACCACGACTCACACTGTCTGCCAATTTTACTTCAGGCTGCAGATGCAAACAACCCCCAGACGGCAGAAAGAAAACAGAAAACAGTCATTTAGATAATATTATTGTGATAGCAGGTTTGAACCTCACAATCTTAATTTGTTGCACAGAGTTTATACCTTAAAAATCTTTTCAAATAGCATTTACTTTATTAAGCTAGCTGGATAGCTGACACATATCCCCTTTCATAAAGCTATTATTCTAATTCAGAACAATTCACTTCAGTTCACAACAACAGTCATTTCAAACCTCCCATCACCTCAAAGAACTACAGACAAAACTTAAAGGTAGAGTACATTTACAACTGTCTCAACACTGTGAAATCCTCATGTCAACACAACTAATCATTCATGAAGGTCCTAAATATGTATGCATTAATGAGTGTGAGAAAGATACAGCAAAAAGGAAAGTAATGGTGGTGACAGAGCATCTCCAAATTTCCCGTCCCAAGAATGTAACACAGATGTTGTTTCTTATATGTTTGTCTTACAGGTCTTGATCAGACACTGGAAGGCTGCCACATTAGAGTGACCCTGATCGCTATTCCATTGAAATGTGAATGGAATCCATTTCTTGTTTGTTCATTGTTGCCGTTTGTCTCTGCTTTTTGCACTGCTTTGGGATCCCAGGCAGACAAAAAAAGCATAGGTTCCACCAGCAATCAGATTGCGCTGAGGTAGTAGTACAAGTATGCACTGCTGCATAATGCATATCGCATGTCAGTATCCCAATAATGAACCAACAGTTCGCATCCCTGTAATCTGTTCTATAATATTGCCCACCCACTTACATATCTCATATTGCCACGGTACCAGTCTGACTTGGTTACATGCTAGGACACATCACTGACTTTCAAAGAGGTGTTTATGTTTGTGTATATCCACACAAACATCTATGCTGTGCCACCCCCGCAGAGTGGCTTTGTTTGAATTATAAAAAGCATGAAATGGTGCCCATGCTGAAATGAGTGTTCCAGACAAGTCAGGGTTCAGCTGGAATCCAACAAATAAAATTAGGGGACAAAGTCTTCCCAGGTGCATTCATCCATGCAGTGTGGGGGCAGACAGAGATGCCCAGTGACTCAGAAGAACTATAATGTGTTAGTTTTTTCTCTTTCTCTCTCTTCACTGCCTCTGTGGATCAGGCTGGAATCCTGTGACTCTCTGGGCACATCCTGTTTAATGTTGTGTTAACAGCAAGAGGAAGACAGCAGGTCATATTTTCATTTGGCAACATCAAATTTGAAGTCAGCAAAAAAGACAGACTGTCAGTAGCAGACATAGTTTTCCTCCAAAACCTCAGATATTTCAGTTATGTCCTCTTTTCTCCTTTCTTATTTCAGTTTAACAGTAACAGGAAGCTCAGCTGGCAGAAATAACAAATAAGATTCACAAGCACTATGCTTACACTATCTTGTGATCTCTTCTTCAATCAACAGCACTGGTCAGATGATACATAGGTCATCATTACCATGTGAAGAATGTGTATACAAATATTCCAGAGATGCATGTTTTTAATAATAGATATTATTTTGTTATATCCATTTTGATCTGTTACTGTAATTGTGAATTCAGTGAATACCTATATTTTTTCCTTTCTTGATAATCTGAATTATTCAACTAGTATATGTTGTTGGAAAAAAGACAAACTACTGCTATGCCTTAATATGATAATGCAGAGTGCCAGAAAGCTGTCACTACCTACCTCTCCAACTCATGAGCTGTTGTTTTGAAATGATATCCCTGCAGTGGTTTACAATGGCTGCCTACCAATCTGTTACAACACACAGGTAAAAACCATAAATCAACTGGCAATGTCATTGAGCACGCACTCCAAATTATGACTTTAGAAAAATAGCTTTAGTCCTTCTGGATCTCGGTCCTGGTTGATTTGACAATAAATGCTGTGTGTATACTATCTATACTATCTAAGGATTAGATTTGTTTACAATAAAGACAAACAAACTCATATTTTTTTCACTGAAGTCAGTAATACCATTAGCAAACCATGGTTAGATTTTCTACATTCAGCCATGTGCTACGATGAGGCAAACCAATATTTACAACTGATCTACTATCAAAAAAGCCAAAAAGAACATAATTTATTTTTTCTCTTGCTGATGCAATTTCGATGATTGATTGTACTTGATTGTACCTAAGAGAAAACTTGCTTATTTTTGCATATTTGTGCGCGTGCACACTACAATAGAAGTTGCCCCATGTTTCGCCAGAGGTGCATTTTTTATTGTGAAGCAGCAACAGTAGCAAATGTTCTGTAAGCAGTAAGTTAATAAAGCATAGATATAGTGTAGAGAGAGTGAAATGTGAGGATATGCAGTGAGATAAAATTACAAACAATAATGCTGGATTACATGCATGCATGGTTGCCCGTGCATGCATGTAATGATATAATTGGATTTAAGCACAGACTTACAGACCGTGCCACTAACAATAGCAGTACTTATATAGAGAGATAAATACATAATGTAAAAAGATTAAATGGGTTTTGCACACAGTATTTCAGTCATAAGTAGTGGCTGAACTTGGGTTTCATAACTAGAACATCTTACATGTTACTTTAATATTTAAGTTTATATTTTTTTTTTTGGGGGGGGGAGAATCTGGTTTCTATTATGTAAGTGTTGGCCAAATGACAAAGCACCAAAATGTGATTTTTACTGTTATTTTTGTGTGTGTGTGTTTTCAAGCTTTTCATATCCAAATTTTTCCCCTTTCTGTGCAGGTCTTTCATATTGTTCTATAAAAGCTTAGTTCTTTAATCCAGTCTGTAGATCATTATCGTACTGTACACTTACCAAGAAAAATCCAACAACTTGTGACTCTGACATTCGGTGGAGCAGTAGCTTATCTGTAGGTTAACATGCAGCATTTTTAACCTGTTTTGAGGCTGTGCCGTATTTTTCTAACAGTGAACACCTGTCAAAAATGTCTTGTATAATAAAAACATTTACATGTTTGCTGTGTGCACATAAGGTTGATTATATGCACTGCTCTTACAGCAATAGTTGACTGTGCTTCATGCAGCAGGTTTGCATGTGAGCTCACATGTAGCATGTGTCACCTGATCTAAGGGAAATGCTCTATGACAAGTGTAACAAGCTACTGAATTCACCTCCTTCGTAAGAGATTAGCTGTGATATGTTTAATGCACAAAGGCATTTTCCCAAGTACTGCATGTTATTTTGTCAGGCATAATTCTGGCTTGGATGCAAATCTGACCTTTACAAGTAAAGAAAAATACACCCTCCATATAAGATACTGACAAAAAACAAATAATGAATGCAGCTGCATGGTGACACCAAATGAATCAGTCACGTAATCAAAAAACAAACTGTCGGCTCGTAGTGTTTTGAGCGGAAGAAATGTTTCATCACTTATCCAAATGACTTCTTCAGTCTCAGCTGAATCCAGTTTCCCCAAACTTATAAACATAATATTTGCATAATGACTAAAACTAGTACACTGACGAACAACGGACTGTGAAGTCAGTTTCTTGATCAATAATATGCAAATTGATCAACAAACACTGATCAATGACAATTGATCAATGGTCATGAGTAACATTCACAGAGAGTTGGGGAATGGCTGCAATCACAGCGAGATGTAAGATGGTGTGATTGTCCAAGATGTGTGCATCCTCATCATTAAAAGTGTGGCCATTGGCCTGTAAGTGTAAATAGACTGCGGAGTCCTGGTCTGACGAGTAAGCTCTTCTGTGTTGTGCCATCGACTTAGCCAGAGTCTATAAATCATGGGAATTCTCTTTGCACTTAACACTATATTCCTCTGTTTGTGTCGGGGGACCGGATTCTTGGGGTGGACCAATTTTTGGGACAGCGTGTTTTGGGGTTTGCGAGCCAGGGAGTTGCAGAGTTCAGAGAAAAAGTGTCTCAGCTCTTCCAATACTCCTGACACATACGGGATCACAAAGAGTTTTCAAAGGTGTGTTTGCTTTTGGAACTGTGTCTTCATTCCACCTACTTGTGAGATTCCTGACACCCCTCCCCCACCCATCACCTTCACTCAATACCAGGTTGAGATGCAAATGAGGAGACTTCACTCAGGCAAGTCTGCTGGACCAGACGGAGTGAGTCCCCTTGTCCTCAAGACCTGTGCCCCCCAGCTGTGTGGAGTCTTTCATAAACTGTTTATGCTGAGTCTGAGTCTGCAGAGGGTCCCGGTGATGTGGAAGACATCATGCCTCGTCCCTGTACCAAAGACGCCACGTCCCAGTGGCCCCCAGGATTACAGGCCCGTGGCATTGACCTCCCACATCATGAAGACCCTGGAAAGGCTCATCCTGGACCAGCTGCGACCCATAGTAAGACCACATCTGGATCCCCTTCAGTTCGCTTATCAGCCTCGTCTCGGAACTGAGGACGCCATCATCTACCTGCTCAATCGTGTCTACATCCATCTGGACCAGCCGGCGAGCACTGTGAGGGTCATGTTTTTTGACTTTTCCAGTGCTTTCAACACCATCAGGCCGACCCTCCTGGGTGATAAGTTAGCAGCGATGCAGGTGGATGCTTCTCTGGTGTCCTGGATTGTTGATTACCTGACAGGAAGACCACAATATGTACGTCTCCCACAGTGTGTGTCTGACAAGGTGATCAGCAACACAGGGGCACCACAGGGGACTGTCCTCTCCCCCTTCCTCTTCACCCTCTACACCACAGACTTCAGCCACTGCACAGAGACCTGCCATCTTCAGAAGTTTTCTGATGACTCTGCGGTGGTTGGATGCATCAGCAGGGATGATGAGACAGAGTACCGGGCTGTGGTCGACTCCTTTGTCACGTGGTGTGAGCAGAATCATCTGCAGCTCAACGTGGCAAAGACCAAGGAACTGATCGTGGACTTCAGGAAGACCAGGAAACACTTGACCCCTGTTTCAATTCAGGGGGTCAGTGTTGACATTGTGGAGGACTATAAATACCTTGGAGTACACATTGACAATAAACTGGACTGGGCTAAAAACACCACAGCACTTTACAGGAAGGGCCAGAGTCGTCTCTATTTTTTGAGGCGACTGAGGTCCTTCAACATCTGCCAGAAAATGCTGAGGATTTTCTATGAGTCTGTTGTGGCCAGTGCGATCCTCTATGCTGTTGCATGCTGGGGGAGCAGGCTGAGGGTCGCAGATGCCAACAGACTCAATAAACTGATCCGTAAGGCCAGCAATGTTGTGGGGATGGAGCTGGACTCCCTCAAGGTGGTGTCGGAGAGGCGGATGCTGTCCAAGATAAAGACAATGTTGGATAACACCTCCCACCCACTCCATGACATGCTGGTCAGTCACAGGAGCTCGTTCAGTGAGAGACTGAGATTACCGAAAAGCACCACTGAACGACACAGGAAATCATTCCTGCCTGTGGCCATCTCCCTGTACAACGCATCCACTTAACACACTGGTTACTGCTACAACTACACATGTTTCTTTTCCAACTATTTATTTATGAGTGACTTATGTATGTATGTATGTATATATATATGTATATATTGTACTATTCTTAGTTAGTGTATTGTCTGTCTTGTCTTAATGTTGGTTTAAAATGGAGCACTGTAACAAAAAATAATTTCCCCCAGGGATCAATAAAGTATTCTGATTCTGATTCTGATTCACATACAAGGCTCAGTTCTACAGGCAGAAACATGGGTGTGCCATGGGCTCCCCAATTTCACCCATCTTGGCCAATTTGTACATGGAAGAACTGGAAAAGAGAGCTTTGCTATCCTACCCTGGAACACCACCAAGCCATTGATTCAGATATGTGGATGACACCTGGGTGAAAATCAAATCTCAGGATGTACCACATTTCACGGATCACATTAACTCGGTGGACCAACACATCAAATTCACCAGGGAGGATATGAAAAGTGGCAGGTAGCCTTCTTAGACTGTGAGATTTCCATCAGTAATGGGGGACATCTAAAAGCTGACGTGTACCGTAAACCTACGCATACGGATCAGTATTTAAGGTCTGACTCTCATCATCCACTGGAGCATAAACTGGGAGTCATCAGGATGCTACAACTCAGAGCGAACATTATCCCCACTGACACAGCGGCCAGGGAAGCAGAAGAACAGCACATCAAGAAGGCCCTGAGTAAATGTGGTTATCCCATCTGGACATTTGTCAAAGCTGGAAAGGCACCTAAAGAAAGCTCCAGCCGATCCAGGAGAGAAGGACAACTGCTGCCCAAGCGAAAACCTGTAGTGATCCCGTATGTGTCAGGAGTATCGGAGCAGTTGAGACGCATTTTTTCTAAACACCAGGTCTCTGTGGCTTTTAAACCCCAAAACACGCTGTGCCAAAAATTGGTCCACCCCAAGGATCGGGTCCCCCGACACAAACAGAGTAACATAGTGTACACTGTCAAGTGCCAGGAGGACTGCCAGGATTTATACATCGGGGAAACCAAACAACCTTTGGCGAAGCGGATGGCACAACGCAGAAGAGCTACCTCGTCAGGCCAGGACTCTGCAGTCTATTTACACCTACAGGCCAGTGGACACTCTTTCAATGATGAGGATGTACACATCCTGTACAGGGAGGAACGCTGGTTTGAGCGCGGAGTCAAGGAGGCCATTTACGTGAAAAGGGAAAGACCATCTCTGAATCGAGGAGGGGGCCTAAGGGTTCATCTTTTGCCATCTTACAATGCTGTGATTGCAGCCATTCCCCAACTCTCTGTGAATGGTACTCATGGCCATTGATCAGTGGGCTTTGATCAGTGGGTTTTGGACAGTGGTTGTTGATCAATGGTCATGAGAATTTGCATAATTAAGATTAAGGAACTGACCTCCCAGCCAATTGTTCCTTCAGTGGGCTGGTTTCAGTCATTATCCAAATGTACTGTTTATAAGGTTGGGGAAAGCTGCAGTCAGCTGAGACTGAAGAAGTCCCGAAGGTGTCCTTTCATGTCTAAATATGGTTAAACGTGATACATCATTTCTTCCTCCTCAGACAACCAACATCTTTTAACACACCCAATTTATAGTGTGAGATGGCATTATTTAACACTGAACCACCATCCTTTTACTGTTCTCACTTATCTTGGTCATGGTATTCTTAAGTGCCTGAAATGAAGGTAACTGGACTTCAGTTTCGTTTTTCTTTTTTTCACCTCTCATCAGAGAGTAGCAGGTATTTAACCCCTTTGAGAGTTGTTGGCCTACCTTGTTGCAGTCTAGTCATTAAGGGTCACATGAGCCAAGGTGGGAAGTAAGGAAAGAGTCACTACAGTCAGGAGCCAATGTGTGAATCCTTTGTGAGACATTGCTCCACCCTCCCATCCTGTGAGTTATTAAGACCACATGGGAAGGGATCTGAAGATTGTCTTATAGGTGGCTGAGTTATTGTTGTAGGCCAGCACCTTTGTTCGATGAGGGTTATTTACATTGGACATAGATGGCTTCCTTTACTCTTCTCTCAAATCATCTGACAAATACATAATTTAGATCTCTACTAAACTTTCAATTTTAACAGTTTTTAACCTATTTTTTTTGTCTCTAATTCTTCAACTCAGATTAACATGTGATGTAGCAAATATAGTAACAATGACTTGGACAGAACGGACGGTAATATAGACTAATGATGATTACTAGGTGTATCACACTGCTGTGACAGAAAAAAAAATCAAGACAGTTTTAAAAAATAGTTTTTAAAAAATAGGCTAGATCAAAAAATAAATAAATGAGGATATGCATTGTAAGGACAGGAGAGGACTCTAAAGCATCTGCAAAATCACAAAAGAGAACAAAGTCTTTTTCCTGAAAAGAATAAATACTGTAGGTGGAACATAACAATAATGCTGTGATATAACCTAATTTCTAAGCCAGCATGAATTTAAAATCGCTTTTGTGCTTAAAAAAAAGTATATTTGAAAATCTACCTTGATGAGAAATGGATAGACTTTATTCACTGAGAAAGGGCATGTGTTGCTATTCAAAGCTACAAACATTAATGGACAGTGGGATAAAATCTTTTTCCCCTTACCAAAGGTTTAAAATAAAACTGAATTAGTTCTTTTGTGACAAGAAACAGAATAACAGTTATGACAATCTTTGCAAAGGTAATATTATAGTGTTACAGTCTCAGATTACATGTCAGTGTGCAGTTAAAGTAATAAGCTGATAACTCCGTGTGGTGAGTTTCACTTGTGAAATACGGTATTTGGAAAACACAGATGTCCCTTGTAGACGGATTTCCTGTCTCACAGAGGAATTAGAATCCATCATCCTGTTGTTTTGACACGCACTTCTCACACTCTTATTGGGTTTGTCCTAACAAAACCCTGACCTCTGTGATGGGACTTCCTCCTTGTACGGCTGTTTATTCAGGCTGTTCACACAAAGGCACCTCATGTTAGCTCTACGCTTTTTTGTGAAAATATTGCAGTATGTGGTGGCATGACCTCAACTTTAACTGTGTTTATGTTAGTGTTTTGTGTATTTTTGTTGGAGAAAAACTTATGAATAACTTCTAATGAGCAAGAGAAGCCAAATGATGCATTATATTGTTAGAGGTCTTTCCAGAAAGACTGGAATTTGTTTTTTCTGTTGAGAACTCTTTCTGTTGCATATCTGTTTTTCCATAAGTATTCCTCTGTGTTTGCATTTACATATTTTAATGCAGCTGCAATTCTAGAAGCTTAGATGAAGTCATATATTCCTCAGTGGGGTATAGGCAGTAATACAAAATATCCACCATGAGGCTCTTTTACAGTGCTGGTTTCATGTTTTTCGTGTGTTATTGTTAATGAGAGGAATATATTGCAGCACATTTCCTATAGCAGCATTTGTAGTGGCTGTCAAAGTTGTTAAGTTGCATTCACATGAATGATTTAGGACCTTTTCTTGCAAGAAACAAATATGCAATTACGATTATCAGAACTATGCTACAGGATGTTACCCAAGTGAACAGTGTGAGATTTTGAGTGGAGCACATAAAAATACCCCAAGGAGTGTATCAGAGAAAACCCAGCTGACACACATGGTATCGCTGAGATATAGAAGGTACACAGTGCACAAAGTGCCAAGGCACACAGGGCTATAAGAAACTAGAACAGGAGACGAGTGGAGGGACAAATTGGCCCAATTAGCACCATGTAGCAGGAGGAGGTGTTGGTAAAATGGTCAGATAGGCCTGTTAGATTATACAGTGATTGTGAAATCAGATCATACTTATCACCAGACGGGATGAGAAGTATTTTGCTCTTCTTGATCCAAGGTGCCTATGGTAAGATAGCATGTGTGGCATTAAATATTCTGCTCTAGAGTCTCCTTCCAATGGAAATTCAAACAGCATAAAAGATTTTAAAAGCGCTTCATTAATAACACATTATCTAATGTAACAGGCATCTTTTACCTTCTGCTGGATGCTGTTTATATATTCTTGTTCACTGCATGAATTCTGCAAGCATGCTAGCACCTGATTAAAAGATCAGGTGGCAAGATGGTATCCTGAAAAATGGGAGCAATTCTGTAGAACTCACACAGATCAAGCTGCAACACGATGAGAGCAAATCCATTATATATGTAAATACTCTGCTTTGAGCAGCAAAATGTTATGTCTGATAGTCACTAAGCAGAAGATCTAGAGAGAGAGCGCTAACACCCTCCCCCCCAAACAAATATTTCCCCTTACAACAAGCCACATTTACTTTACCAGAAAACCTA
This sequence comes from Mchenga conophoros, assembly GCF_057382185.1. Taxonomy (NCBI): domain Eukaryota; kingdom Metazoa; phylum Chordata; class Actinopteri; order Cichliformes; family Cichlidae; genus Mchenga; species Mchenga conophoros. The sequence continues at coordinate 12,116,289 of NC_140526.1, forward strand.
TGTAAAGCAGCTGCAAGCTTGCAACCTAATTGAGGAAACAGATCGAGTGAAGTGAAGCAGAACTGATTAGATCTTCCAGCATAGTAGCAGACGTCATTGAATACACAAAACCCCTGCAGAACTAGAATTCATGGACGTAAGATTAAAAGCACTCGGAAACACCTTTTCCAGGATTTTGAAGCTGTCGATCGTTACAAAATGAGGGCTTACCTGCTGCTCTCTGGCAGGTAGCTCCATGCCCTCCTGGGTTTTAAATGCACCTTAGAACACACATGCATCAACACTACAATGAGCGGGTGGAGGGAGGTTTGGAGTCTTCTCTCACCCCCATTCTCTGCGACCTGCTGGAGCGGGGGGGCTAGGAGGAGGAGTTGGCCGTCCGACTGCGGTCTGGAGTGTGGGGCCTCCCTGCTGCTGCGGAGTCGGGGCGGTCTGCCTCCCCCCACCGCAGGGAAAAGGGTAACACCACCTGGGTCTGGGTGCAGTTCCCCCCTCCAGGGGCAAGGGTACCTAGACCCGGTTTGTAGAGTAAGCTTGGGGAGTGTGATTGTGTGTACAGCGTCTCTTTATGTCTGTCTCCACGTTGGTTGAGTGTGGAGTAAGTGCATATGAGAGCATGAGGGTGGGAATGGATGTTTGTATATGTGTGTGCCTGTATGTCTGTGTCTATATGTCAGGTTGGGTGTCAGGCGCCACCTCTCTGGGGACATCTCAGGCCCTCCAAGGTTTGGAGGCCTATCTCCCCCTACCACCACTTCCCCTGCCAGTGGCGGACTCCCTCAGACATCGGTGCGTTGGTGGTTCTTTGTGTCTGGGGATGGGCGTCCAGGTACACACCGGCTCACTCCTTGGCGGCCGCTTATCGGGGCCTGGAGCCTGGGGCTCGCTCGGGCCACTTCGGAGGTGGGGTGCCCCCGGCCTCTCGGCCTGGGGCTCGGTCACTCAGGCACGGCTGGCTGCCGGCGGAGCTCACGGGCGCGTCACTGCAACTCCCCCTGGCTTCTGCTCCGCGGCTGCTGAGTGAGCCCTCATCTGGGACTCTCCTCAGCTCTTTCTGGGACAGTGGCGCGGCTGCCCCTCTGTTGGTCTTCCTTGGTCTCTTGTGTTCTGAGGGCCTCTGGATGTCTGGAGTTTTGATCTCCTCCATACCTGCTTCATGCCCTGGAGGACGGGCTGTGCCCCCCCCCCCCCACACCCTCTAGCAGATCATTACATGAAGGACCCTTTTAAAAAAAAAACAAAAAAAAAAACAAGCGCGTCCATGCTCACGGGTGATCACACCCACAAACTACACCCTTTTTGGCTCCTACCTCAAAGCACACTGTGTTCTGTTGATCTTATGTGCTGCACAATAATGTTTAATATTTAGTATTTACTGTCATATTCCCATATATCATTGTGATGTTGTTTATTCTATTACTCTTGTTCTCTTCTGCTTGTTTTCTTTTTTCTTTCTCAGCAGGTGATTGATATATGCATTTTTTTTCTCTTTTTTTTTCTGCCCATTCTGTTGGTTTTTGTCTTTTGCCCTTCTCCCCCGTCCCTCTTCTCAGCTGTTTCTCTTTCCCTCTTTCTTTCTCCCCTTCTTTCCCCCAGTCAAGTCTGTCCCGTATTCAGTAAGTGAAAATAAAATAAACAATAAAAGGTGAATCAAATGGACCATTATGGCAAGGCTGGGATGGTCAATTTGGTAAAGTAAATCCGTTGGGCATCTTTCTTTGCCTTTAGACAATAATTCTGATGGCAAAAGAGCCAAACGGGACAGGCAAAAAAAAACCCCAAAAAAACCAAAATGAGGGCTTTATATCGTTAGTGTACATTGGTTCAATTTGCGGTATAAACAGTAAAGCAAGAGTATAAGTGGGACATTACATTTGTACTGACTGCATCAAGAGGAGTCAATCTGTGATGAATACTGCCAGATTGTAGAGGTTGTGATGAAATATTTCTGACCATCTCCTACGGAGACTATTTTATCTTTTTCCAACAGCCATTGGCATCTTTGTTAAGTGGTGATCGCAATATAATCAAACAGGAAGTGGTAGAGGTGAAAAGCTGAAAACTGCTGTTACATTTTTCCTCATTTACCCCACATTGCTTGTTTAGTCTTCCATCCTCTTTTTCCACTTTTCCTTCCCTCTTAACCAGATAGTGTAGTTGAGCTGACATTTATCTTGCTCATGCAGTGCATAATTATAGGTTTACAGTGACACTGTACAGTGACACTGAGTGTTGACAAGATGACAACATAGCTTCACTAATTTGCCTAACCTACCTATCCCATTTTGGCCACAGCCATTGTGCACATCAGTTCATATCAAAGTCATATCACCACAGACTGCTTTGTGCTTAGATTACATTTGCTATTTGTGCTCAATCAGACTTTTAGTTTTAGTGTGGTTGGCCATCACAATCTGGATGCTGAATGTTCGGGGGTTTAAGTTTCGATGGAATGCAACGCATAACATAAATATACAGTTTGTAGACGATTATTAAATCACTTTCTTGGCCCTACACACTACATTCCAATCTTGAACAAGTCAGATTACTCCACCCTAATTTGACCAGCTGCCTTAAAATGATACATAGGTAAAATGCATGACTTTAGACCTCCATTCTTCAATACAGCTGGCTTATGCAGGGTTAATTGAATTTAGTGAAAACAGAGAATAGAGGCTAGTCTGTGAGTCGACATTGCCAAAAAGCCCACCTCCAGACTTGAGGTCTAATTTCTGCAGAGCCTACTGTGTAGAGATTCTGTGGCAAAATATCAAGGCCACAGGTAATTCATCTTCTGGCTCTAGTCCTGCTTTGCAACCTAATTAAATGAATAAAGATGTGAAGAAATCTTCATTTCCGTAGGGATAAACACATTGCTGGATGGGAAAGGTACGAGGAAAGGCTGGCTTTGTAAAGCAGGAAAAGAGGCAGGTGAGAAACCACTGGCTGGGAGATAGTGAATGGCTCAACACTTTTGAATAGTAAGGGAAAAACTGCTCTGATTTACATGCAGCTGCAGTTGCTGGCTCATTTGTTTTGATAATAGCTCATCCTGCACACAGAGCTGACTCCACCATATATATCTGAGTTAACAAACATTTCACTTCTTGTGTTAATACACCACATTGAAAGCGTTGGGCATTATATGAGACAATGAAGAAGCTTGTGTCATAGGCACAAGACACACTCGAGTGTACTGGCTGACAGTTTAAATACTGCCTGCATCATCAATGAAACATCTGGCTTGTCTTTGGTGTCTGCTGCAAACATAAGCAGTCTTTCTTACAACTTAGTTCCCTCAATTTCCTCACTCATCAATTTTAAGGGGTATGCAAATGGACAGTTTCTCCAGCATCCCTGGGAGACTTCATGGTTACAACAACAGGGCAATAAATTTTCATTATGTTTTTTTTCCTTGAAAGGCAGAAATTGAAGTTTTGATATTTGGGTTTAAGGTCCTAAGCATTTGGAACAAATAGGGAGATGTTGCATAGGGATGATAGGCTTCCAGCCTCAATCAGGTCCCCCCAATCTCCCAGCAAAAAAACCCACCCATCTACTGGCTCCACAGGGAGTGTCAATGATGAAGTCAGCCACGGAGAGCGACGGCCCTGCACCGCTCTGCTCAGCCTTTCTGCTTTATGACAGGCCCATATTTCACCAGACTCATTCTCCAATGTCCACCGTCACTGTTCCCTGCATTGTCAAGGGGGCGACTCCCATCATCAGATCGGTGATTTCACAGCCTGGTGGCAGCAGCACTTCCTCGCTGTAGATGACTGAAATGGCCCCACTCCAGACAGCTGGGTGACCCCTCCTTAGTAACTGGCTCTGGTTTTTCTCATCATGCACATGTAAAGATGATCTAGTTTGGGATTTATTCTAAATGATGCCAATATTTTTGGGAGGTAAAAATGTGTTTATTTTATTTTTTATCAGAAGAAAATCTAGCTGCGACTACACCCCTGTTGTATTTCAAAAGATGAACAACCTGTCACTTTGCTTTAGGGAATAGTATGACGTTTACAAAATATCTATAGCCTTTAGTATGGCTAAGGGGGGGAACTAAATGTTAAAAAAAAAAACCTAGCCTTGACCAGACTTTAGTGTGAGTTATGTTTACATTAGACACAAAGGATGCTACTTTAGTCTATGCTATTTTTATGATTAAAGCTAGAAAATCATAAACAACCTTTCTGTATCCCAATCATCATTTCCACGTTCAACTTTTCAATTTCAGCTTTTGTTTTAAATTAAAGATAAAAGGCTGATTCCTACTTCAAGTCAGAGCAACCTTTGATGATTTCAGTGAACTCGTTTGATTTTAGTTGCTGTTAGTGTGATAATGGCATCTTGCAAAGAGATCATTCAACGCACAAAGCCAGTGGTTTCTTTTGGGTCACCAGATCTAAGGGCTATCATTAACAGCAACCACTTAACAGAGAGGCAAATGGAAATTTTTCAAATAATTACGAGCATAATTATTATTTACTTCATTTTATTTCTGATTCTATTTTAAGCCAGCATGATCATTAGCTGCCCAATTTGCAGGCTACAGATGCACACTCACAGGGGCAGAGTTAAACGACTCACTCCCACACGCTGACTGACTCTTTCTTTAGGTCATTTGTTAAATTCAATTTGAACATTTTCTGTGTAATTCTTGCCATGAGCTGTATTTGCAGGTCACAGATAGACGAGAACGCCTTTTTCATTGCATGAACATTCACATTTTACCCAAATTTCTGCTTAAGTCTATGAACATCAGGGAACAGTTATAAAAAAAATGTTGGGTGTTTGGATTCCACGTGCACATCTGTGTCTGAAACACAAGCATAAATGCATGCCTATGTGTTTGCATAGACCCATGCCAGTACAACTTTGTCCAGTCAGTAGTGTGTGTGAATGAGAGTGTGTGTGTGTATTAGTGTATTTAAGAGCATGAAAGGGCACTCTATCTCTGAGAAATTAAACACAAAGACCCACTGTGCACTGTCATACTATGCCATTTATATGCACCTTACTTTGTTCTTTCACACAACCCTTCTGTTCTCCACTGTTGGCATGACTAATGACAAGGAAGAGGTGCTTAACAGTAAACTTTGTGTGTAAATGTGGTATTAGTTTTGCAATTAACTCAGTTGTGGTTTTCTTTACTTTTTCCAATTACAAAACTAGGTTTTAAACTTTTATGATGTTTGAACTACAACACATCTTTCCTTGTGAAACCCAAATACATTTGCAATCTAATGCATTGCCTTTCATAGATGACTTAAAGCAGTTTCAGTTGAAAGAAAGCATTATCAGTTTGAGTCACATTTCAGATTCAGCAGATACTTATTACTCAAAGATATGAATATTTAAATAAATCATAATCGTCCTCTTATCAGCTGTTCATTGAATTAAAGGATGGATCTATTATCAGTGTGTTTACAGGTTGTTCCTGCTGAGGTAATGCACTCAGTGGCCACTTTATTAGGACAGTAAGTCACATGATAGCAAATCATTGCATTTAGGCATTTAGACATGGTCACGACAAACTGCTGAAGTTCAAACTGAACATCAGATGACAAAGAAAGATAATTAAAGGGAATTTCAATGTTGCATTTTGATTGGTGCTAGACTGACTAGTCTGAGTATTTCAGAAACTGGTGATCTAAAGAAATGTTCGCACAAACTATCTTTAGGGTTTACAGCAAATGTTCTGAAAAAAGCAAAAACATTCAAAGAGCAGCAGTTGTCAGGATACAAGACGTAAAAGGAGACTGGCTAGAATGCTTCAAGCTGATGGGAAGGCAACAGTAACTGAAATTACACTCATTACAACCACGGTATGCAGAAGCAGATGGGCGACAGCAGCTGAAGACCACACCACTCCTGTCAACTAAGAACACGAAACTGTGCACAGGCTCACCAAAATTGGACAATAGAAGATTGGAAAAAACATTACCTGCTCTCAATTTCAGCTGTGACCCTATCACCCCATTGGATGATAGGGTCTGAATTTGGTGTAAACAACATGAAAGCATGGATCCCTTCCTGCCTTGTATCAGTGATTTAGCCTGCTGGTGGTGTAATGGTGTAGGGGATATTTTCTTGGCAGACTTTTTTTGGGCTTAGTACCAGTCCAACAGAACACCATTGGGATGTGGTGGAACAAATCTGCAGCAACTGTGTGATGCTATCAAGTCAATATGTACCATAATCTCTGAGGAATGTTTCCAGCACCTTGTTGAATCTATGCCACGATGAATCAAAGCACTTCTGAAGCCTGAGAGGATCCAACCTAGTACTAGCAAGTTGTATCTAATGGAGTGGCCAGTGAGCGTATTTCAGCAAATATAAAGGAAGATGCCACATGTTTGTTAAAATGGTGAGGTTTATGTACACTAATCCAGGATCCAAGAAATGTTTAAAACAGTGAAACATAGTTGAAGACAAAAAAGTGCAGCAGTGTATTATTTATTTGTTTGTTTTGTTTTAGCTACACAATGTCACAAACAAGCCAGTGCAGCGGCCTGTACAGGATCTTGGAGTAAATTTGTTACAATAAGAATTACAAGTCAGGATAACTTTGACCCCCGTGGTTCTTACTCAGCATCATTAACTGAATGTCCAGTATAAACTTATGTTATTTATTCAGTTGGCAATTAGGTCAGATCTCCTTTTTTGTAAGCAAAATGAAATTCTGAGATGCACGCAGTATGATTTGCAAAGCAGAATATACAAAAGCGCTACATATCGTCAGCCTTGATTTGTTATGAATCACTGACTATATTCTGTAGTTGACAAGCGGTCCTGTTTACCTGAAGACACAAGTCTTTGCTGTCAGTGCTTGTCACAAGAGATTTCCATGCGTATGGCAATTACAGTGTTTGCTGGTTGCTGTCAGTGGGTCCTTTGGGCTTCTGTATCACTGTATATATACATAGTAATTCTATCACTCTTAAAATGGAAAAAGAGGGAAACCATAAAGGACAACAACATCCACAGATAAATCCGTTTAAAATGCATTTTGAATCTGGGATGGTCACCAGTTTGTCTAGGGAGATATTGCATTTGCTGCATGTAAGTTCAGAAATAAATCCAAAGTTCAATGTAGGCAAGTAATATCAATTCTGCATTTTCATGTTTTTGGATCAGACTTTATAAATACTTAATTGTAAAGAAAAACAAAGGTCATGTAGTGCCCCTGGTGGACAGTCAGTGTGACTGGTGGTCCACCACAGAGGGCCAATGCTGCCATCTACAGGCAAAGTAAGTTCCTTTTTAATTTGCCATTTTAACAGTGTTTAAATGTGGCCGCCAGTGGCGGTCCTAGCCTGTTTGGCGTTGGCGCCCTGGGCGAACACGCCCTCTGGCGCCCCCAGACACACAAAACATATTAAAGACTGTACATTAACATAAAACGGTTGTACACAGACACACATATGAAGAGAGAGAGAGTATGCATAGTATGCAAACGGATACCAAACAGCCATCATAATTCGTCATGCAATGAGAACAGGACAAATCAACAATTGACAATGACTAATTAATACTAAAATCTGTAACATATTGTATTGTTTGGAGTTTAGTCTGTTACTGTTACTATTTTTACCATTTCTTCTTGGAGCAACTGTAACCCACATAATTTCCTTAGGGATTAATAAAGTATTCTGATTCTGATTGTTTCAGGATGACCTGCCATTATCCAATGACACATCTGCTTACCTGCATCTTTTGCTCATTTCTCCTCCTCTTCTTTTCTCTTTTTTCTAAACTGAGGACCTGATGGCTTTGAACTTTTCTTGTCCATCTTCCATTGGTTTTAATTTTGCACTCCAGTATGAACACCCATCTCTCAACCCGAGGATCACCACAACATAACCTAACAGACCTACACCTTAGTTCACAGATTCACTTCGTCTCTAGGGTTTATTTCTGAGATTTCACACAACCCAGGATTCAAGTCATAAATACATAATGGGCTTGGATTTACAGCATTATAAATGAAATGTGCTCTATTTGGAAGCAGCCCCCCTTTCGACGGGTTGTGTGTGAGACTTTAAATCATCAAACTGTAAATATTAAATTGTTATTGATCCCTTTACCCCTAGTCCTAAAGTGTATATTTATTTTCTTACTCTTCTTATATATATTGTTTGTTTACTTGCACTGCTGTAACTGGAGCCTCGTCGTCTCGTCTCTCTATATACTGGACTGTATGTAGCGGAGATGATAATAAAGTTTACTTTGACTTCGGCAGCAAGCAGGTGCACCGAGTGCTCACTATAGAATTTCGAAAAAACATCGGTGCCAATTATAAGTCTGTATCATAATGTCTGGTGTTTTCGTGTTTGTTGTTTTGTTTTTATTTTGTTTTATTTTGCGAGATGGTTAGGTGCTGCTCCAGCCGGTCAGAGAATTCCCCTCCGCCCCGCCCTCTCCTCCCTGCGCCGCAAGCAGCAGGCGCACCTCGCAAACGAAGGGCGCAGTTACTCCCCGCAAATGGGCGATAGAAAACCGATCGGTGCGTACGCCATTCCCAATATGCGCTGGCTGACGTCGGGGGAGCTTTTTTTTTTTTTTGGCCGATGCCCGTGATGCCGCTCCCCACCACGATGCCGCCCCGGGCAACCGCCCGTGTCGCCCGTATCTAAAACCGCTACTGGTGGCCGCAGTACCATTTGCTGTGTGTAATGTATTGGAAACGATTTAAAATCACATTTTAATGATTGAGTACAACGTCTTGATTAAATGGGGCAAATATGAGAAAACAGTCAAACAGGAAACAAATAGAGTTTTTGCAAAGCAACCTCCTTCAGTAAAGCACAAAATAATAATATGAAAAACTATTTGCAATCAGTGGAAGGAAAATCTTAGAACAAAGTTAACAGCCTGCATTTATATAGTAAAGTTTGGTGCACTTTGGTCTTTCACTTCAGCCAAAGAAAATCCTTTTTGTATTGTAAAGTATCACCATGCCAGTATATATAGTATATATTTCCAGTGGAAACATAATTTGTTACAAGCCATAAAATGGATATGTGTTTGCTTGCTCATCATGATACCTGACAGTGAAGCTTCCTAAGGGCTCTTGTTTCCTTCTTTAAAAAAAATAAATAATAAATAAATACATTGAATTTGGAGTGACAATCCATGCCATTCACCAGCAACTGTACCTGGAATGATTTCAAGCAATAATATTTTAATCCCATATTCCACTTCTTGGGCTTGTGGGGGTATCCTACTCCTGCTTATGTGGCCTGATCAGCAGGCCATACAAGTTTGTGTGTGATTCATGTAACAACAACAAAAAAGAATCTTACAGCTAAAACATGCACATGACAAAATAACCCAATACAATAAGTGCAGACTGTAATCTGTGAAGGATAAATGAAGGTAATTGGTAAGTGTTGGAGCTTTTTATTTCATGCTAAAACCATCAGCGCCTCTCTGTGGTCAACCTGCCAAACAGCAAGAGGCTGATTCTCTGGCAAATGGTACATTTGCATCTTACAAATGGGCACACCCTAAATTGACATTCAATACAAAACAGTGACTTTTCTAGACAAACTGAAGATCAGAACACATGTCAGATATCTAATGCTTTTTGTTTTTCTAAAAGTAAAATAACCATTACAACTCATTTAAACCTGTGATGTAAATCTGATGCTTTTTGGTGGAAAATAAGCATGTCAACAAGAAGCACCAAGGACATCAAAGAGGGCCCTCCAAATATATTTCCACCTGAAGGCTTGTAATAATACTCTTTCTTACTGTAACAGTTATACACCATTCAGTACTGCAGCTTCCTTTGATTTTACAGTGCAATCCCCGATGAACTGCATAGAAGCATTAATGAGGTTTTAGTTAGATTTTACAGAGTAGCATCATCTAATATAAAGTTGCAAAGTGACACTGGATCTTTGGTTTAAGTCAAAAAAGAAAAGATGAAGCAACTTCCTAAATAGTTCATCATTCTAACAGTACATTAGTATAATAATACGTTCATTTAAATACTTCAAAGGTGGTTATAACCTTTTTGACCTCGTTTGTAAAACTTGCTACAAAAACATGCAGATTGACATATTAATATCCAACTCATAGAATGGAGCTACTACGTCTTGAAAACTACTTTCATTTGAAGAGTAAAAACACATACGAAACACGTGTAAAAGACTACAAATGATTAGCATGTCCTTTAATAGAGGAAGGCAAAATTCCAGCTTCCTATATATGTTAAGAGCTATTTGTTTGCATAGTGTAAGAAAGAGTTGCTTTTTAAGAATCAACCCTGTCAATAGAGATCGTTAAGATCTTCACAGCCTGGTTGTTCAGCCTTTGGCATTGCTGTGACTTCATGTCCTTGACCTTCTGTCTTGAAATTCTACATCTGGTTTTCATTGTATTGCGGGCTGGAGTACTGCTCCTGCATTGCTCCAGCTGCAGCACCCATGGCAGCCTGCTGGGCTGCTGCTTGGACATGAGGGTTCTTCCAGGCTCCAGTGGACCATTCCTCCTGAGCTTTAGTCATGCTAGCCCCACTGCCCCGGTAGAAATTATGGATCTGCATTCAAAGTGGAATAACAAGTCATTATCAAGAAGCAATTATAGACTAAAAGTAAAGTAGGTTTAATTACTTAAGTTGATGCTGACATAGATTAGATACTTTATTTCCTAATCCTTAATTCTGTAGACCTAAACCATTTGTATAGGGCTGTAGATACTTAAAAGGATTCTCATTTTAGTGGTAAACCCAACAGTGCTGCTCTGCAGGAATGAATAAAATTAATCAAATTTCTGGAATGAACATGGCCTTGAAGCTACAGATAAATAATTTTTGAAAAATTCAATTTAATAGAATTAGCCTTTATAAGAAATACCTATCTACTTTCCTCCCTTGAAGTAATGCACCAGTAAAAGTCTTACCCTGGTGAGTGCAATGAAGGACAGACAGGCCACAGCAGTGAACATGATTGTAGGGACCAGCATGATCAGTGCGATCAAAATATTATAGCTGAAAAAGGAGATAGTAGCCAACCAACCACTGAAAAAGATAGAAAGGACCATTACGGCAATGAAAAAAAGAGGATTTAATTTTAGAATCTTAACGCTACAGGAATCTGCTATTGGACTGACTCATATTACCACTGAACATCAGGCTGTCAAATGGCAATGATTTTGTAGACTTTAAATACTTTAGTATAAAGTTTAAAAGTTTTATAGCTTATGCATGAGGGTATGGAATTGCACATGGTGACATTTATAAACTTTATGGAGACTGTCATAATATTAATTTGTGATCATCAGCTTGAGTAAGGTGACATTTTGAGGATTGCTTTAACAGCCTCTCAAAATCTAATAACAGGACTATCATAAAAGTTATACGAGGGCCATATCTGATGGTCCATCACTGTCATGTTAATGAAAGCAACAAAGTCTTCAAAAATACATCTCAACTAACCTGAACTTAAACTATTTATGCACCTAAAACACACTTGTTGGGATTAACTGTTTGTTTAATTTTTGTGCTTGTTTTTTGACATATTAAACAATGTCCAATTTTAATGTTCAGATTTATTTGCACAGCAATTGATCAAACATGCACGTATGCTGGTAAAAATGTCTGCCAAACTGTCTGTGGCATTTGTGTAATACCATTTATTGTTTTAGAATTAAGTTTAAATTGTTTTAGTGTCAGAACAGTTAACTATACAAAATATAATTGTAATTTTCATAACAAATATCTGAATAGATTAATAAACACAAAAATATGCCTTTCCAAATTTGAACATTGTAAGTCAAATGTAAACAAATTAGATATACAGTATATGACATATATAAGTAGTAGTATATAAGTTTATAGTTTACTGTGACTCTGAAGAGGATAACGCTCCAGAAACAATATATTGTTTGACCGACATTGTCATAGTGCTTCAGTCCTCCTGGTACTTCTGTCAGTCTTTCTCACTCTCCACCTTGGTGCGCTCTCTCTCTCTGTTTGTTTGTGTGTGTGTGTGTGTGTGTGTGTGTGTGGTAACAACACCTTACCTTTCAGAGGTGTGATCCTCTTAGGCCCCGCCCTCCAGCCTGGCACACCTGTAGTAATCAACTCACCTACTACTCATCTGGTAATCAGTCAGCTCCCTTCAAATACTGAGAAAATTCCTTCAGTAGAGGTAGATACTCACTCCTGTTCTGTAAGTTTATCAGCTGGGTCCTTGTGTGTTTCTCTTCTTTCAAGGAGTCTTCTCTGTTTTCCTCAAAGAGGATTTTTCCGTGTGAGTGTGAACTGTTTTGCTATCGAGTCTAAAGACAGTGAAATCTATCTGACCATCGGCTTGTATACTGTGCATAGGATCTGTGGAGGTTCCACAGAAAGACACTGTAACACATCACTGTAAATCATGGGTGTCCAACTCCAGGCCTCAAAGGACCGGTGTCCTGCAGGTTTTAGATGTGTCCTTGATCCAACACAGCTGATTTAAATGGCTAAATTACCTCCTCAGCATGTCTTGAAAGTCTCCAGAAGCCTGGTAATGAACTAATCATTTGATTCAGGTGTCTTGACCCAGGTTGGTCACCCCTGCTGAAAATAAATTCACGAACTGCATTCTAAGTCTGCGTTTGGGTCCCGTCTGCTCTTTGAGTATGACAGGCATGTTTGGGTTTGTAACCTTCGTTAGGGTTACCATTAAGCCAACAACCCAAAACATGTTAAACAAAAAATAAAGTTATTAATTTATATTAGAAGTGTTGCTGGAGCTTTATTCTCTTCAGACGTTATACTCTTCTCTGCACCTTGAAAGTAAGTGAAGTTGTGCCTGACACTTCTGCCCAGTCTTACCATACTCCCCATCCTGGGATGCCTATGCTTTGGATGACACTAATCCCAACTTGAGCCATGAACACAAAGAAGAAGATCATGAAGTTGAAAGAGCTGTCACTCCTGTGAAGAATACAAAAAAAAAAAAAGACTATTAAGCAGTTACATCTGTGAAGCTAAATTTAGTGCTATATACTGTATGTCTACATGTTGCATCATCTACTGTTTTAAACAAAGACAGTTTCCCCTACTCGACATCAACATCTCTCTTGGCAGCCCAGTCAGCAACTACATGCTGCTGCCATGTAGTGTGTCAGCGCATGAGACAATATATTCATGTCAGCAGAGCATATGAAAATTGCACTACCCTTCAGCGAAAGGTTAGAGAATGTTCTGAGTGTCCTTCTGTCCCTGAAGGGACATTTATCCCTGTTGCTACTCAGCACTTTACAAAAATGGAGGACAAATTAGCTTAAAGACAAAACAAGAGCAGACCACTATTTTAGATGTGTATTCAGCTTCGTTAGCATTTAATCTATGTAAGACTCAGAGTGAGTTTGTTTTATGTTTGTTTTCTGTCATATTTAACAATGTCCAATTTTCATGTTCATAAATGAAAGAGTATATATACATTTTTTCATCTTATAAACAATTTATGAAAGGTTCATGTACTGCAAATGCTAACTGTTTCTATGGAATAGTGTGTTGAAGTGACCCAGGGAGCTATCCACAACTGGAAAATTCTTTCTTTCCCTGTGAATCGTGACATAGATGGATCTTGAGCTGCCTTGTCAGAGTTGGGTCCTTACCCAGAGGGGTTAAATTTCATGTCCTTTTCCTGTTTATATGAAAAGACATCTGTACCTCTCATTTAAAGCTGCATCTCAAAGACTTCTCTTAATTTTGGGCTAAAAACAACAACAACCATGAACTATTTTTGTGTGAAACTATAACACATAATATTTAAAAGGTCTTAATACTATGACATCTAAAACATAACACAACAACTTCATTCCAACTAACATAGTTAAAAACAGTGCTTGGTATTATTGTATTACTTCATGTTTGACTTACTTGAAGGCCTTGTAGATGGGCCTGAACCAGCAGACATATGAGCAAGGAGTGAACATGAGGACCCAGATGATGGCCATGCCAAAGTTTGTCACACCACCTCCACCAAACATCCAAGCAAAGCAGCCAAAAAGATTCACAACAAGTGTGGCACTGTTAACTGTAAGAACACAACAACAACAACAACAACAAATCAAGCATTGATGCAAAAGAAAAAGCCCTAAAAAACACCTGTCTGATACATAAACATGCATAACTATGGACCAGTTTGGAAAAGTAAAGAGGAGACAGCCACAAATAACTTTTTAGCTGAAGTCATTTTCTATTACCAACACTTGGCTCCATTTCAGCCTCTGCATTCACATTCCAGTTTTGGTTTTTAAACTAAACAAGAACTCTATGTCAGTTTCAAATGTTGGTCTTTGGGGAAATTTTGAAAAACTTTACAAGAAAAAGAGAAAAAAGTGAAGCACTGCACAGGTGGCACATGACAGCTATTTGGAAAACACTTTCCCCAATGCACAGCACAGCAAAATTCCTGTTAGCTTAGAATGATTTTCACAAATTAAATGAAGAAAAAGTACTCGAGCACAAAAATAACAAGCCGTGTGTGCATCATGGCAGAAGGCAAAAATCTGAGCAGATTGGGACTTTCAATACCTGCTTATGTTTATCTTTTTTTTTTTAAGTCGCACGCAAAAAAAAATTTAGAGCAATTATAAATTCTTCAGTGTGACAGATGCATATTTCCTGCTATAACATTTTCTTTAAAAAATAGCACCTAAAAGGTAAATATTTAAAGAATATAATGTTTGTAAATCATTTAAAACATGTATTTCTTTCTGCAATACACAAAAAATCATCTCAAATGCTGAAACTAATTGATTGGTTTTGTTTTTGTAATACTGATTTTAGAACTTGTTTTAAATTTATTGTATCACATTTCAAGACAGAGTCATGTTTACAACTGTGTTGCATCACCTCTTCTTTTAGCAGCAATCTCTTTAATGAGTTAGAGAGGCAGCGGAGACCAACCCTTGTAGCTTTCATAGCTACATGTTTTCACGATCTTGCCTGATGTCAGATTTCAGCTCCTCAAAAATGTGTGGTCTCCTTTATTGTATTTTTTGTTTCACAATGCACCAATTTTTTTCAGTGGGTGACAGATCTGAACTGCAGGCCTTCCCATACTGATTCTCAGCCTCGTCCCTTGTGGTCAAAAACTTCTCTGGATTCTCTTAATCTGTTTTCTTATATAATGCAATGATGATAAAGAAAATTATAAATTCTTTACAGTTTTCCCTTGAAAATGTCACAGTTAAACTATGTTTTTTAACCGTTTATATTCACAGTCTTTACTGGTGAATCCCTCCCTATCTTTACTTAAAACACTTACTGATTCTCATCTTACCCCTATCACAATATGGCCCTTTTGCCAAATCCCCAACTAACAAAATTCACTTCTGAACTTGTCTCATTTGACCAAAACTGTTTGCAAGTATTAACAATCTTGTTTCACCTTTAATACTTTTTACTGCGTATTGGTGTATTGCCCTGCTCCTTATAGCAGTTCTGACACTGACTCCTGTGTCAGTGATACATCATTTTTGAGCTCTTTCGCACCCTTCCTCCTGCCCTCAGTTCTCTTACATGAATTCATGAACAGGCAGGAAGTTTCAGAGTACAGCAATGTCGCAAACACCACTGTACTTCATGTTTATAGTGCAGTAAACTTTGATGAAACTGCTCCTGGCAAAGATTGTTCAACACAATTTTACTGTTACTGCTCTGCTCAAACCAAGGCCATCTGGTCAGTGCTGTGACTCATTAACAAATAAACCAGTCAGGACATTACAGCCACAGCCCATAAAAAATCTTCTTGGACCTAAAGGACCCTTGTAAACCACTGCCCTTCTGTTTCATAGTTGTTATCATCAGCTGATCACAGAGGATAAGACACTTTATGGGGCCTTCAGGAAAATTATTTTTTTCTGTTTTTCTCTTATAGCCAAGGTAGAAAAAAAGAGTTTCTCTCTTGAAACATAAGCTCGGAAGTTTGTATAGGAGTTGCATTTTCATGACAGCTTTGCATCATGACAATCAAAAAAATAACATATAACATATAACTTCAGTTTTATTCACTTACGCATCCACAGATGGTACATTTTCTTGCACATGCTGCGATGCTGTTCAGGGATCTCCTCAAAGTCTTGGTAGAAACACGGCTTGAGAGGAATGAATCCAGGCAGTGGGGGGAAATTTGGCTCTGCAATAAACAGTTCAATACCAGTTATAACACTAAATACATCCGGGTGAGTAATGTTTTAATTTTGACTTCAGTTCGTCACAGTTTATTTACTGACCGGCCATTGGGAAATACTGTAAAGCTTGCTGTTTCGAGTAATCCCTCTTTCAGACTTTTCAGCCTGTGAAGTTAGAAAACATTTCAGATTAATATAGTGTGTATAGCACTTTGCATGCGTTTCAACTGCATGTCACTGGCAACGGAGGAAGTCCGGTGAAGGAATGGATTCTACATCGCTGCCACATAAACACAGTGTACTTTAGAGGAAGGAGAATGTTACAAATTCACGTCTCCGTCGACATTCTGCCGGGGGATTTAATGTGTGTGCTCTCCCAGTCATGTCCCAGTGGTGCTGATAACACTTTAGTCCTTCCGGTTTAACAGAAACATAAATCAGGCAATCTGCCCCCAAACCCAGTGACGATCAACAAGCAAGCCGCATTTCATCGAATGAAATGTTCCAACACACATTCCCTGCACATGTATTTGAACTGCAGAGCCAGGAATTACGGATTCGGCAGGAAACATAATCTGCTTACCTCCTCCAGAGAGCAGCCGCTCCTCTCTTTAACGTGCTCTACAACCGAAGCTTCACCTTCGCTTTAAACAGATGAAATCCAATCGGACGGAATCTACAGGTAAACTGTTAAACTATTTCAAGACTTTGTTTTGCTCTGTATGACTACAGGAATCGATCCTAACTATGCTGTCTGTCGGCCAATCACCGTGCTTCAATCTGCTGTCACTTTGATTCAGACCAATGGCCTGATTACTCTAATCCTTGACGTTGTATTGTTGACCCAATCATTGTTTGGCTCTCTGTCCATGGTGCTGAACACGCTGCTAAAACAAAAGTGGCGTTAACCACCCTCCTCAGTATTTACAGTTGTCCTAAAGCAACTTGCAGACATTAATTGTGAACTGGAAACGTCTAATCAGGTCACACCTCTAATCACATCAGCAGTGGCGATGTTTAAAAATATATATATAATTGTACGCTGTTTAAGAAAAGAAAAAAAAGACAAGAGGGAATTCCTTCATAATGTAGAAATCCAGCTTTACCAAACTCTGCGTGGTGTAACACCACCATTCGGGACACTTTCCTTTCTAAACCTAAGCGTGAAGCTTGAGATAGTTGTTCGCCTAAACACTAAAATGATTTCTATTTCTATATTTTGTTAGAAAAATGAGAAATAGGTACAGTGGTCTAACTCGGGTCTAAAGAAAAAGTGCAAACATACATACATACATTATATGAAAGCAGAGTGTGTATAATTGTAACGAGCTTGATCGCCAATATTTGGTATGGTCACCTTTCTTCTTTAACACAGTTACAGTCAGATTTTCAGTTCATTACTTGAGTAATTTGGTAAGTCCCATTCCTTTCTCCTTATTCTTCTAGAATGGCTTGTTGACAGCCACCTTCCACTGAAACCATTTTTGATGAGGCTTCGGTGGATCAACTGAAAGACCAGATAATCCATCTGTTCTCTCAGATCCTGTGTCAGGTCACATTTTAAAAATGATGAGAAAATATAAATAAATGAGGGGTGGCTCATGACCTTTGCATAGTAATGCATGTTAAAGTAAAAGCACTTAATCGACACTAAATGTTACCTGTGATTAATATACTAGGACTGCATTACTAGGTTGTTCATAGTGGGGCATTATCTTGTTGAACCATGGTTTTACTGTGGGGCGTAGTTTTAAAGGAAGCCTGGAGACCTTACAAAGCATAAAGAATCTGAATTTCTTTCCTCGTCATGAATCTTTAATTTTGTTCTGAATATTAAAGGTTAATGAAGCAACTATACAAACTTGTTTTGCATAGTTGCTTCATTAACCTTTAATATCCATCCATCCATCTTCATCCGCTTATCCGAGGTCGGGTCGCGGGGGTAGCAGCCTAAGCAAAGAGGTCCAGACCTCCCTCTCCCCAGCCACCTCCTCCAGCTTGTCCGGGGGAATACCAAGGCGTTCCCAGGCCAGCCGAGAGATATAATCTCTCCAGCGTGTCCTGGGTCTGCCCCGGGGCCTCCTCCCGGTGGGACATGCCTGGAACACCTCGCCCAGGAGGCGCCCAGGGGGCATCCTTGCCAGATGCCCGAACCACCTCAGCTGGCTCCTTTCGATGTGGAGCAGCAGCTGCTCTACTCTAAGCCCCTCCCGGATGGCCGAACTTCTCACCCTATCTCTAAGGGAGAGGCCAGCCACCCTTCGGAGGAAGCTCATTTCCGCCGCTTGTATCCGCGATCTCGTTCTTTCGGTCACTACCCACAGCTCGTGGCCATAGGTGAGGGTAGGGACGTAGATCGACCGGTAAATTGAGAGCTTCGCTTTTACACTCAGCTCCCTCTTCACCACGACCGACCGGTGCAGCGTCCGCATTACTGCAGCCGCAGCCCCAATCCGTCTGTCGATCTCCAGCTCCCTTCTCCCATCACTCGCGAACAAGACCCCGAGATACTTGAACTCCTCCACTTGGGGCAGGAACTCATCCCCGACCCGGAGTGGGCACTCCACCCTTTTCCGGCTGAGAACCATGGCCTCAGATTTGGAGGTGCTGATCCTCATTCCCGCTGCGTTACACTCGGCTGCGAACCGCTCCAGTGCGAGCTGGAGGCCCTCACCCGATGAAGCCAACAGAACCACATCATCCGCAAAAATCAGAGATGAGATTCTGAGGCCACCAAAGCGAAAGCCCTCCGCCACTTGGCTGCGCCTAGAAATCCTGTCCATAAAAATTATGAACAGAACCGGAGACAAAGGGCAGCCTTGGCGGAGCCCATCACCCACCGGGAACGAGTCCGACTTATTGCCGGCAATGCGAACCAAGCTCTTGCAACGGTTGTATAGGGATTGAATGGCCCGTAGCAATGGGCCAGACACCCCATACTCGCGCAACACCTCCCACAGGACGCCCCGAGGGACACGGTCGAATGCCTTCTCCAGGTCCACAAAACACATGTAGACTGGTTGGGCAAACTCCCATGCACCCTCAAGTATCCTCGAGAGGACAAAGAGCTGGTCCAGTGTTCCGCGACCAGGACGAAAACCGCATTGTTCCTCCTGTAACCTTTAATATTCCAAACAAAAATTAAAGATTAAAGATCATAGTTTTGCATAGTTGCTGTCATTTAAAGAGCTGACGATTTCAGAGGGGAATTCGTTTGTTTTTTTTAATGATGAATATTATGCAAAGATCCACCAACAAGGCTGCATCTATTTGTTTATTTTACTTAATAGTGAAGTATTTATGATGCAAACCACGGGATCAATCTTGACTTTAATGAGCAAATTCCCCAGGATAATGTTTCAGTCTGTTCACTTCATTTTCAACTCGACATTTTCAGAAGTCATCACATCTTTAGTATAGGCTGCCCCCGACACTGTTTGATACAGACGACTCAGTTTGATACGCTGAACTCAACAGCAAGACTCAGGCAGGTGAAAGAAGTTAGCTGATACTGAAAAAAATGGCATGATTGCAGTCATGAAATGAGTAAGATTCATAGATGCACTGAAGAGGGACAGGGGGTTGGTGTTACAGAGGAGGATGCTAGGAATAGGGTGAGATGAAGGCAGATGATCCGCTGTAGCGATCTCTAAATGGGAGCAGCTGAGGAGAAAAATAAGACTGCATTTGTAAGAAAGAGACACAGAAACTGCTATAATCTGTCAATCACATGCTGGTGTGCTCCTGATGTCATTTTATAACAAGAAATTTTTACAAAATTGGAAGGAAAATAATTGGTGTGTAGTTTATGACAACTTTTATTCTGAAAATGACAATATAATAATACATTAATGTTTTCCTACAGCACAGTAACTTGTCTTTTGTAAAAGCTGTGGATAATACCACAGATAACTTGTTCATGGGTGTAATAAGTTGTAAAAATGAACACTAAATAAAAAGTGCAGACATCAAATAGAAAACATTCAAAAATCAAGATTTTCTTTTAGATATACAGGATCCAATTTTAAGCTTGTTGTTGTGATGTTATTATTACAAGTGTGTTGTACTGTTGTTATTGGATAATTTACTTCAGAAAATGATACCTATATACTGTTTTCAGCCATGTTGCAGCTAACCCTTTAAAGGAAGCAGTTATATGACACAGAAAGTGCAACGCTGGATTTCCAAATTTAATTTAGGGTATGTCTTGAACTGTAGTAGCTGTGTAAATGAAAACAAATTAGTGTTAGCTGTCAGAGCCAGCAGACAGATCTGCCTTATGCCATAAGAGTCTAAATTAGTGTTCTCTTTGCAACAAAAAAGAACTGCAATATATCACCATATCATTAAAACTAAATTGTAATCAACTGCCATCACTTGTCAAATCAAGCCCGCTAAAGATGTAAAGCTAATAAGCTGTCCCTTCTCACGTCTCTCATCTGACACTGTCACTCTCCACACCTCTGTAATTTTTTGTCCTCTCACTTCATTAATATTAATCTGAAGCAGTTTCAGTCTAGACAAGCTTAGCGAAGGGGTTCTAAGGCCATCATGCTATTGGGCTTTCAAAGAAATGTACAGTATAGTCGACTGTGAGTGGTCTCGTTTTCCTTTTTCTTTGTCTGTTTTTGTCTCTCCATCCCTCACTCTGCCTCAATCATCTTTATTCTAACCCAGGCTCATCCTATTAGTCCTGTCATTAAGATGACATTAATATCATGTCATTAGGATGACATGATAATCTTCAGCTGAGATTTTGATTCCGTCTACCTTTTGAGCTAATTAAGAGAGGGGCTGCTTCCTCTATGGAGTGGTGGTCAGATTTCCCTACATGAGATTAGCCAGCGGGATACTGTTGCAACACAGTGGGCAATTTTTGGGGAAGTCATGTTTTGTCATCAACTTGATTAGGGTGTAGATAAAAGGCAGGATATTAACTAGATAATAACAGAGATAGGAGAGAAAAACGTGGATAAGAAGCATAAAAGAGGAAATGAAGGATCCAATGACATGTTATCATAAATGCTTATGTTGAGTGAAAATTTCTTCTCTGCTTCCTATATTTGTAATTAAACCAAAAGAAAACCATAAATATGACAAACATTTGTATGGGTAAATAATAGGTTATATGTTATTCATTTAAAAGTGTGTTTTATTTTCTGAAAAAAAAAGTAACCTGTTAGACTTTGTTTCAATTTTGTGCTAATATTTCATTTAAAAATGTAACTAAAAGGTGGAAGTATAAGCCTTCACCACCACACAGACACACACACACACACACACACACACACACACACACACACACACACACACACACACACACACACACACACACACACACACACAGCATAGTGCACAAACACTCACTAGTCATCTTGTATCGTACTGAATGCATGAATACATTTATTTATCTTCATTACTGGGTGTGTAAATGCACTTTAAATTGGGCAAAAATGAGTGTCTGTTGTTTGACACTCAATATCTCTGCTTGATGTTCTCAATTGCAACTCAGCGCCAGTGCACCCTGGTGTCATTGTCCTCCAAAAGAAAAACCATTTGCCCAGTCAGCCTCTAAGCCCATGTGCCACCGTTGTCTTAGTTTCTATGGAGACACTTTCCTCCAGACCAAGCATGTGGAGGGCACCCCTCCAGTGGAAGGAGGTGGAATAGCATTGTGGTAAGGCAGTCATACAGCAACCTCATTTACAAACATGAACCATGGACTGTAACATACAGTGTTTGTTCTCTAAACATTTCACTGTAGTTGATTAAACCCAACTTGAAGTGGAAGACATACTTGCATGTACAATTTCGTTAGTTGTACAAATAATATAAAGGTTTAGTTGAATCTAAAAATTATATGAAGGCAAAGTTAATCGGAGAAAAAGGCAGGAGAAGTCACAGACAACTGTAGTTTTTGAAATGTAAAAAACACTACATATATATGTACTATTGACATGGACCATGCAGTAAAAGTCTGGGACTGACGTGATCATTTGCCAGGAAACTCCAGATGGGGGCACTGTCTGTCAGTCTTTCTCTGGTATTTCCTTACCTATTCAGGAGACTCTCTGCTGTCAGATGGAACTGAGTGTTTCTGACCTTGAAGACGATGACAGACAGTCACTGTGGGGGCAACTGTACTCAGCATTTAAATACACAAACCACACAGCCTCAAGACTCCAGCCATAGTGGTCTAGAGACAAGGACATGAACAATGTGGGAAAGAAGCAAAGTAATGTTTTTGTCATAATTGTTCTAACTTAATTAAAACTGCTTTCATTTCCTTACTGCTTTCTTTAATACTGGCATGGTTAAATAAAACTAAACAGAGCCTTGCTGTAGAAAACAGGATCATTTTCTGGCCTTTTTAAATACTTCTTTGATCAAATGACTCCTAATTAATACTACTACTACTACTACTACTACTACTAATGATAATAATAATAATAATAATAATAATAATAATAATAATAATAATAATAATAATAATAATAATAATAATAATAGAAGCAAAAAAGCAATTGTGGTGGTAACTGACTGCTACACAGTCTTATTGATTGCTGTATATAATGAACCACAAAACAGCATAGCTCACCCTGGTAAAAAAAAAATGACAGTAATAAAATAAGCATTTGAAATAACTGAAATAGTAGTTTCCAAATCTTTTACTTGGTCATATAAATGCATTTTCATAAAGACCAAAATACATATTTATCACACAATAATTACTTGTAATGGTGCATACATCATCTTGGCATATGAATAGTTTACAACCACATTAGCTACTCCAGAGTAGCTAATGAACCTTGTGATGATATCAGTATACATTTCTTTGAAAAACACTGAAGGAAGTGTATTTTTTTCCCTAAAGTAAAAAATACACTTATCTTATGTTCACACAGACTGGATATGGGTACCTATAATGGACATGCAACAGCGGTAAATTGAGCAGTATTTTTTTCTTAATAAATAATAAACAGGTTGTCATCATGAGGCAGGCTGCATAAATAAGCCTGTAGCTCATAGACAGAAAAGAGAAAGCCCCCATTGTTTTATTTTGACTTTTGCTCTAATACACATTTAGGATGATATATTTAGTATATTTGTCAGGCAACATTAATATACTGGTAGAAAGCAAATTAAAAAGAAATCCTAAATATACCATACATAAAGTATAAGCATATATATAGAACCTTATTTTAATGGTGACTACAATACTAATGTTAATATTACAAAAAAAACCCACCAAACAAACAGCATTGAGGTAGTTTGATTAAAAAAAATGCCAACCTGGAGGCAGTGTGCGTGGACTACCTATTAAAAACAAAAAAGGTTTTCCAATAATGTAAAAAGAGCAGTTAACAAGATGAACATATTGTGGAGTTCAGCGCAGTTGCTCAGCTCCTCACCAACCAATTACAACACTGTCTGTAGTAGAAAAACCTAATTTGCTTTCGAAGAAACACAGCAAAGGCAGCCTACCTCTACTGCCAAGATAAACTACTCAAACCTCTTGTTGTTGACTTAAGCCAGACAAATTTACTGTCCTAATTGGTCTCAGTGGGCAACGCATCAAAAGTGTAAATAATTTCATCAGCAGCTGGCCTGCTCTGTCTTTTGGTATCCTGGCTTTTATTTCATAGTGAAAACTAACTTGTGCCTGCTGGAACGACATTCTGTAATAATTCCCAGAGCACACAATTTTCGCATCAGATAAAACTACTTAATGAGAGGATGACGTTCAATCACAGAGTAACTAGTCTCAGTCTGAGTGCGTGACCAGCTGTGTCTGTTGGGTAACAAGTTGCAGATGATGTTTCAGTTGTTGCTGCTGCATGTTCTTTTGGTTTTGTGGTTTAAGGGAATCAGGTTAAACTTAAGGAAAAAGAAAAAGCAAAAACATAGGTTAAAGCAAAGGGGATCATCCCTTCCACCAGGTAAGACTTATGAATGTTGAATTATGCAACAAACAGGTGTATTGTATAATCATGTTTTGCTAAGCACACACACACTGCTTTCATTTGATAAGAGGTCCACATTCAGCACACATACACAGTGTCACTGATGGAGGCACATATCCAAAACTCTTAATTAGCAAGAAGCTGGTAGTTTGTGTTCATCATTTCAGAGCAGCTGGGAAGGAAAAGGGAAAAGCAGGGAAATTGCAGCTTGACCACAATCACAGAGGACACAGCGGTGCTATTAGTTTTCCAGTGCAATCACATAATCCGATGGCCCAGACATTTGCTTTAATCAGACACCTGGGAAATACATCCATCCCATTTCATTTCATCAGCTCAAATCAATCTCCCATCAGTATTACATGAATACACTGAGAGCAGAAATCTGGCTGGGCAAGATATTATTACCAAAGGGAAGTCCTTCATTACAGCCTTTTATGATTGCTTGTCTTTCCTCTATAGAAAGAATCCTTTGTATATATATTGTAGATCCTGTTTGAGAGTCAACTATATCTTTGAAACCACACATTATGGAATAAGCTGAGCCCACAATGAATCACGGTGGTATTTCTTTTTCATTCAAGCAAGCAATTTAGCAGTTTATGTCACATCAAATGTTACATGTGGCGCTATGGATTTTTACAGTGTAATTAGCAGCTATAGCGTGAACTCGGACTGCTGTATAGCCACATGTAACAGGTAAAGCATGTGCTTTTTATTTATGTTTTTCCTTCAGCGCTTCTCTGTATGGTAGTGTATGTGCAGATGCTGCTGGTGTCAGTGATGCTGAGCGCGCTGCACGAGGCGAGTCTTTGTCTGCTCCGGGAAGGCTGGGCTCCAGCTGGCTCCTGCTATGTGTTTGCATGCAGAAGTCAGTGGTTCCCCCAGTACCCGGAGCAGGAGGCGAGCTGTTTGATTGATTGGGATGCACACCACCAACGCCCCCTCCTCCTCCTCACCTCCTCCCCTTGGCTGCACTTGCTTTGGGTGCACATTTGTCTCTCCAGCTCTCCATTTTTTCTTTACACTGACCAGCTTTATCACACACGGGCGTTCATTCAGTAGGTAACAAAGGTGCACACGCACACACACACACACACACACACACACACACACACACACACACACACACACACACACACACACACACACACACACACAAGAAATGGAGAAAAATAATTAAAAACGAAGAAATACTGCGTGCATGAATGACTGAGTGTAGATGTTGCATGATTAAGGTTAACGTTTGATGTGTATTTTGATGTATGAGCGCACATAAACATCCCAAGTGGCTCCGACATCGGGTTCATTCGGGGCAACGCATTAGCAGTCATTACAGATAACCACTTAGCCAGACCATTCTCCACACTTGGTGTTTCTCTTGCAGAGACTGTGGCATAACTCTAACGAATTCATCATTTTAGACAGAAAGAGAGAGAGAGAGAGAGAGAGAGAGAGAGAGAGAGAGAGAGAGAGAGAGAGAGAGAGAGGACGCCTGGAATAAACATGTATTTCGAAAGATTTGATGTTTCAGGTGCTTTTCACAACGGATTCGCTCCGGACCAATAAAGTCTTAGTGGAAAGCATGGGGCTGAAAAAAGGACCAAGTAAGGGTGTGTTAAAATCACCGACAGCTTTTCAGGACTCCAGCGACGACCAGCCAGCCAGTGTCTGGTGAACGTGTGTGTGCGTGAAAGTGCGCGCACGTGTGTGTGTGTGTGCTGTGTTAGGACCCGCAGCCAACACACACTTAACATTCGTTCGCAACATGGCGTTGAAGCGCCGAGAGACACGACGGCTCTCCCCCGACTAATGCAACCTTATTGTTAGGAAAACCAGGGAGACTGTTAACCAAAGAACCCTAAACATTCTCAGAGACTCCTTTACGCACCGGCGGAGACAATAGCGGATTCCAGCATATGAATGTCGCTATAACGGTATAGCTGTTGTATAGACTCAAGCTGCTACCCCACTGGTGGAAATCAAAGGCTGTACATGGCGGTGGAGAGTACAATTTGGCTGTTCTGTCTTCTTTCGCTGTTTTGTGGTCCATCCAAGCAAGGTAAAGCGCTCACTTAAATCTTCTTCTTCTTTTTTTCTTTTTTTCTTGTATGGTGCATGTGTGAGCCAGCGGACCTCTCGTATTACTCTGAAGTGCAGTTACTCAGAACATAAGTAGACTGCGATAACAGATATGATCTACTGGGTGAATCTGCACCTTGCACAGTTTGTGCAATATCCCCTCCGTATTCAGTGTTCACCTCATTTTGGCCTCTCTAATCCCCACGATGTAGGGGTGTTTTGTTAGGGTACTTCATTGGTATCTCTCTCAGGACGCGCTGGAAAGCTTTGGCGATGGGAAGTTGCAGCACATTGCCCAAGGAGTAGCCACAGTGTTGTTGAATGTTGCCACAGGGCGGCCAGGGGCTTTGAAGCGACCGTGGGAAGTTTGGGATCCAAACCAGGGAATCGGACTCACAATAACAACATGTGTGATGGGCTTGTGCGTTCAGAAATAGAATTATGTCCTGCAGCACACCACTATTTCATGTTCTGCTGCTGGGGGGGGGGGGGGGGGGGGGGGGACTTTTTCTGTTACGGTGCACTGATGTGCGCAAGGGACGTTATGGTTTCCCCCTCTGCATGGCTCAGAAAAGTTGAGGGAGAGGTTTTTGAAGACAGTGTAACATCATCAAAAGTATTCTACATATTTATAGATTGCTGTATGATCTATAGAAATCTAAAGATGGATGCATCATAATGAATATGATAGCTGTACAGCAAAAAGTTTATTTCCTAATAACTGCTGTGGCTGGTTGAAGAGGAAAATGCTAACAGTGGTGGCGATGAGCCGGTGAGAGACTGTCTGGTCACCGGATTTACATGACAAAAGACCAGCGCAGAACACGAGTGGCTCTTATAAAGTAAAATGCTTACCAGTGGTCAGGAAACAAAAAAGATAGAACATTTGATTTCCTTAAAACCTTTTATTCCAAAGCCCAACTTTCTGATTTTTGTCTAATGACTGTCTAACATGTCAGAACATTTCTGTATGAAATCACTGAGGCAACATTCAGCTCAAGAAGAGCATCATATCAGAATTTCATAATCTGTTTCCATCTTGTTCATCAGAGAGTTTGGATTATAAGATAAACACATGGACTGAAACTGAAATTCTTGCAGAGGATTGGAAATCAGTGGGTACTGTAACTCCTAGTCAGACATGAGAAAGTATGTAACTCCTGCCATGTATGTACGTGTGTGGCAGTGTGGACAGATTAAACATTTTGGGAGCAGGTTAGAGTGGCATGTGAAAGTTTTTTTTTTTACAATTAGTCAAATCTATAAAAATGCCAAAGACAACACAGATTGATAGGCAGAAAATTGTATTTTTGCAACAGCAAAGTGATTCTGAAAGTGTTATTTGCCACAAAATAGGCATGTCTCAGCATATTGTGGATGCTGTGAAAGAGGAAAAAAAGGAGAAGAGGCTGAAGCATCCCAAATTACAGAAGAACTCATATGAAAATTGTTGGTAACAGGTGTTAGGGAGGAAAAACTTTGGTTCGAGTCATCATCATGAATATGTACAGAAGAGGTCAGGAGAGAGGTGTAGCAGTAAGTGTCTACAATCATCACTGTGCAAAACACAGTGGAGGCTCTGTTATGCTTTGAGGCTGCATTCAGTCTCCATGTTGGGGTATTTTGATCCACCATAAAGTTCCATCTGGAAAGTGGCACTAATACACAAGCTATTAATATCACCGTAAACTTACATGAAAACTATGCCTCTTTCTTTACTTTAGTCTCAGCTTGTGTAGTTTATCCTTTGGTGGGAGTTGCAGAAAGGTTTCCTGTTGCTGCTGTGGTATGTTATGGCCTGCAGTGATTGCTACCAACAGTGATGAGAAATAAGGCAGTTTGGTGCTTGGTGGATTGGTGTGGCAGTGAAAAGTCAAGTGTAATGGAATGCATGTATATGAGAACCATGCTTGTATCCAGGCAGACATCACTTACCTCTGAGATACTGTAGTTTCAACACACAAGCTCCATTACTCATTCTTCAATTATGTACACGATGGCCTTAAGAAGCAGGCCACTTAGAGGTGTGCCTCCTTGACGTCCATCTGATATAGCAGTAAGAGGTCAGAGGGTACAAATGCTATAGAGCTAGATTACCAAGCCTCGAAGATTCCAGAATATACAGAATAAGGAATAACTTCTGTTGAGATCTTCTTGACAAGAGAGTGAGTGCCACACTTGTGGGCAGTCACAGTGAGATGATGAAATCTTTTGCAAGTAAATACTGATTGGTGTGGAGGTTATGTATGATAAGAGTTGGGAAAAGGTTGATTTATTTGTACAGTGATATCAGCAAAGTTATGAGTTTGGACATTTTGGGATTAGGCAGTTCAAACATTTCAATAAAATCATACATTTGTAAGTTTTTTGCATCAATTGCATCAACAAAAACCTCACATTTAAAGATCCATTGTGATATTTAACATTTGTCATCAAATCCTACAATTGTAATTATTAGCACTGCTGATAGCAACATGCTTTAAAACAGCGGTCCCCAACCCCCGGGCCTCGGACCGGTACTGGTCCGTGACTCGTTTGGTACCGGGCCGCGAGAGTTGAGGTTCAGGTGCGAAATGTATGGTTTTCAGGGTTTTTATCGGTTTTCAGCATTATTTTGTTATCGTTTTTATTGTTTACTCGGTTTTCCTCGGTCTTTTCACATGTGTTATGAATAAATTTTCTTTTTTTCGGTACAGGTATTAGTTTTATTTTGTTGTATTTATCCGCGACACCTTAAAGGCCGGTCCATGAAAATATTGTCGGGCATAAACCGGTCCGTAGCGCAAAAAAGGTTGGGGACCGCTGCTTTAAAAGGTTTCTTATTATGTGTTATTACCAAATAATTATACTTTTTGTCATCAAGATAAGTAAACAACTCCGTCATTTTCCCCTCTGTGTGAATTTTGCTATGTTTAGGAAGTACATTACTGTATACATTACTGTTGTGGATGATGGTGTTTATGGGACCTGAGGTTGTTCCTGAATAGAGGTTAGTGTTAATTCTGGGCCATGGATAGAATGACAGAAGCTAAAGGGGTATGCTTGAGGGCAAGGGCCATGTCTGCATGTACAAATTAATTGTTTTGTACTTTCTAAAGATCAAAGGCAAATCTGTCAGCTTCACTTAACACATCAGAAGCAAATGAATGAAGCCAGATTGCCCATGTGTCTGTGTGTTCACAGTCATAGAATACTGCACAGTTATTAATAGACACAATTAAACAACATCCACAGTCCTGAAAGACTTTATGAGCAAATGAATCTGACTATTGTAATGCATTTACCCTTTTTTATAAGCACTTGATGAATATAAACACAGTGAAAAGGGCATAATGAAGCCTAGGCACTGACTAAGAATGACATTTGAGTTAATTTACCATTTTACAGGTCCTATTAAATGGAAATCTTTGCACTAGGAAGTTTTGTAATGCTTCTCCACTTTGTCACATGTAGTTAGACATCCTACATCAGTCCCCTGCACTTGTTACAGTGTAGCATAAGCCTTGATTAGGCAGGAAAGTTGTTTTTTTTTTTTTACATGTTCTCTTCTTATATCAATCACCATTATTCTTTAAACTGCTTGTCCTGATTTTTATGGGTGAAAGCCAGTGTGCCTGCAGGACAGAAGTCAGCACATACCAAGCAAATGTGTAAACACAGAGGTAGACACAGTACATTCACAGTACAAACTGTATCACTGATTTGGATACATTGACCAGAAATGTTCTAAAATTTTGCTGAAGTATGCTAGAGAATTGTTTCCTAACTGCTGGACCCAAAGTAGATTGTGAGTGGCTCATGAGTTTTGGTTCAAATGAGTTCCAAGATTTAAAAAAGTTGTAGGGCTTTTATTTTGAAGCACTGTTTTGTGTATATCTAGAAGACTTAAGGCTAATCAAAACAAGGTGTATTTACATCATGTACTGTATCATACCCATTAAACTACCCAGTCAGATTAATTTAATGATTTAATTCATTTGACACAATTTATGGAGCAACTTTATCATTTGAAGTTGCATCATCTGGTGAATGTAAGCCCAACTTTTAGTCTCTTTTAGTTTAGTTTTTAGTTTCCACTCACTCAAGAAGAAAATGTTCCTCTTTGTTCACCAAACCACGTGTCTGCTGTTTGGTGCTGACAAGGTTTTTAGTGCTTTCTTGTCAAATCCAAGGATGTGCTTCAGCTGAAAACAATTCTGTGAGAGCAGTAGAAACAAAGTTAAGCAATAGAAATGTTGACTCGACAGCTAAACAATAAAGTTAAACTTGCTGTAAAGCCTGTAAATTGAAGCCTAGGGGAGCTGTAGTTTTAGCTGTTAATTCCTACTGACTGCATAGCTCCTATGACAGCTCGGCACCCTATAATGTCAATTAATACATTTAAAAAATGATTGGTTAGAGTAATTTTTTTCAACAAACAAGTTGGCCAAGCTATAGTTGTTGGGAAAACGGTCCCACATTTAACTCTATATTACTTTGGTATACAGAGAAGTTTGTGGTTAACTCAATGAATGTTAGGTGCCCCCAGGTCCTGTGGCTGCAGAACAAGCTCAAATGATCACCGGCACCATGCTTGACAGATGGTATGAGGTGTTTGTGTTGATAAACTGTGCTTGGTTTTTATCACACATAGCATTTTGATTATGGTGAAACTTTGGTCTCCACTTTGGTTTCATCTGTCTAAAGAACACATTTCCAGAAGTCTTGTGGTTTGTTCAGATGCAGCTTTTCAGACCTAAGCTGTGCTTTTCTTATTTTTAGAGGCAAATATTGAAAGCAAGTCATACTTGTTCAGTGTTTTTCTAATTATACCATCATGAAAGTTAACATTTAACCTGATGAGGCTTGTATAGACTCTTTGTTTTATTTTAAAACAACCTGATTTTTTATTACAAATAAGTTCAATCAAAGAAGATAAAAGAGCCTAGGTTATTTATGACTGACTAAGAAATATGAACCCTGAGGTTACGGAACCACTGACCTAAAGTTTACAGTGAAAAGCTGCAGGCTTCTCCACTTATTAGACTTTGCCAAAACTGGCAGTAATTAATGTGTGTGGTTATTTTATAGTTACCACAGCTTTCTCACCCCTGTATTAACCTAATGTTACCTTATATAGAAAGCTACAGTAGTAATGTTGACCTTACTAGTGCTCATAAAGGAGCCCCCAAAACAACCGTGTAAGGAGTCGTGTAAGAAAAACTGTACAAATAAGCAAACATCTCTGATATGCTCTTGGCATACCTTTGAAGGCTCCAAGCCAGCCCACCAGCACTTCCTCATTGTAGATGTCTTATTTTTGGCTTAGTTCAAAAATCTCTGTAGACTACCTGAATGAGCAATCTTTAGAAGAACCTCGTATGCTGAAACAGAGGATGGATTTATTTCTCTAGGAATCATTTGAATTGTCAGTTTCACAGTTTCAAAACCCCCCAAAACAAATAACAGATTTTTTCCACCAATATGCTCAGGTCAGACAGAGTCATCTCAGCAGCTTGTTACAAAGTTAATATTTTCACGATAGAAATTTTACTGCAAAACTCTTATTGCTTAAATGAGTTTGCGGTGCTAAGAATAGTGGTGGGAGGGATTTTTTTTTTAAGTCAACAGTTTATTTCACACACTGCAACAGGGTACTGTGGTGCAAAGTCCATTGTCTAGCTTAAATGTCATGGTGATGTAAAGTTACACAAAGGGGAGAGATTTTCAGCTTCACAGTAAGAAGTCTGTTATGAAGTTTGCAGAGTACAGATTGGGTTTTTTTTTTAGATATAAAATTCACATTATAACTCCAATCACAAAGTTCCATTTCCTGCACAGGGAAGTCATCACCGTCACAGATGTTGCATCACTGACTGTGATGAAGTTGAATGACATTTTTCATGACAGTCCGGGTATCATGAAACAACACACAAAATTCTTGCCAACTCAGATTAAAAAAAGGAGACAGTTTCATTATTTCTTTAAAAGATTATCCTGAGTTTGCTGTTAGGTTGAGCAGCTCACAAAGATTTGGCTGTCAGACACACACAAACACAGGATCTCTAGGTCTTTCTTCAGTTCTAGGTCATTTTTTATTTATCACTGCACTATTTGTCGCACTTTTGAGTTGAATCTGGAGTTTTTTTGTATCCAACTTCTATCACAACTTTAGCTGAAGTGGATGATTTAACGTACGTACTTCAAAAAAACATAAAACTTTAAGAAACCCATGATTTATTTCCTGCAAGGTTGTTTTATGATGGAGTCGATGCTGACCTGCACTTTTAGGTCTCCTAGGGATATTCACCTATGCCTCTCCTAAACTCTAGCATCATCTTTAATGTATAGAGTGCATTCACCTCTGTTTTGTTGTAAGGACACCTTAGAGACAGTTGTTAAACCTGCAGTATAATGGCACCTACAAAATATTAAGCACTGGTTTTGGAGATGGATGCAAGCCATCTGGAGAAGGACTTTAGCAATTTGCTGCACTGTTACTGCTATGGGTGGAACAGCTTTAACATTATTATAAATGTCTGTGCATACACAATCTTGTATATACAATCTTTCTTAAAACATCACTGTTGTGCCTTCATGTAATTGCATGAAGTTGCAATTTCTGATTTAATTGTAAATTATGTAAAATAGTACTTTTAAGGACAAATGTTCTGGTTTTCTCTTTCAATATTTCTGTGAATATATGTATGCAGTTCTC
The DNA here is from genome assembly GCF_057382185.1 of Mchenga conophoros. Taxonomy (NCBI): domain Eukaryota; kingdom Metazoa; phylum Chordata; class Actinopteri; order Cichliformes; family Cichlidae; genus Mchenga; species Mchenga conophoros. Next base: position 12,149,175 of record NC_140526.1, read on the forward strand.
TTGAGAGGTACAAATCTAAGCATGTTGGACAGCAGTGCTTGCTGAGACTACCTAATTATACATTAGCGTTAAATTAAGTATCTGCGCGTGTGTGTGTTTGCTAAAGGTACATAAAGTGCACCCGGTGTGCCTGCTTCGCTCACTTGTGTGTAAGCGTGGGTGTGTCAGCTGCGATTTGTGTGTGCATCCTGATCCCGTCCCCAGAGAGCACATGCTAAATTAGGATGCATATTATTTAAAGATGCCCTGGGCTGGGTTTCAGCTGGGTATATTTGTGTAGTGAATATGTTGATTTTTTTTATTTGTGCTGCCCTGTGTGTGCCTATTCATGCTGCCAGAAAAGCAATCTTAAGCACAGAAATCTTTGCATGAAAGGAGAGGAAGCCTTGAGCTTGATTTTGTCTGCTATGCATTCAAATGATTTGCTCTTTTGGGTTGGGTTGTTATTGTGAGAATGTATTTTGTTTTTGCTTTTGCTCAGTTATGAATAGCGTGACCTCTTAAAACATCTAATAACAAGACCTTGTAAACTAATGAGGTGTTAATTTCACCAAGAATACATATGTGTATTATAAAAGAACAGTTTATAGATCAAATAATATTTGCTTTCTCTATCTTGAGCCTGCAACAGACATCAACGTGTGAGATGAAATTATATGATTTTACTTTAAGTGTCCATAGTTTCTCTGTCTTTTTCCATTTCTGGCTTACGTTACAATATGGTTAAACCTAATTTTAGATAGTAACCATTTAGGTTATAGAATATTTTCTTTCATCATCTGAAGTAGAACATACAGTATTTGTTTTATTATATTTAGTCATGTAAAAAAATTCACAACTTACAGTAAAACATATATTGTGAAGAGCTCAAAGTAATTTTCTCTTATATAAGCTTTTCCAGTGAGTTTTACCTCCGTTACATATGGAAATCAAATCTAAGTAAATCAGGCTCTTTCTGATTTGTTGTCCAGCAACACTACTACCTGTTATTATAGAGACTTTACTGCAATGCTATATAGAACTGGTAATTTTATCCTGTTAGCTTACTAGGTCACTGAGGTTTACCTCATAGTGTAATTGATATACATAATGGAATACGAGCTACTCAGGTCAAAGTAAGTGACTTAAGGTGTTGTGCAAACTTGAACCTTTAGCCACACTAAATGATGACCACTAGATCGTAGTTCTACTTATCACACTGGCAAGCTTCTTTTTATTCCTGTGCTCATTTTTATGACAGTGTCAGTGGTCGCGTTGTGCTCACTTGATTAACCAACCTGCATTCACATTCCTTCCATTCCTCCCGGCTGTATGCTTGGTCACATGAGAGTGGAGGAGTTACACTAAAGGTGGCCATGTAGGTGGGAAGATGCTGGTTTATCTGTAGAGTTATAGTGATACTGAGTGCCTACCACGGTGGGAAAAGCTCCACTAGAAATTCAAAGCAGGGCTGAACTTTAGTTCCTAGATTACTCAATAATATATTCTGCCATCACACAATAGAGAGCATACATTTAGGAATCTCTTGAACAGTCATTTGTGAATTCATACTGAGTATTCACACCCTTTAGTTCTCATTCAAATGCACTATATTATTTAAAGATCACAGCACATCTCTTCTGTGACGGAGATGTCATTGCTGAGAATCCTGGTGCGAGCGTAATCCGTGACGCTTGCTCAGTGCAGTCTGTCCTTCTTCAGTGCGTGTACCAGGTAGCGCCACATAACAGTCTCATTCATCATCATGACATAGTGTGAGATGCTCAACCCTGATCCTTGTGCATGAGCATTTTAATGTAACATGTGCTTCACTTGAAAAAGAAGCATCAAAGAAAGAGTTAGTTTTTTCGTGGTTGTGTTTTTTTTTAACTACCTTGCAGGTGTATCATCTCCTGTCTGCATTTAGTCTGTTTTCATACCATCACCACGGATGTTACCATGAAGTCCTCTCCTGTAAGTTTACTGTCTGCTGTGTGAATAAATAGATCCCGACTTGGATCTCCCGTGTTACTCCCATGTTGGTTTTATTGCTTGCTTTGTTGACTCATGCAAGAGGGTCTGGCACTTGACATAGCCATGTGGAGGCCCCACGCTGCTGGGAGGCCCCACATGCAAGAAAGCTGCTTTGTGATTGGAGGAAGCCAGAATGGGATGAATGAGCACTGTACATAGAGCAGGAGGCATGAGGGACTGCACCGATACGCCCCCTCTCTCATTCTTTATCCTTTATTCTCTGTTCTGCTCCCATGTTCGTCTCTTTTCCCTTTCAATTGTCGTTACACTGGTTGTGAGAATATGTGCACAGCAAACTATTTTTAAAAAGTATACATGTTAAGCTTCATAGCTCATCACTTTATAAAAATTTCAGTGCTCCTCAGTTACCGCATGAGGTGCAAAGAAGTTGACAAATAGAGAAAGAGGTGTTAACTTAGAAGTTTTGAAACCATTTAGAGTTGAAATGATTAGGTGATTAATTACTTAGCCAAATGATGGTTTTGTGATTTTTTTTAAACAAAAATCACAAAATCTCATCAGCTTTTAAGTTTCTGATTATATTTAATGTGGGTTTTTTTTTAATAAAATTGGAGAAAAGCACTAAGAAAGTCTCTATTTTGATTAGGACGTTCTGAAGGACATTGCTTGGTGTTTGTTTTTTAGCACAAACAACTAATCTTATTAACTGAATAGAAACTCATTAGTCATTACATAACATACCAACTTCCAGGTGCTGGTTTAGCTCACTTGGTTTAACAGGTGGCACATATGCAATTAAAGTAATGAAGAAACCTGGGTTTGAATTGGCCCCGAGGCCATTTAACGTGTCTTCCACTTAGATAGTTGGCTCTGAGTTAAATAATTATACAATTCAAACTGAGCAGAAATCCAGAGTTCCCTATGGAGCATCAGAATATACTTTACTGAGTTAGATTTGTGTGTCTGCTTGTCTTAATTCTTTAATTCACTGTATCTGCTTTTCAACAGTGAAGTGACCATGTATCTGTGCCCATGATTGGGTGTGAGAAGAACTTTAGTGTATCGTCTTGGGAGGAAACACAGCTGGAACAGTTAACACTTGACACGGCAGCTGTTCACATTGCTGAATGACTCGTGACCTCACTATGGGTTCAGTGAAATACTGAGCCCTCTATACGTACAATTGCTTACCTAATAAATAGTTTCAATTCGAGAAACAAGCAGATCAGCGGTCTCAACGACAATGGATTGTATACCATGATCCAGATGCAGTCTGTTCTCACAGTACAAACCTAATATAGCCAAAGCAGTTTTTTCGAATTACACTATACCAAAATAAAAGCCTAAATATTTAGACAGCACTAAAGTGCATCTGTCAGTGAGATTTTCTGTTTTTGCTATTACACAAGCATTTCTACTTGCACACTGAAACCTGAGAATGTCTGTCTCCCTGCAGGGTTTATCACTGGCTGCTTCTCCGCTCAGATGATCTCTCAAGCTGCGGCTTCAAAATATTGATTTCTTCATATGCTGGATATTTTTTCGCCAGAAACAAAGCAAGTGGTGGGGGTATTGTTTGTACCTCGTATCTATTGATGGAAGTTAATTGAATTGGCAAAATAAGGTACCACTGAAACTAAACACTAGTATAAAGGAAAACCAGCTTGGTTTGAGGTTTGGGTTCAGCCATCCAGGCTTACCACACAAACACACATACTTAGTTCTACTCACTGAAGCCTGCTCAGTGTTATTGTTATTACACCAGGTTCCCAGTGCACTCAGCCTGTATTTATTATTCAGTGCACAGTAATGTCCTACAAATCATTACCATGTATTGGGTTTCCAACACAAGTACTACCCAGTTGCACATTATATATAAACATCACTAACCAATCGTATCAATTATCTACTGGTTTGGTACAAAGAAAAGTGGCTATCGTTGTTTTTTGTGCTGTGGTTGTCTATCTTCACAAACGTGTCTTAAATCCTATTTAGCTGCTCTGTGTCACTTTACTCTCAAAGCTAAAATAACGTCTGGTGAAGAAAAGTGGGTAAAACTTCTCTCAACTTCGAGGCAGGCAACTGAAGCAACTACCAATGAGAGCCAAAGACGCCGCTGACTGACATATAAGAGTGTGGCAAGTACTTTAGAGAGTTACCTAGGCAACAGGACTCTGAGATGACAGTGACTGATCTTCAGTGAGAAAGCAGTGAGTGACTTCCTAACATGCGCCTTTATGGGCACTAATTTAGTCCTTCATTTCATTTTGAAATTGTGGGTTTCATATACTCTCATTCTTTGTATCTTATTCTTTATATGCTGGATTTTTTATTGCTTCCCATCATCACGGCTTTGACGTCATGAATTAAATAACACAGTGAAATTATATTTTGTTGACTTGGCTTGCTGTGGGTTTTTTGGTATTGTGAAACTCTCTCTCTCTCTGTGTGTGTGTGTGTGTGTGTGTGTGACAGAACACTGAAAGATAATAATTACAGATTATTCAGAGGTTATGTATCATTGCTAGGTTAGGTTGTAGCAGTGATGTAAGAGAGAGACATTGCAGTGAAAGGATTCTGAATCCTGAAACCTTTAAGTGATTTATAAATAAGCATTGCCCTAAAAATGTAAAGAACAAATTTTATTAGTCGTTTTCTGAGTAAAAATAAAAATGTCAAAAAAAAATTTGACCTTGCTGATCTCTTGATCTCAAAGCACATTAAAGGCAGGGATAAAACAACAACAAAATGCCAGTCTTTTAAAAGTGGAAATTAATGGAAATTAAAAATTGTAAGTGCTACAATAACATACAAGGATTTTTTTTTAAATTGTTATTGTTTTTTTTTTTTACAATTTTAGGCGGTCATTTACTATTTTAAATAATTCCAACAGTTTTTTTTTTAAAGAAGACAACAGCTTTTAACCACCAATGGTTTCTTGTGAACCACATGAGCACACAAATGAACATGTCATTATTTTTCTTCTTGAAGTCCTCATAAGTGGTTATCAGAACTTTTAGTGTGGGTTTGTCTTGTACTTCTTTAACGGAGCTCCAAGTGAAAAACTCCACAAATTTATCCTTCAAACACTCCTGAAATTCAAAATATCTTTTAAATTCCTGAAATGTACTGGGGATACTTGAAGGTAGAACCAGTTTGTGAGTGTCGTAATCTCTTAAAATAAACTTTTGCTCTGTTGGGGTATTCACCACAAAAGTGTAAGTGGCATGAGAAGTACAGGCATGAGGAATTTTGCAACTTGAAATATATTCTGCAGCACAGCACAACAACTTTAACCTTGTGTTATCTAAGAGGGGAGGCACATGGGGTGCCTCAAGGTTTCCAGCTTTCTTCCTACTAGAATGTAGACAGCCAGAGCATAAAAATCTGTAAGATCTCTTTGCTCAACGAACTGCAGATTCCATGTTTTCTGCAACTCATAGCTCCTGAGGCTCAAGGTACAGTTTGTTTTGTAGTCTGACAAAAAGGGAGTTTGTCACAAATCAACATTAACTGTCACACTTCTGCAAAAGTCAGGCAATTTTGCTATATAACCACAATCCACTAACATTTCAACTGCATGGTGCCCAAAAAGCACACATTAATAACATGCATAGTGACAGCTGGGAATGTGGTGTTCAACAAGTTCTCCAGTCATACTTTGAAAGTACATTTGAAGAGATTTCTTTCATTTTTGTGACTTTTAAATCATGAATGCCTTTTCTCCAACTTTTCTGGTGTTGGTTAAATTCTTTGTTAATACTAGAAAACCCCCATGCTACACGTGGGAAACAGGGAACATACAACCATAGAAACATTATAGTGTGAGGCTACAATTCATTATGTTGTGACACACCTTGTAATGTGACATTCCACTCTGTGCTCAACTGAAATTTCAAATGAAGAAATATTTATGATTATGGAGTTTGGATAAAATATTTGTATACAGAGTTTAGATGTTGACCATCACAGTGCCATAGGCAATGTTTATACAAAGTTTCATCAAGATGGTGCACTCATCTTGGAGGAGACAGGGAATATACAAATATATATAAGACATTATTAATATTATTATTATCCTCCCACATTGCTTGACACAGAGACATCATTCTTGCACCAAACTGATTAGCTCGGGGGTGGGATGACTTACTTTTTCAGACACATGTAAATTATTTTCAAATTGTTGCCAAAAAAATAAATCCCTCTCCATTCAAGTGGATGAGAGAGCTATTTGTGGACTAATTAATAAACAGAATGGCAGAAGCAGAAAAATTCTAATGGAAAAATTCTCTTTAACCTGTCGGTGAGGTGAAAATTTATACTCTATGACAATAATTTTACCCACAAATCATTGGAAAAAATTGTTTTCTTTCAGACGTGGTTTCTCTGGAAGCCAATAGATGTAAATTTTGGGATATAGAAGATTTGAGTAGGAGGAGGGCAATTTAAGTTTTCCATATACTTACGTAATAATTTGAGCAATAACTTTTGGAGAAAAGAAGAAACAATCTATTTTTTTCATAGCACACCTGAGCACATTTTTTTTTAAATCACAGCTAAATAGAGCAGCTTTAAAGCAGGTGGATACAATAGACAGTTTGGATTTTATAAGGCATTTTGTGAGTGCCAAGCCCATTTTCGAGACAGTTGGTTACAGTGCACACACTGAATGCCATCACCATGGAAACTTTAACTGCTGCTCCCCTGACACAGGTGCAAACCAGTGACAGTTGATGATCTGATTCATTTGAATATTATCATTTGATTTGCTTGAATCTGCTCTCTCTGTCTCTTTCAGTTAGAAACCGTAGTCCAGCTCCCTCCCTGCACAATTTGTCCTGTGATATTGCTTAGCAGAGCATCATAACAACTTGGTAACACTGTCCTAAGTGTACTACTGTGAATGACCAGCAGTAAAATATATTTTGGCTAACAAAATCATGTTTAACTGTAGGGTGTATTTCAATTGTTTTCAGGTCTGCTGTTGAACAGATTTTGTGAAGAGAAACTGAAGCAATTCTTTTGATCAAAGCCACCAGACTCCACTGAAAACAACAACAACATGTTGCTGCCTCAGTGCATTGTTTTGTTTGTGTGACTGGTGTTTTAAAACAATAATTCTAAGTCAGACTAATGTGTGAAAGAAAGTCACAGAGCCGCACATCTTCTGATGTAAAGTTTGCCCTTGTTTTCAGTTCAGTCGTGTCTGGTGCGTTTAACTGAAACACAACGGCTCTATAAAAATACCAACAAGGGTTTTCTGAGAGCAACTAACGCAATGAAAGTATTCTTAATAAATGCCACAAATTTCAGTTTCTCTCCGTCTGAGACAAATGGTTAGGCAGTGCCTGAAATGGACTTCTACACAGTTTCAGAATTAAAGTAAGCTAAGTAATTCTAGCTAAGATCAAACTACAGTTTACAGGAAAATTAAGATGAATCAACATAATTTCAAGTATTTAAGCTAAATCCTAGCTGCTCCTGTCTGCCTCTTTCTCATGCACATCCATGGATGGACGTCAGCTAATATTACATTACATAACATTACAAAGACACAAAGCATGTTTTTAAGAAAGGCAAATTTTAAACCCCAAACTGCACTATACAATACAGCAGATAATGGCAGTACCAATAATCTTACCACAATAAACTGTATTTCCCAAGAAACTGCAGAGCTTAGTTGCATTTTAATCTTCTAAAACTTTTTTTTAGCAGAGCCCTTGATGCTAGTGACAATAACAGCTGGAACAGTAGGGCCTTAGTTCTGAGGATTTAACGCGCAAATGTCTATATCTTATGCTATGGACGGGATTATTTATTTATTAACCTTTATTTAACCAGGAAAATCCCATTGAGATTAAAAACCTCTTTTTCAAGGGAGACCTGGCCAAGATAGGCAGCAGCAGCTGTCTCACAGTTACAGAAATTACTCAAACACAGGCAACAACAACACACATGCAACAATAAGTGAAAGAATACAAATAAAATACAATAAAATTCAATAAAATTCAAATAAATAAATAAATAAATAAATAAATAAATAAATCAGTTAAAATGACAATCAATCTAATTGAAACAGTTGCATGTTATGGACTTGGCCTCAAGGATTCGTAGTTTAGATTTAAAAGCACTTAATGAAATAAATTCAGTCATTTTCCATTCCTTCTGCAGTTTGTTCCAAGCCGAGGGTGCTAAATGGACAAAAGCTCTTTTACCAAGTTCAGTTCAGGCAAATGGAACAGAAAGCAACAAGTAACCATGCGGACGAAGAGAATACCGACCAGCATGTTTCATTACAAGCAGGGAACATAGATAAGAAGGCAGCAACCCAAGTATCGCCTTATATATAAAACTGTATAAATGAGAGTTCCTCCGACTTACCAAAGTAGGCCATCCTACCTGAGAGTATAACTCACAGTAGTGAGTCTGAAATTTACGGTTAGTGATGAACCTCAGAGAAGCATGATACACAGAATCAACCATTCAAAGACATTGAGCAGAAGCATTCATATATAGAATATCACCATAATCCAGCACAGGCAAGAATGTTGCAGCAACAAGCCGCTTCTTTGTATTAAAAGAGAAACACAACTTATTTTGAAAATAAAATCTCCGTTTTAACTTCAGGTTTTTCACAAGATTCTCTACATGTGGTTTGAAGGTAAGCGAGTCATCAATTAGGATTCCCAGATATTTATAGGTGTGAACCAACTCTATTTTATTACCTTCAAGAGTGGTTACTGATGGGATTGTTTGGGCTCGTCTCCTTGATTTAGAAAACAACATGAGCTTTGTTTTGTCTGCGTTGAGAACAAGTTTATGCTGAAGTAATGAGTGCTGGACAGCAAAAAAGGATTTCTGCAAGGAGTCGATGGCTTGGACAAGAGTTGAACCACAGCTATAAATAACTGCATCATCAGCATAGAAGTGCAAGTTTGCATCTGGCACATGTAGACTAAGATTGTTTACGTAAATGATAAATAGAAGGGGACCTAATACAGAACCCTGTGGCACTCCGTTGTGCACTGTAACAAAGTCAGAACATAGACCGTCAGATTTAATGCACTGAGTCCTGTTACTGAAGATGTGAAAAATGTTGGTATAGGTTTTCAGCAGGTATATCTGGTGCTCCAAAAACTGACCTGCTCAAGGCTGTACCCTGAGCAGTTTGTTGTTGTATTGGTTTAACTTTTACTCTGTCTTTCTATAGAACCTTTTTATGTCTGCTTTTTTTCAGTGTTAACAGGTAATACTCCCCTTTCTGCCTTTCTCCAGTTTCTTTTTTTTTTTTTTTCTTTTTTTTTTTTCTTTTTTTTTTTTTTGGCCTGTCCCGTTTGGCTCTTTTGCCATCAGAATTGTTGTCTAAAGGCAAAGAAAGATGCCCAACGGATTTACTTTACCAAACTGACCATCCCAGCCTTGCCGTAATGGTCCATTTGATTCACCTTTTATTGTTTATTTTATTTTCACTTACTGAATACAGGACAGACTTGACTGGGGGAAAGAAGGGGAGAAAGAAAGAGGGAAAGAGAAACAGCTGAGAAGAGGGACGGGGGAGAAGGGCAAAAGACAAAAACCAACAGAACGGGCAGAGAAAAAAAAATGCATATATCTCCAGTTTCTTTGTTTGGTGGTGGTATCGGCTGACGGATTTCTGGTATTTTCTTGACTTCATTAGTTGTCACATTACTGCATTGCTGAGCCCTCACTGCAGACACCCTGTGTGTTTGGATGGCCTTCCCAGTCTTGCATCACTGGGAGGTGGTGTTGGATGCATGGGAGGATATCCTTCCGCTGATGTTTCTTTTATTGACACATTTCACATCAAGAACTCCACCGACTTCACCGACAAGGTACAGAAACTTACCGTGGACCCAGATGAAACCATGGTGTCCTTTGATGTAGTCTCTCTCTTCACTTGCATACCCACCACGGACGCAGTGGAGACTGTCAGAAAACAACTACAAGAAGACAGCTCCTTAGAAGACAGGACCAACTTCACACCCGAACAGATCTGCACACTGTTAGACCTCTGCCTCACCACTACATATTTCAAATACAACGAAGGCTTCTACAGACAAAAACATGGCTGTGCCATGGGCTCCCCCGTGTCACCTATTGTAGCCAACCTTTACATGGAGGAAGTGGAAAGGAGGGCTCTTGGCTCTTTTAAAGGGAGAGTACCCAGCCACTGGTAGAGATATGTAGACGACACCTGGGTCAAAATCAAGACACAAGAAGTGGAATCCGTCACTGCACACATTAACGCTGTGGATAAAAACATCAAGTTCACCAGGGAAGACACAAAGACACAAACTGTTTGCCTTTCCTGGACTGCGCCGTGCACATTGAAGAGAATGGCAAACTCAACATTGAAGTTTACCGTAAGCCCACACACACGGACCAGTACCACCTCTTTGACTCCCATCACCCTCTGGAACACAAACTTGGGGTAATCAGGACCCTACACCACCGGGCAGAACATGTTCCCTCTAAGCCTGAAGGGAAAAAGAAGGAACACACACATGTAAAGGAAGCACTTAAAACATGCGGTTATCCTAATTGGGCGTTCATAAAGTCAGCAAAGATGCACAGAAAAGAAGATCAGACACCAGCGAGGGAGGATAAGAAAGACAGACGCAACAACATTGTCATCCCCTATGTAGCCGGTGTATTAGAGAAACTCCGGAGAGTTTTCTCCAAGCACGACATCCCAGTTTACTTCAGACCCAGCAACACACTCAGACAAAAACTGGTTCACCGGAAAGACAAAACTCCAAAATACAGACTTAACAATGTGGTGTATGCTGTACAGTGCAGCATGGAATGCCCAGACCTCTACATCGGAGAGACCAAACAGCCACTTTTCAAGCGCATGGCACAACATAGAAGAGCCACCTCCACGGGACAAGACTCAGCAGTTCATCTGCAAGTTCACTCTTTCGAGGATGCCAATGTTCACATTTTGGACAGAGAGGACAGATGGTTTGAAAGAGGAGTGAAAGAAACCATCTATGTCCACTGTGAGCGACCATCGTTGAACAGAGGCGGGGGTTTACGACACCAACTCTCTGCCATCTATAATCCGGTTTTGAGTTCCCTCCCCAGACGCCTTAACGCCCACTCACATCCTGGGCCATCTGACCTCGGGAAATCGCATGATAAGGTGGGGCCAGGTTTCACAATAAGCTCACCCGAAACCCTGGCTGATTGGGACCCGCACCCGTTTTCACACCTTGGCTCATGTGATTAGGTAGAGGATCATCAGGGGGTCCTTTTGTCCCTCTTTGGGGGAATACTCCCACTGGGTTTAAATCTGGGACTCTCCGCCATTTGACCTTAGAACTGAAGAAGCTTCTCGGATGAGAGGTGAAACGTCTTCAAGCAACTTAAAGAAGTCCAGACGCTTTTCTTTGCAAGCTCCTTTGACTACGATGACCTGGATGACTGAGAACCTTCACAGACACATTTCTTTTGACTTTTTCTGACCACTTTTTCTTCAGTGGAAGGCGCCAAATGGGAAAGCATCTTCTTTAAAGCTCCCTGCCTCGGATGGAACCTGTGCTGGAAGCACATCATTTGTCTCTGTCATCCACGTCTTGCCTCTGAAAAAATTGGTCTCTGTAAGAAGACCATTTGAGAAAATATAACGTTAGTACACCAGACAATTTACCCAAATAAAAATCAATAGTAAAGTTTTATTATTTTAAGTGATGCCCTAATATTGTCTTTATTCCTGATAACTTCACGTTAGACTTATTTTTAAAACCAACATTGAAATAACATTTTTTGTTGTGTTTGATTGATGATGAAGAAGAAGCTTTACTTTTTCATTTTCCATTATATTGAAATAAGGTATTATTGGGCTGAGAATGTGTCTGAAAACAGTAAATGCAGATATTTAAAATATTCAGATGTTCACTGAAAGATGCAATCTTAAGAAGATTTTTATACCAGATTCTAAAATGTCAGGCACATAAGTATGGGAAAATACTGATCGATCTGATTAAAAATTAAAAAAGGCTTTGGAAGTTGCACGTTGGAAGTGGAACAAAAAATTTTCGGGGTTAGTTTCAGGGAAAGACTTTGCAAAACTAAGTAGCTCCAACCAATACTGTTTTATAATTTCAGTAATTTCGGCAGATTGTGAAAGGAGTGCTACTCTGGAAATGCACTCCAGCAAGTGTCTCAGTCCATATGGACACATGATCAATGACTTCATTCTAAAGCTGGTTACGGTTACTATCTATGGTTACTAAAGACTTTAGTCCGTGTGACTTTAAGGTTTAAGTTTATGAGTTCTTAGATCCCCAAATGTGTTGAAGTCCCTTCAAAGATTTTATGTCAGGAATCTCACTTGGAATTTTTTCATGATGTCACTGAATTCTTTTGATTTTATCATTTTCTTTGCACCCTAGGTTAAAAAACAAAACAAAACAAAAAAAACCCCAGAAAGAATGAGGAGGGGAAAATGTCAGTGGCCTCCATATATAAAACCATTCCTGTTTTTGAGGTACGCCTCTAGTTCATCTGTTGTTTATTTCATTCATTCATCTACATCCCTAGATGTCACCACTTGCAGATACAAGTGGTGGAAATGGGCTTTCTCCAAAGGCTGTCTGGCCTTTAGACATAGGGTGAGGAGTTCAGCCAAGTGAGAAGGGCTCAGCATAGAGCCACTACTCCCCCACATGGAAATGAGCCAGTTTGGGCATCTGGCAAAGATGCCTCCTATGTGAGGTGTTTTTGGAGATGTCCCTCCAGATGAAAACCGAGGACACGCTGGAGAGATTATATCTCTCACTGGCCTGGGATTGCCTCTGTGTTCCGCTGTAGAAGCTGGAGGAGGCGGTTGGGGAGAGAGAAGCCTGGGAATCCTTGCATAGGCTCCTGCCCCTGATACGCAGCCCCAGATAAGCAAAAGAAAATGAATGGATGACTGGACAAAATCAGAAAATCTGTTTACATTAAGCCTGATCACATCTTACAAGTAAAAGAATGAATAAATTAATGTTACAATGCATATTTATTTATTTATTTAATAATCATGTAATTATAATTTTCCTGACAGTTATTGTTTATTGGCTTAACACCAAAGCAAAGACCTGTACATAGAGCTTAGGGTTTGTTACTATTCCATAAAGACAAGTGTAATATAACAGGTGTTTGGATATGGACAGCATTATACACGCAGCATTATTTTGTTCATTTTCATTCCAGTCTCTTTGTTGGTATCTCTGAGTTCCTGAACAGCCTTGGGTATTGTGTAGCTTGAATTTAGAAGCTGTGGAAACCTGAGCTGCGGCCTCAGGGTCATTGGGTGTCCAGTCTCTGTTGACAGTGAGCTGGGCTGAGTGAAATATTCGGAGTGTTGGGTCACTCTCCTCCCCCTGTTGCTTTCATGCTTTCTCCTTCTGTTCTTCCAAACATTTTGTGAATAGGTGATCCATTAACAGAAATGGGCCAATGGGATAAATACTGTGGACTGCCCTTCTAACGTCTCCATTTCCTCTGCCTTTTATTTCTTTTCTCTCACTGAATGATAGTCTTTGTCAGTGTGTCTCTCGTTTCTCTTCTTTCTTCTTTGTGCATCTGATTCTTAACAGGATTACAAATCAGCCTTTAGCCTAGCAATTTCTCTGTTTATCGTAGTGACACTTTATGTCACATTATCCAAATTACAGTATCTTGCTGTTGCAATTAAAAAGGCATACAAAATTCAGGCGTGGTGTCAAAAGGGCAGTGTATCATTTATGGCCAATAGTTTGCATCACTATTTCTTTTCACCGTGTTTGTCTCATTTATCTGTCTCAGTTTCATTCCCTCTCAAACTGTTGTCCTCTCTCCATTTAGCTATGAACATCTTGGCTTGTTGCCATCACAATCCATTCACTACAGCTCAGCGAGACTGCACAGCCGCTACTATATCCCAGAGTGCACCCTGTTCTTTCCAACAGCTCCCACTTGTACAGTAAAATGGCAGAATGGCCACTTCACAGATCCCCCCCCCCCTCCTCACTACATTGTGTCCTCATGAGACACACACAGTTACTGAGTTACTGAGCAGAAGCGCATACATGTGTGAGTGTGTTGTGGGGCAAATACATGTTAGTTTGTCTGTGTTTATGACACATGGGCACATATCTAGGACATGATGAGGTTTCTAGTGCAACTGTGTTGTTTTATTCCCATATGAAATATCATTTTTTTGAAATATAGAATAACTGTTTACTGTGCCTACTTCTTTAAAGGATAGTAGGTCATGCTAATTCTTTGTTATGCAATTGCTACAGCTACCTTTTGAGATTAGGCAGCTATTGAAATAATTTTATGATACAAAATGTTTTAAAATGTTAAAGATAGCTAAACATTTTTAAAATGAATTTCCTTTCTTTCTTGCATATTCCTCATCATACCTCAAATCCATTTTTTAGGGACCAGTGGGATAATATCTGAACATCTATATCTGAAACATCCTCACCTTGCACCAAGTGAAACCATTGGCGGTGAGCTGGGAAATGGTTGCTAACATTTTAATGACTTAATGAGACCTAATTAGTTGAAATGGGATAGGGAAAGCAAGGGGCCACGGAGGTGATCTGTGACTGTGCATGCTGACTTGCACACATGTGAGTGCACGACACACAACAATATGTTGATCTTTTTGAGTTGTTTGCATGTGGTTCCTGCATGTGTTTTGGGTGCATGGTTGTGCATGCATGTTAATGTCGTCTCAATGGCAGATGTGTGTGTATCAGAGTGCTGTGCAACAACCTTTCTCAGCATTACCCAGCCTCTTCATCAGGAAGTGTCTGTGGGGGTTCAGGCCTCATTTAATCAAAGAAAAATTCCATCTCCCATTAACTTAATTAATCCAACAGCAGAGAAAGACAAGCTGAAAGAAACCTGACTGTGTGTGAGTGAGGGACAGAGAGTCTTTTAAGATGAATTCACAAAGCGTGGTAATAAGATCTGCAGAGAAGATGTTTAAATTATATGAAATTACATCAAGACATACATTAAGTCATGTGTCTGGATAAAAATGTAAACATAAATATTTATTTATAGCATTCATTTATATATTCATTTGCTAGTTTGAAACCACTTACATAGACAGAGCTTAGAAAAAATGCTTGTGTGAATAGGTGTGAATCAGTGAACGCGGCAAGTTGAGCAAAATGCTTTGAGTGCTGAGATAGAGTAGGAAAGCACTATATAAGAACCAGTTCATTTACCATTTGCCATTCAAAAGAGAATGACTCAAATAAAAGTAGCCATCGTACTGTAATGATCACAGTATATGTATTTATGTTTGTATGGTCCCCACCTTCTGATAGAGAAGTGGATCAGTCTTGATCAAACTTTGCATTAACATTGCCTAAGGCACTGTGTTCACAGTGCACACATTTGTTGATGTTTAGAGTGCGCATGCTACTTTTGTTTTATTTATGCATTTTTGGGAATGTTGTGTACTTTAACAGTCAGGCAATTTTTTTTTTACTCTTCCCAAGTGACTGAGTGTCTGCTGATTATCGATCAAGTTACTGAAATAACCATAAAAACCACTATAAAAATGCTTACAGTCTAGAAAGTTTAGAAAATAGACATGCAGACAACACTCTTCCAATGATAAAAAGACTAAGTGAGCACGGGTGAGCACCATCATGTCATGGAGACACTTCATCAAGCAACCCATTGGATATTAAATTATTTATAGCCATGATTCAAAATTGATGTTTCGATATTTATTTATTTATTTATTCTTCATTTTATATATTGATATTGTTCAAAATATGACATCTCGCAAATTTGTCATATTTGTCAGTTACTGACTCTTAAGTCTTTATTTTTTTTAAATGGAAAAATGTTTAATTTGCCAACATTTTACCTAACACCCAGACAAAGACCTGTATGCACTTGTGGCGTTTGGTCCCTTTGTCTCTGAGCTGTATATACATCTTCCTTCATGGGGTTATGTGATATTGACTGTAGGGATGGAACAATGGCTTGACATGAAAAATGTAATTACATGCAGCAATAAAATCGTTAAACTTAAAATGTCTGTCACATTTTTAATGATCAACAACTACTGCTGCCCTAGTAAACTAGTATGCAACAGTCAACTTAGTGACCTAGCCATCACAATCTAGTCCTTATCGAAATCTCTCAGATCCTTCTGCTTGTCCATTTTTCCTGCTTCCAACTCATTGACTTCCAATACAGCCTGACAGGTGCTCCTGTAGTAAGATGATGAATGCTGTTTAATTTTATTAGGCTTTTTTGTGGTTGGTTTGTGAATATGTATGTTCTCTTTTCTTTTCAATTATTAAAAACAAGCAATTAAAAAAAAAGAACAAAACATGTTTAAATGTGACCATTTTGGATACTTATACTACTATGGAAGTTTCACTTGCTCCACTAAATGCTGTGCAGTATTGCTCTACTGAAGACATAAATGTCATCTTGCTACTTCTTCACGGAAGCAATGTGTTTCAGCATTATTGACCCTTGCATTTTTTGGTTTTCTCTGTATGTTTCTAATGCACTCCGTCTACCTCATAAATGATAATTATGTGCTATAATTTCTTGCAAAAGCTGATATTCCTTGAATCTTCCATCTCCAGATCTCTTGACCTTCGTCTCTTTAATTCTTTTTCTCCTTAGATAGCTTTTCTGTTTTGTTTTTTTTGTCTTGATCTTGTTATTTATACAAGTATTTCAAAGGACAGGTTTTTGTGCCTACCCTCTCCCCTCCTTTCTCTATAATGAGGTGGTGTGTTGGGTGAGTGGATGGTGCTGGAGGTGGTGGGGTGAGGCAATAAAGAAAGGCCATAAAGTAAACCATGCTGATGCACAATGGAGGGGGAAAAATGTTCTATGAGAATATTTATTTACTTTCACCGTTATCTGAAGCTTTTCTCTGATAAGTATGTAGTGTTTCACATTAAATCATTGTTTCATGACAATTTGTTTTGCATGGAAAATTTATCATCATTTAACATTCCTTTGACTACAGTTTATACAGCATTCAGCTGCTCACTCTGACCTCTCACTCCAGGACTTCCCCTCTCTCACTGACTTTAATGTCCTGCTGCTGACATACAAATCCCTTCATGCCCTATGCGCCCATTTCATTTGCAGAGTTTCTCCCCCTCCTCCTCTGGGCTTCTCTCTGTCCCCAAAACACCCTACTTCTGGTATGCACTACCCTACTCCATCTGTGCTGCCAGTGCTATCAACTCTTTTGAAGTTATGGTGAGGGACTACGCTATAAAACGACTTTGCCTTTTTAGAAAGTAAAACTAATCAGATCAGTGAGTATAGTTAATGTTGTTCATAGCATAGCTGTGATGATGTTCACAGAGCAATAAAAATACAAGAATGCCATTTATTTATTAGAATAAAAACACATTGAGGTTTACTAAAAGTACAGAGCAAAGTTAACAACCTTGTCTTCCTTTGTTCTGCATAGAAAAGCTGGTTTCCGTGGAGCTGAGCTGCGGCGCTGGACCCAGCCATGTAGTGTTGGAACCAGGTTTGCCCCTCTTGCTGGACTGCAATCTGGGGGCCAGTGATACACCCTTCAATGTCTCCTGGCTAAAGGATGGACAGCCACTACTTCCAGAGGGGAATGACTACCTTCAGTATTTGGTCAATGGATCCGTTCTCCTGATGCCAACGTCTAGGGATGGCCAGTCTCCCCATGGTGTGGCGGGGGCTTACAGCTGTGTGACTGGCAGCAGCCTTGGAGCGCTGATGAGCCGGACTGTGAATGTGCTCCTAGCAAGTAGGTATCCCTGGTTACTTTTAAGGGCTATGGTCAAGTTAGTTAAGATAGTTAAGTTTGCTGAAGACTCAGAATTTTCATTTGGTACATTGTGAGAGAATTGTGATCTCTGTGTCTGTACATTTTGTAGAAAGTTTGTTAATAGTTTACTTTTTCTTACCAGTAAGACTATTTTGATTAAAAAATATATTAGCCATAGTGTCTGTCACATCCTAGATATTCTAAAGACTGAAATCAGAGACAAGCAAAGATGCAGAAGTCGAGTTTCTTCTCAGACTGATTTAATGACACACTGCAGCGTGCTAAAAAAAGACTCTTGTGAAATTTTGCTCATTTATGCCAAGATTTACTTCTTACCTGAGTATTAATTAGTGAATTGTAGTGACATCTGTTTCCAGTCTTTATTCTAAACCAACATGACCTATTGTAGCTTCAAAATCATCCTAATTATGTGACAGCACAGTCTCACAAAGGCATGCACATGTCTGACCACTTCTGACTATACCTGAGAAATGGTGAAATGATTACACAAGTGTTGTTGTTTGTCTGCGAGTGTTTGAATGGTCAACATGTTTAATGCTGCAGTATATTCAATAAAACAAAATAAGAATATTGGTATCCTTTATGCATCTGCTTGCTGTAGAATACATGGATATTGAAGAATAGCAACTGAATTTTTCTGTTTTATCAAGGGAATTTCTTTTGCATGGATGGGCATTGACTTGCTTCTCTTCGGCCTCAGATAGGAAGTAACAAGTGTCTTGGGATGAGGTATACTCTGCAACAGAGTAAATGAGGGGGAAAGGATGGAAATAAAAAAAGGAAGAAGAGAAATATGGGGGTATGAAAAATGAGAGTACAGGCTGTAGTTTTTAATCGCCCCTCCAAAGAGGCCTCTTTCTCTCACTCTCCTAAGTGGTAGTCTTTATTTAGCCATTAGCTTTGTATAAAATGAGACAGTATCCTCTGTGGATGCCCCTTCTTTTGTCAGCTGTCACATGCCTATTTATAAGGATCTCTTGTTTGACAGACAATGAGGACTAAAGGGAAGGGAGGGGGTATGTTGGATGAATGGTGGGAAGGCAGACAAGGCTGAAGAGAGTTTGTGATGATGGTGAAAGGAAAGGCTTCTGAGACCATTAAGAATGACCTTCAGTTTGCACGCATGTGTGTATAGGTGTGTGGTGTCTTTATTAAATTACTTGCGAGAGGCTATGAGATAGATGTGACCACTGGGAAGGAGGATGAAGCCGAAATGCCTCAGCACTAACATTGAGTGGATATTCTTAGATCTTACAGTACGGGCCTACATTGGTAGGAATGACACTGAAAAACTGACTGTAGCTGAGACTGCATCTGTGAAAAAACATTAAGAAAACCAGCTGCTTCGGCGTTCCTGCCGAAATATATGATGTGTGTTGTTAAGGCAGACACAGTAAAAGAGATTTCCTTCTCTGTACATACAAATCAATGTCACATACAAATCAGCCTCTAATTCCGTCTTCTTTAAATGACAGAGGCAGCATACTGAGTGCAAATCACATTTTTCAAATCCATTCACAGGTAAATTATGATGATGGTTAAAAAAGCTGCTTTTTGTCTTAATTTGAGCAATTAACCTTTCTTATTATGAGACTTCTGCGGGGAATGTCAATATTTTCTAACTCTAGCTTCTGCAACCCATTTCAAAAAACAGTTGATGTCTTAACAAGGAAAAAAAACACACACAATTTTATGTCTTGTTGCAGGCTTCAGTTGTGGATAATGTCTATGAATGTTTTTCGTATTTAGTATTTTTCCTGCCTGTAATTGCATGGTTTTAAAAGGTGTCTTATCATAAGTCGACTCGGTATTAATGCAGACACCCCATGCCAATATGAGCAGTGAAAGAGAATGTGGAGAATAGCTTTTCAAAGCTCGATAAGAAATACTAGTTCAAAGACATCTAGCATTACAACAAGAACTCTACATTGAAAGGCTTCTACTTAATGAAAGTCATTGCAGAAATACTGTAAAGGGCTTCCTTTTGTCACTACTAGTGCAGTACCTGCTTTCAAAGGCATGTTAGAATCAGCAAAAGTAGATAACACCGTCATTTGAGTTTTCTTTGGAGCAAATAATGCTATCTAAACTTCAAAAGCGTCAAAGAGAAGTCTGACATCATCTCATCTCTGAGATCACATGTCAGGTGACCTATCTATGGCCATTTCATAGATGATGTTGCAGAACAGGAAAGCCCCAAACGACTTCAAACACAACACAGCACTTACTATTGTCCCTCAATGCACCCACCAAGTCTGAAGTGGATCAGATGGACAGCTGTTGCAACGGACAAAGAATACTCACACGTACAAATACACAGACTTCTTCATTTATCAGAGAGGTTGAAGGACATTTCTGCCTATTTGTTAAAACAGACAGAAATGCACATGTTTTACAGCAGCTATTGCAAATATCTGTTGAAGCAGGAAGGGTGGCATGCTTGTTGAGTTGTGGTAATCAGATTTAAAGTTGGGAAGCACACAGGTCACAGGTTGAATTATCTGGTTTCACAAGGGGAGGAGGAAAATACTGCAATCTGATAGCTCTGGGGCCAAAGGGTAGGGCAGGGATAGAGGGATGGACAAAGACAGAGTTGGGGTAAAATCACCAGCAGCAGTGACAAAAAAAAAAAGCCAAGTACTGAGATGAGATAAATGAGAGTGAGAGAGCAAAGAAATGTGAGATTTTTTTTCTCTATTTTTACCACGCACATTGAGGGGTTAAAGTTTACATAGAGCAATGCCCAAGGATTTGCCTGAAAATGTTACTTATATAGAAAGACTTTGTTGCTAGGAAACAATTGGTCATATTTCGACCCTATGATTTGGTATACCACCTTTAGCTGGGAACGTTACAATGAAAAATTTCCCAGTGTGTCAGGACAAGTCCTTTCAGTGTTAACTCCGCAGCATCTGACTCTGTGATCTGTATGTAACTGGATGGATCTGCCTTGGAATTTCATCACAGGTGTCAGGACACTCATGGAGCTCTGGGGAAAAAAGGCTAATATGAATATACTCTGACACAATGGACGTAGAAGCCCAGCAAGTCGCCATTGTTCGATCCCAGCATGAGTAAAGTGTCGTCTCTAAACACTCGTCTCCCCCCCCCCTTTGCATTAATGTTGAATGGCTAATGCACATTCGCTTATCAGCTGTTGTTCACCGCTCTGCAGAAACCCTCCTGTGCACACATACACTTGTGAACATGGCTGCATACAGTGCTTCAGAAATGTAATCATAAGCTGTCCGTGTGCAGGCATTAGAGAACAAGTAGCAGGGCACACCGGCACTTAAATTTACAAATGTACACACACCCACGCACGCTCATTGAGCGTGTCATCCTATCAGGCTGTCTGGCAGTGTTACAGGTTGTGTGTGTTTACATGAGAGAATCATGCTGTAATGGCTGGAAGTGGCAGAGGTTAATCATCAACGGCTCTTCCATGACTTGCTACGCAACAGTCAGTGTGAGATTTTCTGAAATGAATCAAATCCATTTTGCTACTATGACCAAGCATCTCTGTCAGCCTGTGTGTACTCATTGAGAAACTTTGTTCCCTCAGCACAGTGGGAAAACACAGATGGACAGTTTGTTGACATGACTAACAGTTGGAGTGATAGGGCCTAGGGTGATTTTGGATAGCCTGTCCAGTGTCTCCTCCTCAGCTTACAGTGGTTTGGAGAAAATCTTGTACAAAAAATCAGGATGGTGTGAGTTTACAAATCTTGAGCCTACCATGTGATTGGCTGCAGCTATGGCTATGGTTTAAGCTTAGTGATTTTGGTCATTTCTCTACATTTAGTTAGCAGACTTATGTTAACTTATGTTTCTCAACTGATACTGGAAAGGTTACAATGCTAAAATCCATCTAGTCTACTAAATAGTTTAATTTGGGTTTGTACGAAGACCTTTGTTATTCCTAGATAATTTAATGAATCTACTGAACACAACAATAGACCTGTCATGTCGAAATTTTGGGGTTTGAATTTAATTTCTTAATATTTATTAGATGGCCTGGCATTTGCCTTTCATGTGATAAGTAGCAGAAATTCTATTTTTAAATACACAGTGGAGGGGATAAATGTAGGACGTCTATCTTCAGAATATTTCAGAAAACTTTATTAATAGCTGCTGTTTCACACATTCACACATTTATGTTTGTGACACTTTTGGGTGATGTTTACATGTTTTGAGGCTGTGCAAATCCAGTTTGGCAATTAGTTCCACAAGGAGAAAGTGTTTTATGTAAACCAGAAAGACTGGCTGATTAGATGCCTCTGCTTATTTAACATTCAAAGAAACACATATGATATTATTATGATATTACAGTAAATTTTTACAGCCTATTATGTGGTTAATGTAATTACACACTGGATTTTCTAGCCATTTTATGTTTTGGGCATTTTTATTGTCCCTTGTGCTTATTTCTTTGTTTCTTACTTTTCTCCTCTTAGAGTTGCCTTCCCCGACTTCTTTCTCTGCACTTTCCTTTGATCCACCCCCACTCCCCTACTTCTCAGTCAGGGCTACAAACTAAGAGGCTGGGACAGCCAGTCTGTTTTGTTCTCTCTTCCAACAGCCTGTTGGGGTCAGAGGTTAGAGGCCCTCAGACGGTACTCACTGCTGCCCCCTGGTGCTCAGCTTTACATTCAGAGGGAAGCATTCCCGTGTCTGTGATTGTATAAAGACTGAAAACTGGAGTCCTGCCAAGAGTCGACCTGGACAGACAAATAGAGCCAAGCCTGATTAAGTCCCTAAATTTCTCCTAATCAGGACATTCAAGGGCATTTAAACGGCCTCAACAAGTCTTTAATCAAATTACAAAAATTAAAACAGCACCACTGAAAGCCCTACAATGGGTGTAATACAAACACTGGAAGTCTTAAATACAGACTGCAGAAGTGACATTCACGTACAATTCACATTCACTGGGTTGTCTGAACAAAGCTGTAAGTAGAATAAATGATGAGGTTAGTACTGTTTGTATTAAGTTACGACTTGAGCTATCAAGTGTGAGCTATCGAGTGTGTAGATCCCTTGCACTGGTTTTGCAGCCATGGATAAGTGCACTAGGTATGCTGAAGATATGCTGGAGAAATTGTGGACCATGGCCAGATGTAATACCAGGTGTGGGCAGACGCTTTGATCAATAACCCTCTGAACTATATCATTACTGTACCTGCAGGTCTGTCGAAGTTCCGTCTGGAGCCATCTCCACAAAAAGTGCCCACAGGAGGGGCTGCCCGCTTTGAATGCCAAATTGAAGGAATACCAACCCCTGTTATTACCTGGGAAAAAGATGAAGTAGCGATTCCTGAGGGAACAAGGTAACTATGGAGTTCTGCTTTGGCTTTTTATTGTATGTTAAATATTCCCAATGATCTGCATTTTGTATATGATTTCATATTGATTTACTCACTATAACTGTGTACAAGAGTGTTTGGATGTTGCCCTCCATTTGAATTCTTTGAGTTTGGATGTTGCTGCTAGTTACTAAAGACATGTCAGTCTTTTGTTCAAAACAAGAATGCGAATTTTGTTTGTCCCTGAATGTAGCTGCTTCAGTTTTTAATGGAAATGCAGAATGGTATGGTAATCATAAAGGAACAGCCACATCATGATAGCCACATCCTTGAACAGTCTCTCTCCCAGTTTTCTCACACATATATTCCCATTTAATGGATCACTTAACAATATCGACATTTCTCCTGACCCTGGAATTTGTTTCCAGCCTTATTACGTCAGGCAAAGTGTTAATGGCTGCTGTAGCCTTGCTTGACCCACAACCAGCTTGCTCCTCATAAGGTCTTATTGGTGGGACATGGCTCTTCCACCTCAGGCTCTAATAATGTCGTTAAACTAAAATCAACCAAAAAATGGTTCAAGCATCACTAGCTTTTCTCTTTCATAATATGTGTGTTTAATGTTATTTATCTATCCAAATTTTCTCATTATAAATGATGCTTTCTCTTATTACCGCTTTCTTTTTGGATCCTTTGTTTTCTGGTACCTCTTATTATTCTCCTTGTCTCCTCTTCTTATCTCCTTTACACTCGCCTGCTCTTTTATCCTTCATGAACAGACTACCGCTGGTCACATTATGGTCAGATTAATAGCCTATGATAACAGCTATAAGAGGTGGTGTGATGGCTTTATATTGCCTGGGTTCCACTGGTCTGATTTGGCTGTCTGAAGTAATGACCTCTGTAGGGGAGGGAGAGGCAATGATATAAAATATGGGAAGTATTAACAGTGCAGAGAGATTCTGTATGCAAAACACATGTTACACATATTACAGTGTAGCCATTAAAACAGCCTTCATTTGGGGTATTTTGTGATACTATGAAAAGCTTACATCCCAAAGTTCTAGAATTGCAGTTATTTTGTGTTGTCTGACTCAGCTCTAAAGTGGTTGTACACAAAGGTACTTTCTCCTGAACAAAGATGGTGTCTTATGGGGACTCAGGAGCAGCAACCTACAAAGCTGATCACCTGAATGCTTCATCCTATGGGGCACTAAGCCATTTATATAACCTTATCTTTCATTCTCTCTGCTATTCCTTCTAAATCCTTCTTTCTCTGTCATCTCTGTCTCTATTTTTATTGTGTGCAACAGATTCATTTCCCTTCCTAATGGGGTGCTCCAGATTCTGGAGGTGACCAAGGATGATGAGGGTGTCTACCGCTGTGTTGCATCCAATTCTGCCGGGAAGGACATCAGTCATGAAGCCAGACTCTCTGTCACCACAGGTAAGGCCTGTTGCAGTCCTTTATAGTGTTTGGATTGACAGGCAGGTACCACTGAGAACTCCTATCTTTCCATTCTTATGAGTTTTGGCTTAAAATTCATTGGATATATTTACAGCTAACAAAATGACACTTGAGGAGTTTTCATGTCATGTGAGTTTATAGCTGTAGTGAGTTTTAAAGCACATTTTGAATTATTATATTAATTATAATTATTTTTTTACATTTCTTTTTTCTGCCCAAAAGTCAATTTGATGTATTTAAAGTCTTCAGCTTACGCTTGTGTGAAATGGATATGCATATTGGGACATGATTGGCTTCTGACATGACAGGCTCAGAAATCATAATGGTACATCATGCTGATGTCTCAAGGTGATCACAGAGAAACTTGTCACCTTCAGCAGATGAATTAGCAAACAGCCTTCTAGTTTCAAACTGCACCAACATCAATCTGTAGAGTGAAGGTCACACATCCGAGTGATGCACTTTCTATGGCAGCAGCTTTACACTGTAATGGAATGCATTACAAGAAAGTACAGTGCATCTGTTGGTGTTGAAAATACATTTCTAAATGATATTTTTACTCTGATTATTTCAGGACTGTGATCACTTTAAATCTAGGAACAGCTGATACTATACATATACAGTAAACCAACTAATGTCAGTGAATAGAGACTGCACATCATATAGCTCTGTGCATTAATTTTTTACACGATGTTTCCAACCTATTTTCGAACCATGATCTACTTTTAAAATTACCAATCTGCCAAGATATGTCAATCCAATCAGAGAGCCCTAACCAATACTGATTGCCTACCAACATGTTTAACATGCACACAGTAAATTTGAAAGCAGCACAGATACAGTTAAGTCTATAATATGTTTGACAAGAACAGCTTCACTTGAGTCATAATCATTATTTGATTGCAGAGAGTCCTCCATTTTCAGAGGCTCAAAATTAATGCCGACAAGCAATTTCATGGCCAGGTGTAGCCTGTTACTTTGTTATTTCATGAGAAATGAAGCAGTAATTCTAATATGAGGTCCAGAGAGATGTGCAAGTGAGGAACGCTATTGTAAAAACAAACAAAATCAACCTATCAGAAAGATTCTAAAAACTTTAGAGAGGCCGAATCAATGATCTGGAGGAATGCAAAGCCCAGTTCTGGTCTTTCAGACAAGAACTCAGTTTCACAATGAGTTGATATGAAACTGGATTCACAACAAGGTGCAAACTACTGATTACACTCAAGCACATAATGGCCAGATTAGACTTTGCCATAAAAAAACATCTTAAAGAGTCAAAACTATGGTTGGACAGAAAAAAAATAACCTGTGCCAGAATGATGGGAAAGGAAAAGTATGCAGAAGGAAAGGAGCAGCCAATGATCCGAAGCATACCGCAGGATCTGCCAAATATGTGGTAGGTAATGCTATAGCATGGGGATGCATGGCTGCCAGTGGAATTGGGTCATTAGTGTTTATTAATGATGTGACTGCTGAAGGAAGAAGTAGGATGAATTCTGAAGTGCACAGGGCTATACTCTCTGCTCAGATTAAGCCAAACTGATAGAACAGTGCTTCACAATGGATAATGACCCAAAGCATAATGCCAAAGCAACTCAGGGGTTTCTCCGTCATTAAATATGAGACTTAATGCAGAAAGACCCACAAATAAGCAGTAACTGAAGGTGGCTCCAGTAAAGGCCAAGCAGACCATCTCAAGTGAAGAAACACAGTATTTGGTGATGTTCATGTGTCGTAATCTTCAGGTGGTCGTTGACTGGAAAAGCTTTTAAAAAAAATCTTTTCGGTTTACAACGAAGCTATTTTGAGCCTCTGAAAATGGATAATTGCATAAAATTGTATAAAATGGCTGTAGTTCTGAAATAATTGAGGTCATTTTTTGAGTGGAGTGGTCAGTGCGCCCCAGGGTGGCTGTGGCTACAATGTAGCTTGCCATCACCAGTGTGTGAATGGGTGGATGACTGGTTGTGCTTTGGGGTCCTTAGGGACAAGTAAAGCGCTATTCAAATACAGGCCATTTACCATTAATGTTTTCTTAAATGCTTGTTCTCTAAGTTCTCTAAATGGAATGTAAATATATTTCTCTGTCTTACTTGAATCCCCGGTACTGAGAGGAGGCAACTACTCACTTGTAGTCTGGATAGGTGCTCTTCCATCATTGTGAAACTGCATGAGTTGATGATCTTCTTGGAAGATACAGCATATTTACACAAATGTGTTGATCAAAACCGATTTCAAATTCAAGGCACATCTTCTAAGGTTGGAATACTTTTGCTCTTGAAGTAGATTCTAGAACTTTCCATTAATACCAGCTGACCCGAGTGTTATTTTGCAGTGTGAGAATCTCATTCTCAGCAGAATTACCCAGTTAGAAGGGTGATACTGCTTTGCAGGTAATGCAACATCAGAACCTGCACCACTCTGAAAAGGCAAATAACTGTTTTCAAACCAACTAGGCTGGGTGCATAGTCAGTAAATTACTTCTTAGATTCAGGTAAAATGTTCTGAACTTGACTCTTCATATTATGTATTTTGTCCTGATATTAAAGCTACACAGGCAACAGCACTGCAGCCCACTTGAAATCAATTGTAGCTTGCTTTCAGATTTGTTTACTGAGCTGATCATGCTGATTACATATTTATCCTCACCCTGCCACTCTAACTTGAACTCACTGAGTAGGGCAATAAGATCTTGCAGGAACGCTATATTCGAAAGCAACTAGTATCTGCCTAGAAGTGCATATTACGCATGTGTTGAAAGATTAAGAATTCTTGGATTTAAGGCAAGAGCTCAGTTCTTGGCTAAATCATTGCCAAAAACTGACCTCTGCTCATCCATCTGACATGTACAGTAGTAGCTCCGTATGCCTCTTTCAACTTAACTCCAAGTGACGTTCAAAACAACCCTGTCGCTCCAACACAGCGTCTGGTATAATTCTGTTGAATTATACAACTCTAATCAAGGAAGTCTGGGGAAAAAAAACACTGTGATGTTTGTTGAAAAGAACATTACTGCACTGGCACAGTCTAATCAAAAAGCATGTTTAAATGTGAAGATAAATGCTGTTTTATTATTCTTGGGACTGTTTTATAATTCTTGTTTTTTGTTTTTTTGTTTTTTTGACTTTATCTTCATTATTTTCAGTAACTAATCTTCAGTGGGTCAAAGCAAAATGGTTGTTCTGAACTGATGTCTAAGACTAAGCTTTTGTGTATAATGTCAAGCACTTTAAGCTTATGTTGTGTATGAAATTGCATGCATTTGCCTTGCCTGACCTTCACAATACATTTTTTCCAGTATATACAGTAAAAAGAAGCTTTCATGCTGTGATCGTTTGCAGACTATAATATACTTCTATATGGCTCCTGGCATTGGTCTTGGTCTCCCAAGTGTCTGGCACTATGTTTTGTTCATAATGTCAGTCGCTGATCAAGGCTCATTCTCCCTATCTGATAAAACATATTGGAAGTTATTGAATAATTACAACAAAGTTTAAACTTAAATCACTGCTAATCTGTTGGGAAGTTTGTATGCTCCACAGCAAAAACTGTCAGAAGGCTACCCCATAATGTTGATTCTGTTCATCTGGAGGTAACGTTTTTAGTCCTTGAAAGATTTTTTCATTCATCCAAGTGACTTCTTCTGTCTCATCTGACTGCAGGCTTCCCCAACCTTTAAATTATTACATTTGCATAATGACTGAAACTAGCACCACTGAAGGTCAGGCACGGCACCATTGACTAAAACGTAGTCAGTGGTGCTAGTTTTGGTCAAATGTACTGTTAATAAGGTAACAGAAACTTGCAGACAGCTTAAAAGTGAGTCAAGAAGTCACTGTGATGAGTGATGAAACATTTCACCAACTGAAGATGATATATCCAGATGAACAGAATCAATTTTCTCTCCTTACTGAGTAGGTAGGGATCATTTTGAAAATTTGCTGTAGAAATGAATGAATGCTCACATTTAAAATGACATAGATGCATAGATACTTTCCTCCTGTGGCCTTCTGTCGCAGGAGGGGACTACTTAAGTCCTTATTGCAATTCATTACATGAAACAGATGTCAGGTCTAATGCCATCACTTAATTTGTTTTCACATCTATGAATAGAACAGTTCAACACCCATAATGGAGTTTTTACAGCTTGATATTGAGGTCATCACTTCAATAATAATGTAGAAAACACATTAAATGCTTAAACTGAGAGTATGTACCATTTAAGAAAAAAAAAATATATATATATATATATATTTTTTTTTTTTTCAATCTCATTTTGAATTTAAAGAGAGCAACACATGTCAAAAAAGTTGGGAGAGGGTCATCTTTATCATTGTGTAGCATCTCCTCTTCTTTTAACCACAGCCCATAAACATCTGGTAACTGAGGAGACCAGTTACTGGACTTCTGGGAGAGGAATGTGGTTTATTATTGTCTGATTATGTTGCTATAAAAACCACACCTTTCAGCACAGATGGTGCCTTTCTACATGTGCAAACTTCCAGTTCCTTTGGCAGTGATGCACCATCATGCCAGCAGACATGCAGGCTTCTGAACAGAGCATTGATAAGATGCTGGATTGTCACTCTCCTCTAGTTTAGAACATGTGGGTGTGAGGCCATAACAGAACCATGTCTGTTTTTAATGGAATGCCCCCTCAGGGCCCGAAGATCATGGGCAACCAGTATTCCTTTTTTGCCTCGTCCTAGATATTTCATCAGATTCTTTTTATGATGATATTATATGCTGTAAATAATAAGGCATGAGTCTTAAGAATTTTACCCTGAGAACCATAATTCTGAAATTGTTCCATAATTCATAGAAAGATTTTCGCAGATTGCTGAATGTCTGCCATCTTTAGTTCTGGGAGAATTTTCCTCTCCCAAGATGTTCTTTTTATACCCAATTGCATTACCGATCTGTTGCAAAGCAAATGAGCTATTCAAATATATTTCATAAAGTAAGAAACTGCCTCTGTTTTATCATTCAATATGTTTTTATGTGCTTTTGGGAATTAAATGCGGGTTTATGAGATTTGCGCCCAACCTTTTCAGAAATTGGTTTGTAGAAGCATCACTTATGTTCTCCCCTCAGTCAAGCATTCTGTGTAGGCTTGATTTCTGGTGTATGTCCAAAATCTGTTAGTGAAGGTTCACATTGCTCCATGTAAATAATAACATTCCAGTGTCCATCCTACCAAATGCTTAATGTCAAACACTTTCTGGTCATATCTACATCCACCATTTTAATGAGTCTGGAGGACTCAAATGTTTCAATGCAAGCCTCTAAAGGTTGATTCTGTTCATCTGGACGTAGCATTTTCAGTGGGAGAAACATCCAGATGAACAGAATCAACCTTTGGAGATTTACTTACCTGGATGATTGAGAATGCATCAAGACGTTTCAATGCAAGCTGTATGAATTTCTCTGAATACAGCTTCAAACCTCTCTGCAGTTTAGCCTGAAGGCAGGGTAGGATTTAAATGAAATACAGAACACAATTTTTCTAAATACTTGATAATGATTTTATTTGTATATATGCAAATCTGACTGATGCAAAACTGCTGTGACAGCTACTTGGTTTAAAAAGTGTGTATTTGAATTGCTAACAGAGCTGTAAATCTTGGCAGCAACCCTGAAGAGCGAGATCAGGATCAATGGGTTCACCACTGTCTAATGTGATATTTACTGGTCCAGACTGCCAAAGCTTACATTTCTTTCGCTGACATAGGCTCGACCGAAGCCCTGAACAGAGTTGTGATTGTGGCACCACCTCAGAATGCTTCAGTTGTGCTTGGACATCCTGCCGTGATGGAGTGTATGGCTCAAGGCCAGCCGAAACCACTGGTGTCCTGGAGCAGACAAGGTAATACTGGCAAATTATCTTACACTTTTCTCTCTGTGCCTCTTAGCCTATTGTTTTTGTACTCTACTGCATCTGTCTGTCATTATCAGTGCCTCACTCGCCGTTTATCTGCCAAACACACGCAAAGAACAAACATCAGCAAGTGAGGATCAGATTTGCAGTAGCTGCAGGTGTAAAGTTGATATTAGCTGTCTCTTGTCAACTGCTTTATCCTGCATTGAGTCATGCTTTACATAAGGTGATTTGTCACATCAATTCATTCGCACCTCCACCATTTGTCCACACCCACCCATACACACACATGAAATGTTAATGGGGAAAAAATCCTTTCACATCCTGTGACTCAGCAACATTTGAATTTGCAAAGAATCATTGTTAGAATCAATTCTTAGAAGACTATATATGCATTGGTCATTCTGGTTATCATTTGCAACGTGGCCGTTGGAGCTTAAATACTGACCATTTCTTTTTCACCTCGTATTTTTTAGTTGGTGGCCATAAATCCTCCTCAAAATGGCGGACAAAGTAAATAAGGGTCTATATAGTGAATAGGGAATGATTTCACACAGAGCCTAGGAGTGTGCCAATGCAGAGAGCTCAGTGATCCCAGACTGAAAAGTCACAGAGCCACCTGTTGGTCAGTTTTTGTGATTACAGGTCAAATCCCTCCATGCTCAAAGCAACATCTCTGTCTTTTGTGCTGTTTCTCAGGCAACTGAAAGCCTGCGAAATGAGCTAAATTTTTCTCAAGGCCAGTGTCCTTTTTCTCCCATCAGCACGATCTCCTTTGTTCTCTCTTGCTTTCTTCTTTGATCAGACGGAAAGCCCATGTCTACTGATGTGGTCGTCCTTGCAACAAACCTGGTGATTAGAGACACAAGGCGTCACCATGCTGGTGTTTATGTCTGCCGAGCCAACAAGCCCAGGACCAGAGAGTTTGTCATTGCTGCTGCTGAGCTGCAAGTACCCGGTAGGAGTTGTGTTATGTTCTCTATATTAAGATTAAAGCTTTTTCATGGAGACACCAATGTCAAAAGGTTGGTTCTCAATTTAAGGCATTTCTGAAGGAGCACTGGCTTTCACATAGACCTCTGTTCATTAATCAGGAGGAGGAGAAAGAAAATAAGGAATCATACATAAACCACAGTCTCTTAAATCTTCAATAAATATAACACTCTCCGTTATGGAATTGTTCGTCTAACTGCTAATGTTAATGTCAAAGAGCTCTTTTAAAAAGATGGGCATGCCTAGCTGGTGTCTGTTAAATTAGATGAATTAATATATTATATTAAAGATGGACTATTAAAAACCAAAACTAGCAAAGCTCATTTTGATTTTAAATTGAAAATGTGTTTTACTTAGCAATTTTAACTTTGGCTTGAAACATTTAACATAAATGTGTCTGGCCTTCTCACTTGCTGGTGAATATCTATAAACTGACATTCGGTTTGATTTTTGGTACAGGAAGTTCTTCACTCTCTGGTTCATGCTTCTTCTCATTTTTTGACAATAATTAAGTAGTTATTATTAATATTATTATTATTATTACTAATAGTAGTTGTAGTAGTAGTAGGATTAGCAGTATATTGTTTTGTAAGACATGTCATTCACAATGCAAGTAAAGGAGGCAAAAAGACTTCTGCATTGCATATTGGGAGGTGTAGGCTAAAACTTAGAGTTGTGATAGCTTCATGTTACTTTAAAAAACATGTCTATAATAAAACTGAAAGATGCACTTCTTGCAAATTCCATGCACCTACTGTTATTAGTTTTCTCAAAAATGTTTTATTAGATGTTTTCTCTTCTTTTTCTAAGGGTCCACATTAAAATCTCATTATCATGAAAAAAGTACAAGCGCTAGGTCCCTCCAGTTTTTTCATGGTGAAGATCTGGTACTCTGGCTCTATGAATTTTCATTAAAGTATGCTTTTCCTCAAGTATGACAACATGTACCAAATCCAAATGAGCATTTTTAGAGAAAGCCTCTTAAGGAAACAAGGCTATAAAAATGCCTACAAGCCTACCTACATCTGTTGAAATACTTGACAGTAGGGACCTGAAATGTTCCATAGTTCCTATTAACCCACTTAATCCCAAATTTTTCCTTGCAAAATAAGTGCATGCATTTTACATGCACTCTACATGCACTACACACAATATGTGCAATTGTAATAGGGGGGTTAAAACGGCAACAATTGTCGCCGGTGGGATTAAAAGGGTTACGAAGTGTATCTTTCAATTTTTTCAGGCAAAGCTGAGGTGTTCAGATGGTAGCCACTTCATGAACTGACATGGAATGACCTCAGACTTTTTCTTCTAATTCTCCAGCCCCCCCAGTGATTCTTCAGGGCCCAGAGACAGTGTCCCTCTCCCGGGGAAACACAGCCAGGTTTTTGTGTAACAGCTCTGGAGAACCTCCTCCAGTGTTGCACTGGTTGAAGAATGGCCAGCCTATAAAGTCATTCAGACGAGTAAAGACCCAAAGCCCCGGAGTCCTGCTAATTAACCAGCTGGCTCTGGAAGATGCAGGCTACTACCAGTGCATAGCAGAGAACTGGCTTGGCACAGCCTGTGCGACTGCCAGGCTGACGGTCATTGTGAGGGAAGGTCTGCCCAGCCCTCCTCGCCACCTTTCTGCTACACCATACTCCAGCACAACTGCCCTGCTCAGCTGGGAGAAACCTGAGTACAACTCAGATCAAATCATTGGCTACTCGGTGCACTGCCACAGCACTGCAGGTCTGTCTTTGTGTCACAAATCTGTGTATGTGAGGCCACATGGCAAGCATGCTTACATTTGATTTGAACGTTTTCAACTTTCAGGCTCTGATAACGGGGAATATGAATTTGCAATGAACAATGACACCACTGAATATCTCTTCAGAGAGCTTCTGCCCCATACTACCTACACATTATTTGTGGTGGCTTACTCTCCCATGGGTGCTAGCAGCCCGTCTCTGCCTATCACTGTAGAGATGCTGGAGGATGGTGAGTAATCACACTGATATACAGATAAAATAGAGCTGCAAAGGTATAGTAAGAACAGCCTGAGTTGCTTCAGTCACTCAAAGAAGATATATTATAAGCTTGTCAACCTTGCAACTACTCAGGACATTTAAGCGCTCATGAGTCATTACTATTGTTGCACGCGTCAGATTCCATTCAGTCTTTTAAATCACGTTTAAAAACATATTTGTTTGATCTGGCATTTAAGGCGAATTAGGGTAATTTACATCTGGCTCTGTATTTAGATTATGTAATTATCTTATATTTTATATATTTATAATTTATATTTTATTGTGATTTTATTTGTACTGCGATTTTACTGGAAAGCACTTTGGTGTACTTTGGTCTTAAAAATGTGCTATATAAATAAATTTTGATTGATTGATTGATTGATTGACTATTAGTGGTATCACTGAAAAAGACGTAGTATGTAAACTCAATTGAGCATTTTCCTTTCAACTGTTATTCAAAGTGCAATTCAAATTTCCATACCATTGCCACATAAATGCAGTACACATTTAATTAAACATTAAAAAAAATCTTGTGATGCTTAAAGTTTGACAAAATATGAATTGGACAACTTGTGTTTTTCTTCTGTCCAGTAACCATGCACATCTATAGCATAGGTTTCTTATATGTGTCAGAAATCTCACTTGATTCTTTTTTTCCTTCTTGAAGTGCCAAGTGCCCCTCCTCAGCTGTATATAGCTAGCACTTCCCGCACAGACGTCAAGGTGAAGTGGCATCCGTTGTCCTCAGAGCAGAGTCGTGGAGTTGTTACCCACTACCGCATTGAGTACAGCATTTTAGATCAGCGTAAGTGTCCTAACATAAGCTGCACAGAGAAAACAAGAAATACTAGCAGCTGACTCGTCGCACCTGTTGCCCAATAGCACTTTGGTTAATGTTCTTACATTTCTGTTGCTTTCTTGTTTGCCACTTTAATGACTTTTAATATAATACCTTTTTGTTTCTCAATACTTTTCATTTTCCATTGATTTATACATTAAAGTTTCTTTAGGTTGCATTTACTCAGTTCTTGAATGACAGTGTAAGTTGCCAAAACAAAATGCGAAAACCTTTGACGCATCTCTTATTCTTTGTATGTTATTAATGTAAATTATTTTTAGTGTGTAAGTTATTAAATGCAGAATAGTTCAAATAATTATTAAAACAACTTAATAGGAGTAATGTTAATCATATTTATGAAAAATAGAGCCCACATTCCATAGAACATAAAGAGAACATTTACATTTTATATGTCTAACAGTCTGCTCATAGAAGAATATTTTTTAATCATCAAATATCTTTATCAGTCTTAAAAATCCTATAATAGTCGTGCTCTATTCATGGCTCACATCATTGGTATGTGTTCCCACAGCGGACTCTGTGTTTTCCATGGAGGTGGGGGGGAATGAGACACATTTTACACTGAGAGGGCTGCAACCCAGCCAGACTTACCTACTGAGAATAGCTGCTGGAACTGCCATTGGCTTTGGGGTTCCTTCCGAGTGGGTTCAGCACAAGACACCTCCCATTGATAGCGATGACAGCATGGGTAAGAAAGACATTAGATAATAGTTTGCTTAACAAACATAGTTTAAAGTGAAATGTTAAATATTTTCTACATGATTAAAATAAACTGAAATAAACTTCCCTAAAGTAAGGCAATAAACTGCATCTTTCTTCTTGAAGGCACAGTTCATCTTGAATTTCTTCTCTTACCAGTAGAACTCTTTATCCAGATTGTTCTGGTGCAATTTGAACTGGCTCACTATCAGTACAAAATGATGGGTTGATTTTCAGGGCAAACTGCCAGGATATCTTCATATTAACTACTTTTAACACCATCTTCAAATACAATATAAGTTATATCTAGTGTGCTAGCTCACCTACCAATGTGTTAGCTAACACTGAAGCTTTGCAAAGGACGATGCCATTAAATATTTATATCCTGTCATACTGTCACAAGCCTCTCATCACAGATAGATGCAAGCTTAATTCTGCACATTCTGACATCATTGGCAGGTTTAGTTCACCACAAAACCATTCTTGGACAAAATTGCTCACAACAAGGATGTTTTTTGGGTTTTTTTAGTTTTTTTTTTAGTTTGGTCATCATTTCATGAAAGAACCGAGGCTGCTGAATTTTTCAAGCTGAGCCATTTAATTCCATCATAATAGAGAGAGGACAGACATCTCAATACAGACAATAGCTCCAAAATCAAGTAAATCACACCTAAATAATCTAGATCAATGATGGGAAATTAATTTTCCAATGGAGCTAAATAAGAAACTGGGCCTGTGTTGGAGAGCCGCACCAATAAGCCATCAACAACAGTCCCAGATAGATAATATTAGATGCCTGAAAAATAATATTGGACTGAAAAATCCCTCTGTAACATGTCTCACAACATTAACAACTCTAAGTAATTAGATCCATGCATGGGCACACCCTTCACTCTCCTTTCTCCTGGTTTTGGAACTCACATAACTTCACACTATACTATAAAACACAGAATAGATGAACTGCCTACTGTACTCATGGGATATCAGGTAGCAGCACTATAAGCATCTTATGAAATTATAGCTGTCATGAAAGTCTGATGGTTCATTTAAATAATACATGTATCTGGAATTAATTCCTTTTTTTTTTCATTTTTTGTTTTTTCAAGTGATCTTTGCTCCTAATGAGCTGAAAGTTAGAGCCAGTGTGAACACACTTAATGTCACATGGCAGCCCTCACCCAATCACACGTTGGTCTCTGGTTACAAGCTGTCCTGTCGAGAAGTCGAGGCTGAAGAGACGGCCAATGGGGAAAGGACGACACAGACACACACCATCAGGCTCCGTAAGAAGGCTAGATATCATCTCCTCACTGGGCTGGGTACGTTTTTGGAATGTTTGATTCAAGGCAGATGACTGCTGGGTTTTTTATTTACCCCTGTCCTTGGCAGAAAAGTAAAATGAAAAGTAAAAAACAAAAAACAAATTCAACATTTCTTTGAAAAATATCATTCACGTTAGAGCATTTGGCTACAGGTACCACCACAAATGCCCATTGTTGTTAGCATGCACCATCCTTAGAGATCTCTAGTTGTGCATAATAGGAATATCATTGTGTCTCCTTCTGTTCCTGTATATTGGTATCAGGCCCTGACCGACAGTTTGAGGTGAGGCTATGGGCATTCAATAAACAGACAGATGGAGCAGCTGCAGTGTGGAAGGGAAAGACAGAAAAGCCTCATGCACGTAAGCCTTCTTTTTGAATCTGTACATGCACAAATAAATGAATGAATGCAACACATTTATGTCTTGACCTTCATCACCTCTATGGTGTGATGAAAAAGAAAACAAAAATTACACTTTCCAAGAATCAAAGAAAGTAAAGCTCACTTCCATGTTAAAGCACCAACAACGCCTGGGCCACCACCTCCATTGCCCCCGAGCAATATCCAAGCCACAGCCAACAGCTCTACTTCCATCTGGCTGCGATGGGAGAAACCGCGGTTCAACAATGTACACATCATCGACTACACAGTGCGCTGCAGCCCAGCAGGAACCACCAACGCATCCATGGTTTCCTATTACACCAGGTCAGAATACCAGGCTACACATGTGAAATTCAATGATGTTTGCAATATGTAAGCCATATTGCACCTGAATGGCGCAAATCCTGATAAAGTCACTTTGACTAAGCCTATTTAAAAGTGGTCTTAGTAACTATAAAAAGGACTTTAATAAGAACTCTAATACTCAGATAAACATCTTTAGAAATAACGTATAACCTCAAGAGATGTAATATTGTTAGAATGAAATTGGCCCTAAGAATGACAGATTCCTGTGTTTTTTTGTACACTCTTGGTATTTGAACTGATTAACCCTCTCCCCTTGAAAACCGCTTTAAAAACACCTGTTTGCTTGCTTTCTTTTCTAAGAGCAGCTTGGATTCATTTCTTAAAAGAAACTGTTTTCTATTCACTAGCAGACAGTGTATTTTCATTATCAGTCTTCAGAGTATATAATTAAATGTCATATTAAAAATAATATGACATTTAATTCTAAAAGTTCTTAGATGTATTTCTACAAGTTTTCGTCTATATTGACATGATAGCAGCACATCGTTGCTGCAGATTTGTCAGGTGCACATGTGAGATGAGACTCTCTCATTCTATCACATATCAAAGGTTGTCTGTTGGTAACTATGAAGGCCATTTGAGTACAGCGAGCTTATGTTCAGGACCAGAATGATTTGAGCTTTGTGGCATGGCACGTTATCCTGCTGGAAGTAGCCATCGAAAGATGAGCACACTGAGGTCAATAATTGACAAACAGTATCTGCAACAATACTCGGGTAGACTATGAGATTGAAGCCATTATGCCTCCGCCAGGCTGAACTATCGACATTGTCAAACTATCTTTTTGTTTACTTCAGATTTTGACCCTACCATCTTCTGTTGCAGCAGAAATAAAAACTCATCACACCAGACAATAGATGTCCAATCTTCTATTGTCCAATTTTGGTGAGACTGTGCAAATTATATCCTCAGTTTCCTCTTCTTAGGCAGGAGTGACACCTGGTGTGGTCTTCTGCTGTTGTAGCAGAAGACCACTGTCATTTAAGACAGCACATGTGTGTTTTTCCATGTGATTTCGACATAACCTATACTACTACCCATTCAGGACTCTCATCTTTGTATATTCCAGCTCTGCACAAGAGATTTTGCTTGGGGCACTGAAACCCTTCACTCGCTATGAGCTGGCAGTGCAGTCTAATGGAGCAAATGTGGTAGGACCCTTTAGCGGCACTGTGGAAGAGTCCACTCTCACTGACCGTAAGTTTTCAGCTTCAACCTGGATATTTCAGAGTTGGTTTTCTGTATGCTGTTGATGAAAAAAAAACAAGCACTAAATCTACTGTAGATGGTTCTTGACACATATTTGGTTCAAGAACTCATATTAAATATGCACTTCAAGTGAATCCTCCAGCCATCAGGTCTTCTTTCATGTATGTGAAGCAGAGAAATGAAAAATCCTTTCTTTCATATTGTTTGCGGTCCACTTGAGTAAGTCACTTAACCTTAACATCTCATGAAGAACTACTCTGAGCCAAAAGAGAAAATGTGCTTTTAAATGCATATCGATGTGTGGGACCCTGTTTCCTGCAGAAATAGAGAGTACATGACAAGGAAACTACAATATTTCTTTCTTTCTTTTAAGTGGGCAAATAAAAAAAAGGAATTGTGTATATTTTAAGCCCTCCGTAATAAATTCATCTCAAAATAGAGTTATAAAATCTCCTTCCTACCCTTTAACAGGTGGCAGACGAAGTTCACTCTCATTCATTTCTAAGGTTTTACACATGAGAGCAGAATTTAAAACAAAAATCTAGCCCTTTAAAATGATTTAAACACAACCTCAGATGAACAACACATGACATACTACATGATGTCAGCCAAAATGCAGAAGCAGTGTATGATAAACTAAGTACACTCCATGGTTCAGTAACGTTTAAAACCACCTTTAGCAACAATAAATTCAAGTAACTTGAAGTAATTATTTACTGTTTAAACTAATCAGTCTCTCACATTGTTGCGGAGGAATTTTGGCCCACTCTTCTTTACACTGTTGCTTCAGTTCTTTAAGGTTTGTGAGAATATATTTATGCACGGCTTAAGGTCTTGCCACAGCATTTCAATCTGATTGAGGTCATGACTTTAACAGAAACTTGCTGCACCTTATGTTTTTGCAATCCTGTTGTAGATTTGCAGATTGACCTGTGATGTCCCTTTTCAGCCAGGTTTTAGCTGGCAGACGGCCTAACATTTGACAAAGGTTTTGTAAAGATATGCTCGGTTTGGTGTTCTATAGATATAATGGTGTGCATTATTTGCTGTGCATAAACAGAAATCTGTTCATATTTTTCTTTTACCCTTTTTGGACATTATTTACTGTTTGCTACAGCAGCAAAAGTCAAGAAATATTCAGAATTACCTCTAAATAATAATAATTAAAAAATTGCATCTAAAGAAAATAACATAATGAAAATGTGCAAGATTTAACCTTTTGATTTAAACATATTCCAAAAGGCACTATCTTAGTAGGAAACTACTAAAACCCCTGCTTTTATACTTACACTTGCTGACTGATCATCAGTAGCAACCAGGTGCTGCTAATCAAGTGTGTTTGATTAGCAGCAAGGGTGCACCTCACACACTGCTTCTGCTAGCAAACCTATACAAACAAACATACATACCCTACGATCATTATTGTTTGATGCCGATATGTTATATTGTGCCATACTATTATATATTATGACATTTCATTTAGTGTTTAATTGAGCCTTCAAATGTACAAATACGTACGATTGCAGGATTTGTTTAAAATATTTGTATATAACATGTCCTAGGGAAGGCTTATGCAAAGTTTCATCAAGACTGATCCACCTATCTTGGAGGAGATGGGGAACATACAAACATGCATGCATATATGCTCCGATCATTATAGCATAATGATGATATTGCCTTGGTGTATTATGTTACGTGTTGTCGTTCATCTTTCAGGTCATGTTTAAATAATTTTAGAACCTGCTAAGGACCAGATGGTTTTTTTTCTGTGTCCTGATAAACAAAAACACAGAACTGAAAAATAGTGCACTTTTTTCATATGACTGTACCAACACACCCCTTTATAAAAGTTGAGCTTTTTGTTGGATTAACTTATGATTATTATGCCAGTTTTATTAAATTGTGTCAATGTTCTTCTCCAGCTAGCAAGGTAATTGTATGCAGTTCATCCTCAGATGGTGCAGCTTATGGGTATGAAGGTGTGCGCTTGTGGATGCAAGTGAGTGTGTGCTCATTCATGTAAAAATCAGCATGTTGGCTGGCTAGTGGTTTGCAAACATAGAAATAAGCAGGCGGTGATAATGACTGACAGCTCTAATAAAACACCCAAGTGTAGTAGTAGCTCTCACTCTGGCCAACAACTTCTCTCCCAGATGTGAGTGATAAGTGCTGAGTGGGCCACTTTTAATAATAACATTGACACCAGTAACCCCATCATGCTCTCCACTACTGTGTGTGATCACCTGGGCCCCTTGTCCTTTCTCCTATTGCCCTGCACGTCCCTCTCTCCTGTACCCAGGTGGTAGGGACATGAGGACACCGATGGTTGTCACACAAATATCAAATCCCCCACAATGACAATATACATTCTCCAGCTGTGAGGCCTCATTTCTGGGCTCTAATTACTGACCTGACCCTCCCTTCCCCTCCAGGGCCTTCCACACCTCCCGAGGAGCTGCAGCTGACTACGCTGGACTCCTCGTCGGTGCTGGTGAGCTGGCACCCTCCACTGGAGCCTAATGGTATCATCATCAGCTACTGGATTTTGTACAGTGGCAACCTCAGTGAGCCAGAGCATTTATGGAAGAACGTCTCCCAGGATGGTGGGTGTTTCTTTTCACGACACATAAACAGCATTAAATGTATATTTTATTTTTATATTTACAGTAATATTTGCTCTCTCTATGAGAGAACACATTATTTTGCCTTTTTTAAGATTTGTTTTCTCTCTCACAGGGAGTATTACCAGTGTAGAGGTCCAGGGATTGGCCAGTGGCACTAGATATTTTTTTAAGGTGGGGGCATCTACTGAGGTGGGGCCAGGGCCTTACTCACCTATAAAGGAAGTTCACACAAGCCATCAAGGTATGTGTCAAGCAGAGGTTATATGGGTTATATAAAACTGCAGTTTTGCAAACCATGAAAATGCATTATTTTCATGGTACTGTAAAAGATTTAATGTCGTTTTATATAGTCCTGTGGGAAAGCAGAAGTTACCGGTTTCCTCTGTTTTGTTTTCTAATCTTTCTCGCTGTGTTACAAGCACACATACACTCTTAATGATAGTCTCACACTTCCTGTATATGCACATAGTCCTTCTAATTAAAATAAGTAATTTGTCTCAGCTGGCAGAGAAAGACTAGCTTTCCATAAGCTTGTTATTTCTCTTCTCCTAGTCTGCATCTTAAATATATTAAAATGTCAGATATCAAAGGGTGGCTTCATCAGTGACCCCAGGGTTAATTTTCAATTACTGCTTTGTGTACATAACAGAATTTGCTATGAATGTACTTTCTTTACTCTCATGTCAATTTGTGATTAGGCTTGCAGTCTCACTACATACTTTTTAATTCCATCAGTCAGCGTTTTAGCTTTCGTAATTATTAAATGCCCTGCTTTTCTTTAAACACAGAGCCATTAACTTCCCCAAGAACTATTAAGGATTAAAGCACGAGTTAGGAGTTATGCTGAGGACATGCTATCTGGAATATTTTTATCAGTGCTAGAAGCAGCAAAATGCTTTTTTGTTTTGTTTTTTTTCTTTTCAGGCAATTGTCCTAATAAAGAAAGGTAGAGTAACAGTCTTTTTTTGTTCATATGGGCTTTAATAGTGTTTGCAAATAGCAGTGGAAGTGGGACTCAGGTAGCTAGTCGGCTGGGAAAGAGAACTCCTGCCATCTGTTTCCTCTCCTCTTCTAATCTAAACTGCCAAAAACACGCAGCATAAATTCATTTTAATGAAGGTCTGCTCTTAAATGTTGCCCATCGCTTTGCTGCTATAAGCTTGACTTACCTGAAGAAATCAGTGCATTTTAGCAGGCCTTATATAACAGACCTGCACAAGTTTTACAAATAATAGTATTTTTGTACAATTCATGAATCTCAGGTAGCAGATCAAATATCAAAAGTTATAGTCAGTATATCTGGAAGAGCAAAAAAGCCCTGTTGTTTATACTAATAGATTTTTTTTCTATTTCCATGTTATCTCAATTTTTAACAGAGCTGGACATCCATGCAGTGACAGGCATTATAGTGGGTGTGTGCCTAGGACTGATATGCATCCTCCTTTGCATGTGTTTCAGCTTTCGTAACAGCAAATCCAGGTATGAGTTTTAGCACTCATACAGTGGCTTACTTGTTTTACTGCTTATGAACAAAAGGACACGTAAAATAGAATGTATCTGTGTGTTAATGTTTGCTCTAAATAGGGAGCTATCTGGGGTTCTGGACTCTACAGCTGTGACACCTCAGTATAAGAGAGGAGGCTGCCCCATTCCCTCCAACATACCAGAGTGCAGCAACAGCTATGAGTTGGAGACATTGATGCCAGCAGGTAGCCAAGAGTCTGGTCAACCGCCAGCAGAGGCCCCAGAAGAGCAGAGTCTGATGGCAAGTGATAATCCATTGAATGGGGAAGGTGATGCCCTTGCACCTGAACCCAAGGTCTACATCTTCAAGGGGAAAGTTTATTTTTTGATGGGCATTGGATATTTTCTCTCTATGTGTTGTATATATAGAAACTTTCCCCTTTTTTCATTTTTTTTCTTTATAACTCTCACATTTTGTTGAGGGAAAATACTGATTCTGGTGTTTCAACTATGTTGTTCATTTTATAGGCTGCCTGGAACGGCTCTGTAAGCCATAACTGGGCCAACAGAATCACAAGATACAAAGACACCCTAATAGAAGATTCTCCAACACTCGTGAATGGAGCTCTCAACATGCTAATCACTGATAATGGCATGGTAATTTATTGAACAAAATATGACTTACATTGTATATAAGGCAACAACTGTTCTCTCAAAGACTTTCTCCAACTGTATTTCTAATTTACAGTTTAGTAAACCCAGCCGCACATCACATGTTGCTAAATCTTTCATGCTTACACCCTATTAAACTTTTAAATCAACGAATAATACATTTCAGAATGAGGTTAACAAAATTTGTAACTGGTGATTGATTTTACCACCTGAAATCATTATTTTCACTGCCAGATGCTATCATAAACATCAGGCTAATTAAGCTAAATTTAGCTGCGACAATTGACTTTTTAATGCATCCAGTCTCTAAATGAGGACTTTAATGTGCATTGGATGGCTTTAAACAGTAGATAATATTGTTTTTATAAAGTAAAATATTGTTTTCAAAGACTATGTCCCAAGTTGCACATCACCAGGGCAGCATATTCACCTCTTTGAGCTATAAAAAAAGAGGGGAAAAAAGCATATTTTTTGCATTTAATCTCAGCGCTAGTTAATTCCAACATTAATAATTTGTTTATTAAATGTAGTTAGTTAAGTACTTTGTTTTTAGCTGATGAAGCTAGTTAGCTGGGTATGCTAAGAAAAGTAACATCCTACATTAGCACAGGCATTGTGGGTAAATGAACAAATGAAGAACTGTCAGAGAATTCATTTGTTCGGGGTGATAAACTAATAAAAAGAAAATCTCATGTAACAGTGACACTGTTTCATTGCAGGAAGAAGATAATTTGAGTACATCCATGTGCAGTAACCAGGTTG
Organism: Mchenga conophoros; assembly: GCF_057382185.1. Taxonomy (NCBI): domain Eukaryota; kingdom Metazoa; phylum Chordata; class Actinopteri; order Cichliformes; family Cichlidae; genus Mchenga; species Mchenga conophoros. Next base: position 12,192,997 of record NC_140526.1, read on the forward strand.
AGGCAGAAGTCATTGTTCATTCTGAGCTTTTGGACACAGGGAGGGAGAAAGAAGAGGAGGGCTATCAAAACACAGATTCTAACACCACCTTGGGACCCTCATTGTCAGAGGAAAAGTATTCCTCTTTGAGCCAGCCGAGTTCGCAAGAAGAAGAGGAACATCTAGAAAAACTGTCACTATCCCAAAGCTCCTCAAATCTTCCCTCAGTAAAGCTGGTGGCTACTTACAATGGGGAAATTGAAGATACAGGACACCAGCTGACTGCAGACACAGCACCACATCAGGAAATGGGTCTAACCAATGGTTTCCATTCTCCTAAGATTGTGCTGAGGTCAGAGCGTCTGGAAAATGGGGACTCTAGACACTGTCCATCTGCAGCAGGGAAAGCCATCTCTCCTGGCCTGTCCCCTTCCCCCTTTGTCAGCACCGGACTTGTCCACTCTACCTCAGCAGCACACAGTTATCTGTGCCCATAGCCTCTGCATGCAGGGCATCAACCCCATATGGATTTTCTTTTATGTACCCAGGAAAAAAAAACCCAAGGATTATTTTTATGCACCTCATTATTAGCTTTCTTTCTCTTCCTTGCAAAGTTTTATAGGTACTTTGAATCCATTGTTTCATACTTGTGTATATAGAGTAAACATATACGGTATATTTTTAGTGGTAGAGTACTGTATATGGGTATGCATTCTCTATCATTGCAACCACAGTTTCCTCTGGGTCTTTCCTATCCATAGGAAGGAAAAAGATTTAACCAAGCAGACGGACATGAATTGGAGAAGGTATTTCTCACTGTGTCGTAAATGGCTCTGTTCCACTCAGGAATGAGAAAAGGCCAGGAATTTTCCGTGAGTGAGTGCTTGGACAGGTTATCATCACTGATGAATGGATTGGAAGCACAGGGTCTCCCTGGGTTTGGTAGTGTGGATGCTACTTTAGTGTGGCACTTAGGAATAAGCCTTAAAGAGTATCTTCACACTCTGCAAGTGCAGAACACCTGTGCCTCTCTCCAGCCACCTGCTGTCTCAGGGTCCACAGCCACACACACACACACATACACACACATACAAACACACAGAAAGCTAAAAACCTCGCTAATTCCTCGATATTGCATGTAAAATTCAAACAGTCATGTGTAAACACACATTTAGATACATTTCATGACTGGAATGTGGGGGTCTTAGGTGCCTAATTATTCTAGGTGCATTTATAACCTCTGTATATTTCTAAATACATTGAGTCCAAGTACAAAAAATGTCAATTGGAAACATATGAAGTATACAGATGTGGAACGTGAAGTATTCTTTTCCAAAATGCCATATATCCCTGTGGTGTGATTTTGTAATCCAGGGACAATTGAAAAGTAAAACATGTTTTCTTTTGGTTTTTATATGTCATTTATGGAATTATAGTATTTAGATGTTTATTTTGGTATTGGTTTGTGTTGATGGGAGTACTAGAGGAGGTGTTACAACTGTACATCTGTAGTCCACTCTCCTTTCTTTAGCTCCTAAATGGGGATGCACCATTGTCCCTACTATTGTCAAGATACTGTGCCATTGTGTCAAGATACTTTTTTCCCCTCTGTAAATGTATTTTTAATATGAAATACTTGCCACAATTCAAAGTATATAGTGTATTTGACTTGATTCTGCCTGACTCAAAATGTCCACAACTCTTTGCATTGATTTTGACAGACATCAACAAGATCAGCTAGAAAGGAAGGAAAAAATATACAGTGCTTAACAAATTTATTAGTCAGCCAAAAGTGTGGTTTATGCCATTGCTGAACCTGACTAACAGTACTGATACCTACCCAAATCTTTTTTTTCTGTAACGGACAGTATGTACAATCTCTAATTGAAATCATATTTCTTATGTTAAATTATAAATATTGTTGTTAGCAATGAATTTTCAAATTTACTATTATACAAAAAAAACAAGCTGAAGAATAGTAAAGCCAAATTACAGTTATCTAGCCTTCATGAACACAAAAAAATAGTTTTAGTGGTTGGATGTTATAATATGCTTTATAAATTTCTGATTTCTCAGAGATGTTCAGTGAGCTGGTCGACATTTGGGTATAAAAATACAAAAATTATATATTTAGTTTTCAATGTGTATTTAACAGACTTCTAAAATATTTCTGTTTTCTTGTTTTTATGACAGGTCATCTAATAAATTTGTTCAGCACTATATGGGATCCATTTTTTAATGGGTTTTTTTTATCTTTGAAATTGTTCCTTTTATATTCAATCAGTCATTTTCAAAATTAAAACGTTCATATTACAAGCAGTGATTCAGCATCGGTTCAAGGAGGGTAGAGACTGGTGCATCCCTACTTCTTATCAACAGCACTACCTCATTTATTTTCAGGACGGTTTCCAGTGTGATTTAAGTAGTTTTATGTAACTAGCACCTTTTGAGATCTTATTCTTAACTTGTCTGATTTTACAGCATTTAATATTTGAAGGAATAATCGTCCTGCAGTGACTGTATGTGTTATGTCAAACTGGAAATTATGTCTCTTTAGTGCGTTGCAGCTTCCTCTCAGATTTCAAATAGATTGTGTCTGTCAGTGTAAAGTTACCCGTTCCTGCAACATTGCTCTACTGAAAAAAAAAATACATAACCCTATGGCTTTGATGTGATGCATCTGAAACTCATCCACCCAGTGGCATGTGGTTTCAGAACTATACTTCCAGTCAAAGTAGAACCAAATACAGGAACGTTCTACCAGTTTCTGTAATCCGGTCATTCAATCCAATGTTAGGGTTTTTATTGGGTTCTAATGATAAACAAAATGTTGGATTATGACTTTTTTGAATTCAAGTTGCCCTAAATATAAGGTAAAATTGTGAAAATACTTGAAGCAGGCTATCAAATTGGGTTTTTTTCTTGCCTGCTTCAGGTCACTAATGTATAATAAGAGTTCTGGCCTGGATACTTAGTGCATGATGACAAGGACGTGCGACACTCATTACTCATCAGACAAAGTAATTCATAGCTACAGATGGCTCAAGTCTTTGCATACCTTTTACAACTTACATTTTCAAAAGGCTTTATCAGGTGCTTCACTTCAAAAAGAGAGTTTTTAAAATGATAATACTGTTCTGGGGGGACTTTTCTTTTTTTTTTTTTTCTTTTTTTTTCTGTAGATTCAACTCTAAAACAATAGCAGGTCCGCAGAGCTTGTGAGCAGTAATAATAATGTCATCTATCTCAAAATATAATCTTAGCATTGAGTCAAGCCCTGTTTATGATGTCTCATCTTCTCTCAGGTTGTTTTTCTAGCAGTGATAAAGGAGCTCAAATACTTCAGCAGCAGAAATGTAAATTGTTGTTTGTTGACATTAATGAAAAAAGCTCAGTGTGTTCAGTGTTCCTGCTAAAAATGCTTTCCTTGCCAAAATTTCTCAAAAATTTTTTTTGCCTTGACCTTTATCTACCCAACATCAAAGTATGACTGCCATTTATTTATTTATTTTTCACATACAATAGCAGTCATTTACAGACAGAAATGAATGTGTGGAAACCCTGTGTGAAACATTGATTGGAAATTAATTAAGAAAGAAAGTGATATTTGTTGCATCTGGATGATTCACTGCCAGTTACAGAAATTATTATTACACATCTTCAAAATGCCACATTAAAAAGGTCTGGCACTCAGTTTAAGGTTTGTCTAACCCACTTAAGTGGTCCATAGAAGGCAAATCAACCAAATGCTCACATGGTAAAAAATTGCTGCTGCACTATTGTGCACACAAGTCTAAACTGGTAAGCATGTTTTACATGTGACCATTTTCCAAACAGTGATTTCCAAGCAGGTTTCCTTTTGCTAGTAAAGTAGCATACCTGCTATGATATACAATTTAAAGGTTTAGTGAACAATGCAGCCACAGCTTTCTGACTCGTGCTTTAAGATTTGCCTTTTATAAAAGTTAAAGCAAAGCACCAACTTTTTTTAAATTTTATTTTACACGCGAAATTCACTGTTACTGATCTCTACTTAGCGCCTACTCTAAGTAGGTATCCTTAAAAGGCATGTATGTCCTGAATACTGGCAGAAACATTCTCAAAAGCATTCCAGTTTGATATCTTCAGCATACCTCTCTCAGTCCAAGTCAGCCATGATGAGCCATGCTCAGAAAAGAAGTACTAATTCACTCATAATGTGCAACTTCTGTTTGGATAAGCTTTGTGTTTGGATGGAAATCACTGAATCAAGGCAATGTTAGAAAATCACAGTGAAAACGTACAATGACAAAAAAAAATCTTATGAGCAAAGATTTAATGAAGCTCACAACTATCATTTTCATTTTCAAAACACTGCACTGAATGTAGGTGCTGTTCTTTCAGACTCTATTGTCACTGCACATAAAGTGTAGCCATAGAGATGGTATATTCTCTATACCAATGCACCATTTTTTGTCATGGACAATTTAAAACAATTGAAAATTAGTTAGTTTGTGCTTGGGAGTTAATCAAGTAAAGACACCATCAGATCCACCATGAAGGAATTTAATTTCATGACGTTGCAGTTGCCAAAATCTTAGGTAGACATAGTTTAATGCCCCCCCCCCCCCCCCCCCCCCCCCCAAACTGATATTTCACTTCTATCTGGTTGTTTCACTTATGTATTAAGTCTTGATGCAGTAGTGAATTATTATGGTGTGTGGAGGTGACAGAGGATATGAAATGGCGATTAGCATAACCCTGCCTGCAGCATAAATGATGTATACTCTCCTAATAGGAGCTCTGTTAACACTATTAGCCACTCTTTTGAGTATATGTATAAAACCTTGGTTTCTTTGTACACCTTTTTGTTGGCTAGAACAATCACATTTCTAAAGAAAAATTGACTCATTCTCTCATTTTGTAGAGAAGATAATTACTTTGATAATTATGTTGATTTCGTCTTCTTTTTGTAAGGGTTAATTAAAACACTATACCTCATGTTGGTAACTTCATTTGATTCTGATCAGTCTCTTGATACTGCACATTTTGTAAACAAGTAGAACATTAAAGGTAAGAATACTGTTGTTTTGTTAGCCAAGTGTTTTCACAGAGGATGGGACTTGTGATTCATTTTACCTCAGTGTGAGTTTTTACTCATTATAGTGACTTGGATTGTCTAGTCCTGCACTGAGGAGTTCAACACATGAGAGGAGGGATTAAAGGAAACCATTCAAATGTTGTTTATTATTTGGCAATATGAGTAATTACCAAGATTTTCTAAAAGTTTAAAGGCAAAAATCATAAAAAAGGAAAAAAAATGACTAAATCTGCTAAACTGTAAACTAAAGTATTTTTTTTCCTAGGGAGAAGGGCTAAAGAGAACCCCTCCTGAGGCAGGTTATACCTCTCAGTGCAGACAGATTTCTATAGAAATAAAAGTCTCTTCTCAACTCAGGTCTCCCATCTTTGCATAAAAGGATCATGCCTGCATATTCAATTCAGATACGTGTCATGTGTTGTCAAACAAAGCCTCATTTTGTCTTTTTGGGAATTAAATCAAGGAAAATCTTATGCACAGATGATACGTTGTTTTGTACAAATCACTCAGTGCATTTCTATCTCTAGCTTTTCTTTGTACGTTCTGGTGCTTTGTGGTGAGCTGCTTTGTCCAGTGATGTCACAATGTTGTACTTTTTTTGTGGTACATTATCTCTAGTTTTGTGTTTACCCACCCAGTTCTGCCTCTTTTATTATGTATGCACAGACTATAGTCATGTGCCACCAGCGATGCTCTGCAGCTACTCAGACACCTTTGTAATCATTGCGTGTCGAGCAAAATGTCATTAATCGCATATGCTAATGTAGAAGCAAATTGTAGGAGCACTTAATAGATTAGCATTTCATCTTTGGCCACGAGCAAATCTGGTCTGTCATCTTTACATTTCTAGAAGTGCAATTTTCTTAGTGTGTAAAACAAGAGATGGATTACTCAGTGTTAGTCATGGTGATGCTGGCCATGTGATAGATGCATTGCTATTTCAAAGGAATCAGTCACAGAATAGGTATTACTTGTGGTTTGTAGAAATATTTCCGCTGTGTTACCATATGTGAAAATGTCGAAACTCACAGCAACTGTGAGGACTTCTCTTCTGTAAATAAACATTTAAAAAAAATACATATATAAACAACACTCAGTGTGATTCTGTGTCTATGCCAAATTGCATAAGGATTTTTTTTCCTATAACTTTTGTCAGTCAATTTTACTCTGTCTGATTTCTATTTCTGGCATTTGCATTCTGTAAAATGACTTTTAAGAAATTAGGGGAGCTCGCAGCATGTGAGCATGTGTTACACTCAGAGGTTAAAATTTATCCTATCTCCTAATGTTTGAGAGATGTAAAAAATAAGCTCAGCAGATGACTATGTGAATAAGGATGTAGCTAATTAACAATACTAAAATGTCTGTTCAGAACAAATGCATTAAAAAAACATCTACTTTTTTTATACTAGGTACAGTAGTACACTTATAACAGCAAAAGAAATCTGAAAGCAACACTTTCAAAGCTACTGCTACTGCCAATTTGTTTAGCTGACAGGACATATCCTTTTTTTTCCTTTTTTTTAAAAAGTCCCCTAAAGAGTTTTAACATTCAATAATTATGAGGTGCCGTAATAGAGTGGATTTTTTTAAAAATCTTGACATGAAGCAGGTGGCCCACCTGTAATTCTTTATGCTAATCTATCAAGAAACCTTTTGGATTTAGCTTAGTATTTAAATGCACAGTATGCAGTTTTAAGGATCTTCAATTAAACTAAGACATGTAAGACAATGCGATTCCAAATTTTAATGAAAAATGTAAAATTAACATAATGTAACACATTAAAATGGAGTTAAACTTATAGACATGTGTCTGTCATGTTGTGTGCTGTGGCAGGCAGAATGTAGGACTCAAACACAGGACTCAGAGACTGAAGGATTAACTTTTAAAGCAACAGCCTTTATTGCTGGGAGAACTTTCCACAAAATAAACTCACAAAAACAAACCAAAACCTTGAACATGGAAACTAGAATTAAACTAGACTCAAGAAACTAAGAAACATGAACTAGAATGAATCTAGAACACTAAGGGGACAAAACACAACACGGAGAGGGTACGAAACGACAGGGGAAAGACTGAGGACTAAGATACACAGGTAGGATCACGAGGGGATGGGGACCAGGAGGAAACACAGCTGGGACTAATCAGAAATAATGAGACGAGGGAAAGCAAAACTAGATACACTGATGTAGGACGAGGACCATCAAAATAAAACAGGAAACACACAGACCGAAACTCAGACTCAGGACACCCAAGCTTAGCACAGTAACTGGGGAGACATAGGGAACATAGCGACAAGGGTGACTAGACATGAAACATGGGATACAGTAAAAGCATAGAGTAGACAGAGACTAAACACAGGCTAAGATAACTACTAAGGGAGGAAAGACTACAATCACTAAGAACTAAAGAAAACCAAAACTATGAACAACAATAATCAAAAAATATAATTACAGAGTCAGAAAAACAAATACTGTTTGTTTCCCACAGATGCTCGATTGGATTGACTGAGATCTAGTCAATTTGGAGGCCAAGTCAGCCATCAGAGAATACCGATTCCATGAACCGGTATATGTCCAAGGAAGATCCACATGGATGTTTTCCCAGGAGAACATGGCCTGTAGCATCACACTGCCTCTGTCGGCTTGCCTTCTTGGCTAATTGAAGGCTGGGTAGTCCTGATCCACAACGATCCCCAGAAGGGACAAGTCCCATCCAACCAATCATCTCCCTTGGCACCACATGGAAGGTCCTGTTAGGCATCATAGCGGCTAAGATGAACAGGTACAAAGCTCAGTCCATCCCACAAATGAACAGTCAAAAATGCCACTGGGGAAACACAGCAGCTACTGGTAGACTAAGGTAGTCCCACCACCTGGATTGACAACAAGACAGCCTATAGCTCAATACCTCACACATGGATCCTGGAATGCTTAAAACTATACAAGTGTGGACTGAATTTAGGAAGTCACCATCAAGTGTGGGATGTTTTCTTTCCACCCAGAGTGATTTTTATACTGAGAGTGAATTTTAAGGTATTCACTCTCAGTACATAGAGAAGTGTCATCAACCAAAACCAGCTTATGACCTATTGTATTAAATGCTCCACTTAGATCAAGTAAAACAACAAATGGCATTATCTATTGTAATATTTACAATATAAAATGTAACTATTGTCACCCATTTGTTTTTAGACTTCATATCACTGAGTTTGTCGTACAGGCTGCCACCTCCTTTTTTCATCTATTTTTTAGGCAGACATTTGGGCAAAAGGGTATATCTGGAGAGACATTGGCTCATACAAGCATCACTTAACTTACTTTAATAGTAGGATGCATTTATTATTCACTGTAATATTAAGGTGGGTGATAACTATTTCTAGTGAAAATTAGGCTCTGAACAAAATTGAATTACCGGAGAAACAGAGCTGACTATGATAGAACAAATTAATGCGATAAAATGGCACGCACCTGTCAGTCATTTGGAAACTTATTTGATGGCATAGTGCAGCACTGTTATCCATCTGTACATGAGTAACAGTGCTGAAAAATACAAGGATCTCGCTATTGCCTGAGCCTAATTAAAGAAAAACCCAGTATATATATATATATATAAAAAAACATTTCCCTGAATCTATAGTTTACAAAGTGACAATTGGTCTCATAAAATAATATTGTTAATAAATTTAAGCCAGATTAGAACCAGATCAATTGCCCCACCCCATCACAGACTCAGGAATTCGTATTGTTCTGATTTAAAGTTGCAATTTTTAGATTAGCCACTGGAGGGCAGTGTGGTCATTCCTGATAGTTCTTGAAAAGCAGTAAAGTGTGTGCCACTCCCATCACCATGGACTGCTTCCTGAGCACATATGCTGCTGTGACTTCATACCTGGTTTGGCTATTTATATATGCTATATATAATGCAAACATTATTGTGCGTTCCTACTGTTTGATTTTATCTTTATACATGGAGAAGAAGAAAAGGAAAAGAAGAAAAACTGGTTTTGGATACTGTACAAAAAGGTAGATATTTAAATAACCAAAGGTGGAGGAACTCTGTGTCTCTACATTTGCACATCTATCTGTGTGGATGGATAATGAGAGTGTGTTTGTGTGTGTGTGCACAGCAGAGAAAGAGTTAAACAATAAAAAGGCAAAGATGGAGGTGATAGAGATAATAGGGTGAGATGAGGGCACGAGAGTTAAGACAGGAGCACTGAGGCAACATCACGTGGCAGAATCCCCTGAAGGGTTAGATAAAAGCCTTCACTTAGTGACAGAGGGGTCTGGTCTCACTATCTCTCCAGCCACTCATCACTGCTAATCAGAGGGCTGGGTTCCTTTGCAGAGGTCTGAAAGGTGGGAAGGTTCAATTAAACATAGAGACACATATGAACACAATAGATCACACTGCCCTGTGAATAGGCAAACATACGTGGATGCATTTTCATTCTATGTTGTACTTATCAATGCAGCATATTGTGTTTCTGTCCTCCAGCAGTGGCATAGTCTCCAGGCTACTTCAGCATACCTCATATCATCAGCGAGTCAGGCAAGTGGAGCGCAGAGAGTCAGGTGAGGGCTTTACTAACGAGGTAAAGCTCAGTGCCTGTGGGGAAATACCTGTGCGAAGTTCTTGAATCAGCCCATTCATTCTGCCTCTTCTTGCCCCTGCTACTGTTCTACTACAAGACTACTACACTGTATTTCAGCACCACTCCAGCTCAGTTCACCTCTAAATTGTGTGGGCTCTGCCAGTTCAAAGTATACAACAGAAGGCATCCTGGGTTGGCAAGCATTTGCAAAGTAATCTTTTTGTTTGCAGACACTGGGAATACAAGAAAAACAGCTTCAGACACTAAGACCATAACACAAACTACAAAATACCTTTTTATAAGAAACAAATACCAAATGTTTATTTATTTATTACATGTCATTTCAGCTATGATAACAAATCAGCTGTTTTTATTGTGATTTTAATAGCTCTGTCAATTGAATAACTACCAGTAGCATCTAGTCAGTACAGGCACTCACTGGACTCTTTGTAGGTACACTTCTTCACCTGCTTGTTAACACAACTATTTAATCACACAGTAGCAACTCAGTACATTTAAGCATGTAGACATGTTCAAGATGACCTATTGAAGTTCAAACAAAGCATCATAGTGAGGGGGAAAAAAGGTGCTTTAAGTGAATTTGAATGTGGCATAGTTGGGCATGGTTAGTGTCAGATGAGGTGGTCTGGGTATTTTAGAAACTGCGGACCAACTGGGATTTTCTTGCACAACCATCAAGCGGAGAATGGTCTGAAAAAGCAAAAAGATGCAGTTAGTGGCATTTCTTTGGAAAAAATGTCTTGACGATGCCATAGATCAGAAGAGAGGAGAATGACCAGACTGCTTCAAGCTGGTAGGAAGACAACTCTGAATGCTCAACTTTTTGTCAAAAATATTTCTGATCTGATGAGTCTCGAGTTCATCTGGAACATTTAGGGTCAGAATTTTCTGTAAACAACATGAATCAATTCATCCTCCAAAGATATGGCCCCATGACTTCAGCTGAATGTCACTCTATGTCTGCTGTCTTTCTTGGCATTCACCAATAAATAGACTGGAGGCAACAGGAGTCTTGAAATAAATCCCACATTGTGCATAGGATTACATATGTTGCGGTGTATACTAAATAGTTATTTCTTCCTGTGGATGAGGATACATGTAAGATCTTTCTTCTAGTATTTAAGTAAAAACATAAAGCTGACCACAAAGCTGCAAACCAGCCCAAGGAGTATTTCACATCAATTTCACTGCAGAAAATGATACAGAGAGGTTACAGATCTACGAGTCTCACTGCTCATCACTGCATACTGCTGAAGATCAACCTTTGGTTGCTTTGTTTTTGATTTGCACTTACTCAGTTTTAAAGAGATTTCCATAAGTTTTGTGTTAGCATGATCTCTGCAAATTCTTGCAAAGAGCCAACACTGCGTTTGCAGCAGAGAATAGTTGATTCTGTCCTCGATGCACTTTGCACTTTTTCATCATAATTTCTCTCAATTTTGTGCAATAAAAATACCACTAACACACTTTTATTCCAATAATAAATAATAATAACATAAAAATAAGAAAAACCTTTGTCACACAAGTAAATATAAATATAATGGAATTAGGGAATTAGGGAGTGGTATACTGTGTTACACAAAAAGGTAATGTGATTTCAGTAACATATTATTGTAATCATCCAGCACTGAAGCTGTACATAAGAATTAACACTACTTGCAGACAGGACATTTTCTCAATGTGAGCCATCCTGAGAGGATATCACCTGCCAATCAAATATTCCCCTAACTAAACAGAGGATGAGGAGAAAGAGAATGAAGAACGATGAAGTGGAAGATTTTGGAATGAAGTCAGGGAGGGGTGAATATAAGAGGACGAGAGCAACATAGATTATTTGGACTACATATATCTGAAATGATAGTCAGTCCTGTACACATTGCAGTAAGCTTTAAAAGACACTATAAAGTAGCTATCAAAGGTAACTCCACAGGGCATGTTATAACCAAAGAAGACGTGGTGAGCTATCAGTAATAGGTATGGACTGTTTTGCCCCAGGTTCTTCTGTTTTTGCGTTCTATGTGCCACTATCCATTCACTGTTGGCTGCCCCCAGCTGGACCCCAAGGAGGAGCCGTTATAAAAAGCAGTGTATGCCAATTTTCTACACTACAAGCAGAGGCAAGATTGTATACTCTCCTTTCAAGTTTAGAAAAGAGAGCACATCCTTGGCTTTCTTCTAAGACAAGTGATAAGACTGGGTGGAAAGGTTTTAACACTCTGTGAAAATGTATCAGTAAAAAGTGACAGTGCTGGGTTATGGTTCAGTTATTTTTGTTATTTGCTTCTCTTTCGCTTTTACCAGCCTTATGCTTATTTTCCCATCCTGCTTACAGTCCAAACCATGCACTTCCACAGCCTTGTAGGAAAGTTCCTTACATAAGCCTGTCACACTGGATTTACAATAGCCAAGCTATAGGTGAGAGCCAAACACAGTGAGGAGAACCTCCAGCTTTGCGAGGTGCATGCCGATTAAAACCTGCATTCTGCCTGCCAGTGAGAGCTTGCTGAGAGCAGTGCTGGCTCCTGGCCATCAGTAATCTGACAAGGGTTTTACTCGCCCTTACATTATATCCAACTCTGACCCGATGTCAAAGCTGCAGGAATTAAAATCTCTGCATAGATTACAGCAGATCTGATGGGGTTATATAAAGACACACAGTCCTTAAATGTGACTTCTTCTCACAGTGTTTATGACTGATAACAATAAAATGTTAGGTATTTCAACTATCTTCTTATCAGTAAAAGAGAAAGCCAATTTCATGTGGCTAACTCTATATAAAAATTTTTTTGACTTGAATGCAAACCTAAATATTTTCTTTTATATCTATGACTAAGGCACTGGAACACAGGGAGGATATAATGAAAACACTCACATTTCCAAAAAAAAAAAAAACAACAACAAAAAAAACCCCAAAGAAAAAAGTCACAAAGCTGTTCCTCAGATAAAAAATACAATTTATGTGCAAGCAGTGCATGTTGTGATAAAAACTTCATTGCTAATTAATCACAATGAAAACAGTCACATTCTGATTCAAATTCTGAGTCTTAAAACCAAAATTACAGATTTTGGTTACTTCTTAACATTTATACCTTTGATCATGATTAAATCAATCATTAATTACCGACATGGCATTTTTAGCTCAACGCAGTTTGGAGTAGCATGCACAGCCCTGCCATAAAAACAAAGACATGAAAATGACTGATTGTTTGTGCAGAAGCCTTTAAAGCTGGGTGCTGATTGTGGCAGCGTTTGGTAGTGCAGCCTTGCTGGGCCCATTGCAGAAGACTTATTTCCACATCAGTGAATGGTACAGGCTAACTCTCAGTGGGCTGGGTGACCCACTTTTACAGCTCTCCAAGTACGTGTAAGCGTTGTGTACTGCAAATCACATAGCACTCGGCCGTTATCTAGAATCACTCACTCTTGTAGCAAAAGGCGAGTTCGATAGCAGGCAGGCCCACCATTAACGTCACAACCCAGAGAGCATCAGAAACACCATTAAAAATAATTTCCTCTACATCTTACATGGACTGTCACGCAGTCCAACCATCACAGCCCTAGTGAAGAAACTTTCTTATTTATTTATTTATTAACCTTTATTTAACCAGGAAGATCCCATTGAGATTAAAAACCTCTTTTTCAAGGGAGACCTGGCCAAGATAGGCAGCAGCAGGTGTCTCACAGTTACAGAAATTACTCAAACACAGGCAGCAACAACACACATGCAACAATAAGTGAAAGAATACAAATAAAATAAAAATAAAATTCAATAAAATTCAAATAAAATAAAAAGTCAGTTAAAATGACAATCAATCTAATTGAAACAGTTGCATGTTATGGACTTGGCCTCAAGGATTCGTAGTTTAGATTTAAAATCACTTAATGAAATTAATTCAGTCATTTTCCATTCCTTCTGCAGTTTGTTCCAAGCCGAGGGTGCTAAATGGACAAAAGCTCTTTTACCAAGTTCAGTTCGGGCAAATGGAACAGAAAGCAACAAGTAACCATGCGGACGAAGAGAATACCGACCAGCATGTTTCATTACAAGCAGGGAACATATATAAGAAGGCAGCAACCCAAGTATCGCCTTATATATAAAACTGTATAAATGAGAGTTCCTCCGACTTACCAAAGCAGGCCATCCTACCTGAGAGTATAACTCACAGTGGTGAGTCTGAAATTTACAGTTAGTGATGAACCTCAGAGAAGCATGATACACAGAATCAACCATTCGAAGACATTGAGCAGAAGCATTCATATATAGAATATCACCATAATCCAGCACAGGCAAGAATGTTGCAGCAACAAGCCGCTTCTTTGTATTAAAAGAGAAACACAACTTATTTTGAAAATAAAATCTCAGTTTTAACTTCAGGTTTTTCACAAGATTCTCTACATGTGGTTTGAAGGTAAGCGAGTCATCAATTAAGATTCCCAGATATTTATAGGTGTGAACCAACTCTATTTTATTACCTTCAAGAGTGGTTACTGATGGGATTGTTTGGGCTCGTCTCCTTGATTTAGAAAACAACATGAGCTTTGTTTTGTCTGCGTTGAGAACAAGTTTAAGCTGATGTAATGAGTGCTGGACAGCAGAAAAGGCTTTCTGCAAGGAGTCGATGGCTTGGACAAGAGTTGAACCACAGCTGTAAATAACTGTATCATCAGCATAGAAGTGCAAGTTTGCATCTGGCACATGTAGACTAAGATTGTTTACGTAAATGATAAATTTCTTAGGAACAGATGTGGCTGAAGCAAGAAATCTTTAAACTTGTCTTGCTTAGTACCTTGTGTCTTTCTGCAGCAACTGAATTGATAAATGAAAACACACTACTACTTTGCTATATTTAAATCACAATTATAACATAACATAACATAACATAAGAAATGCATTAATCTATGCAAACCTGTCTGGTCCACTTCCATCTCAACAATTCTTCCTCTGATTCACTTCAAAACTTGCAGCTAAATTTCCTCTCCTTGCTTCTAGGCAATTATAAATGTGAGACTATGTCACAGAATAAGACCTAATTATTACTACTGTTGCTATGCAACACCAACTAAGAATAAGTAAGACCAGGGGTGATGCCTTAATATGCAATGTTGAACTTTTGAACCTTTGTGATGGAATATGATAATAGTATGGACTCTAAGCACTCTAAGTACGGTACTAAAAGGAAGAGTACTTTGTGTGTTCTTGTTGATTATTGATAACAAATTATTTCTTCCTTTGTTGGTTCTGGCAACTATGCCAGAAGCCTCATCAGAACTGATAGTTACACAACAGTTTGATACAACAAATGTAAAAGTGGTAGTGGTATGAAACTAACTGAGAATTGTATAATGCTGCTGGCACTGGTACCAACTACTAAATGTCTAGTATAACAACATCCACAAGCCATGTCAAATTTCTTTGCAAGGCAAGGATGTACAGTATAATCAGGATCCCCGGACCCAGTGAGACTTTTAGCATTGCATCTTGAAACAGTCTGCAGCTAAAACAAACACAAAGTCAGAAACTGACTTTCAATCCTTGTGACAGAGATGACACTATAGGGATCACTGATATCTTGTTTAACTTTATTTAAAAAAAATAAATTAAAAATTCAGATTTTGCAATGAAATCCTAGAAATATTGAAATCCTAGAGTCCCAAATGCTTACCTTTTCATCTAGATGACCAGAGCTGCTGTCTCTGACATGCCGTAGTCAGAAAGTCTTTTTATGGAAGGTGTCTCAGGAAAACTGTTACACACAAAGTTTGTAGGTTTTGGAACTAATGCAGTAGGTACACTCCTATGTGAAAAGATCAGCCCCAAGCTGACTATCACACTCAACATCATTCACAATATGGAACCTCTGGGCCATGATGCTGTAGAACACGTTGCAGAGCCAAATATTTTCTCACATATCTATTGACTCTCAAAGTGAAAGTTTACTGCTAATCTCAGTAAATGAACCGGGCCAGCTCCTTTCTTGTCCAAAGATTTACAGATGTGGGTAAAAGGAGAGATGCACTGCAGATGATGATCTGAATGTAGGAAGATAAAATCCATTATCAGACAGCTTTTTAAATCTAATATATAGGTTTCTGCTAAACAAAAAAAAAAAAGACTAAATATAATATATTGGATTTACATGCAACAGTATTATCTAACATGCTATCTGTTGGCAGACTGATGTACTTTATCACACTGTTAGACCAAAATGGATTTACATTTAGATGCCAAGTCAACCATCTATAAAAAAGTGTAATACTACATTGAGACACCATCCATCCCTTTAAGTATATAATGAACAATTTGTATGTAAGATTCTATTTAATCAAATATTACACTCATATGGTATAACTTTTATTGCGATCGCATATTTTACATGTATTTTGGTTTACCTATATATTTCAATAACGTGCACCTGACCAAACACATTAAATTAGAGAATAGAAGAAACATCATTCTGTAAGTTGTTCTAAATAAAATGGCTTAAAATCCCATTGCCTTGAGTACATTTGAGTAACTTATGTGACATTCAACTGTTGATATAGACCCTAAATACAGTAAACCTGACTTTATACATTAATGTGTCACTACATATTTTAATATACTACAAACCTGCAAAACTTACAATCAATTTTGAGCTATCAAAAATACTAAACTAAAAATGTGAAAATTTGTCATTTTCAAATTGAAATTACGTTTTTACAAGGTGCATAAGCAAATTTCTAATGACAAAACTTTAATTGATTTACTCAAACTGTGGTCTTTGCTGTAAGTGGTCTAAATACATGCCATGTTAAGGAACATACATACACACATAAAAAAAAAAATTGAATGAAGTTCATGTCCAGAAAGTGTATCCTCAGTCACTGCCAAATTGGTTGTGGCAAAAAATATACACTTTGACAGTTTCATGACAAATCTGAGCTATTGGGGTAGAAGGACCTTAGTCAAGGAGGTGACCCAGAACCCAAAAGTCACTCTCACAAAGCTCCAGTTTTGCTCTGTGGGAGAAAGGGGAGCCTTCTAGATGGACAAACATTAATAAACAAGTCTGTATCATAGAGTGGCCAGATGGAAGCAATTCCTCAGTAAAAGGCACATGACATCCCACCTAGAATTTGCCAAAACACACCACCTTAGACCATAAGAAACAAAACAAAAACCTGAACTCTTTGGCCTAAATGCCAAATTTTATGTATGGTGGAATCCAGGCACCATTTAACACCTTGCCAATACCATCCCTACGGTAAAGCATGGTGGTGGCAGCATCATGCTGTGAGGATGTATTTTGGCAGCAGGAATTGGGAGACTAGTCAGGGTAGAGGGGAAAATGAATGCAGCAATGTAAAGAGACATCTTTGATAATAACCTGCTCCTGCTCTGGATCTTGGACTGGGGCAAAGGTTCATCTTTCACCAGGATAATGACCCTAACCAGACAGCCATGATAACAAGCAGAGACCCTGGGACCACTCTGTGAATGTCCTTGAGTGGCTCCGCTAGAGACCATACTTAAACTCGACAGAACATCTCGAGAGATCTGAAAATGGCCATGCACCTATGAAGAAAGAAGAATGAGAGACACTGCCAAAAAAAATAAGTGGGCCATGCTTGTAACACCAAACTCAAAAAGACTTGAGGCTATGGTTACTGCCAAAGATGCTGCAACAAAGTACTGAGTCATAATTTGCACGATATATGATATGATATTTGCTTTTTTAATTTTAGAATAAAAAAAGCAAAATTTGAAGCAATTTCAATCTAATTCTTTTCACTTTTATTTTAGGGTATTATGTGCAGAATCTTAAGACTAAAAATGAATTAGATCAATTTAGGAATAAAGCCGAAACATGACAAAATGTGGAACAAGTGAAACTTTGTGAATACTGCTATACACAATAAGGTGTGTGAGTGTTGTGTTTTCTCAAATAGTTTTTTAAAGAGTTCATTTTTTTCTGAAGCAAGAAGTGGATGACAAAAAATGATGCGCCTCCAATACCAGTTCCTTCTGCAGCAGAGATAGAGAAAGCTTTAAAAAAGATGGACTTCTGTTTGGCAGCTTCTGCTGAAGAAAAAGCACCGCGTGTCAATACAAGAAACATTGGTGGAAAAAATAAGGCCTCCCATGTATCCAACATGACCTCCCTGTGACAGAAAACAAAACTGGCAAAGGGGACTGTTACTTTGTGGCAATTTACAAAAGCAGACACAAGAGTTCAGTGGAAAGAGAAAAAAAGTTAACAAGTTGAACACTTATAAGCACAATAGTCTTCAGCATTTACACTATGGAAGACAGTGGAAACTGAAACCTAAAAGAGAAGTTTTTGAAGCCTTAATCTGACCAACTAGCCTTTATTGCCTAAATTAAACTTTCATCTCAAACTGTGGTCTCTGGTATAAGCGGTAAAAATGATATAGTTGGCATAAATCATTTCACCTTATTACCACTAACCCATTGAGGCTTTTAAAGCTTAAAATGGAAGTAGACACTTTGAAAAACATGAAAAAAATCCATGTTCAGGGACATGAAAATAAAGTTTGTCCAAACCCCCAAATGGTTGTGGTGGATGACAGCCCCTCACTGAGCCTGGCTCTACCAACGGTTTCTTCCTTTTGAAAGGGAGTTTTTCCTTTCCCACCATCGACTATTGGTGGGAAGTGGCTTAGGTAATTGTCTGAATGCGGGAGTTCATCTATTTAACACTGTAGCTCCAGCTTGACCCCGAAACATTACTGGCCTTGCAGATTAGTTTATTGAGTCTGTTGGCATCCACGACCCTCAATATGATGAGTCTTTTCAGGGTCTTCGTGATGCGGTCAGTGTCATTCAGTCAGTAAATCAGTGCCACAGCTCTGTAATCCTGAGGCCCACTGAGACGTGGCATCTTTGGTGCAGGAACAAAACATGATGTCTTCCACAGCACTGGGACCTTTACAGGCTCAGGCTCATCATGAAGAGTGTATGGAAGACTCCACAAAGCTGGGGGGCACAGGCCTTGAAGACTTACCCCATCTGGTCCTGCAGATTTACTGTGGAGTGGGTCTTCTTACAATACTTACAATACAAAACTTACAATACACTGTAAAGTTCCTAGAGGTGATAGTCATTGTGATTTGGTGCAATACTGCAAACTTGTATTTGAGGAACATGACAATGTATAATAATAATAATAATAATAATAATAATAATAAAACAGCATGTCCAAGAATTGGTCCATCTGTTTGCCTGTGTAGGTCCTGTCCTAGCTGCCCACATGGATGTGTCTAGTTTTTTCTCCTTTTTCTAATGCCATTCAAAGAATCTGGATTCCTTTGTTTGGCCTGTTTTGTTGTCAGGACAGAAATTACAGCTCAGCAACTGTTAAAGACACTCTTTTGGTTTTCAGCATAACAGACTGCTTCCAGTGTCCTGGATTTGTGTCTGATTTTGATAAAATATACTAGTTCTCAAAGAATACAGAATTAGAATTTAGAATCAGGACAGTGAGCAAGAAGATTAG
The DNA here is from genome assembly GCF_057382185.1 of Mchenga conophoros. NCBI lineage: Eukaryota > Metazoa > Chordata > Actinopteri > Cichliformes > Cichlidae > Mchenga > Mchenga conophoros. The sequence continues at coordinate 12,212,172 of NC_140526.1, forward strand.
AGCCACCGATGTCACATAGCAAGCTGTTTGGTTACTGCTGTTATGCAACACGTAACAGCTACCAAAAATGTATGCATGTGCCAACATGCTCCAACAATAATGGAGCACACCTTTATTAGGACGGACACTGTCCATCGATGAATGGTTCTTTTTTCAGAACTGTGTTATTTCCGGGTCGGGGATGAGTTCCTGCCCCAAGTGGAGGGGTTCAAGTATCTCGGGGTCTTGTTCGCGAGTGATGGGAGAAGGGAGCCGGAGATCGACAGACGGATTGGGGCTGCAACTGCAGTAATGCAGACGCTGCACCGGTCCGTCGTGGTGAAGAGGGAGCTGAGTGTAAAAGCGAAGCTCTCAATTTACCGGTCGATCTACGTCCCTACCCTCACCTATGGCCACGAGCTGTGGGTAGTGACCGAAAGAACGAGATCGCGGATACAAGCGGCAGAAATGAGCTTCCTCCGAAGGGTGGCTGGCCTCTCCCTTAGAGATAGGGTGAGAAGTTTGGCCATCCGGGAGGGGCTCAGAGTAGAGCATCTGCTGCTCCACATCGAAAGGAGCCAGCTGAGGTGGTTCGGGCATCTGACAAGGATGCCCCCTGGGCGCCTCCTGGGTGAGGTGTTCCAGGCATGTCCCACCGGGAGGAGGCCCCGGGGCAGACCCAGGACACGCTGGAGAGATTATATCTCTCGGCTTGCCTGGGAACGCCTTGGTATTCCCCCGGATAAGCTGGAGGAGGTGGCTGGGGAGAGGGAGGTCTGAGCCTCTTTGCTTAGGCTGCTGCCCCCGCGACCCGGCCCCGGATAAAGCGGATGAAGATGGATGGATGGATGGATGGATGGTGTTATTTCTCCATATACGTATATTTTCATACATGCATGCGCAAGACACAAAAACAGTACAGCTATATATTATATCTGCTCTGTAGAAGAATACGCTGTATCACTTCAACTTAAAGCAATCATAGATCTCACTTGTCAGAATCAGCAGTCTGAAGATATTTAAGAAATGGCACCATACAAATATTCACATTACATCCTGCATGACACAGGATGTGCAGTATACTGTTGTGTATGGGCAGTGCAGTGACAGTGCCAATACTGCTTTTAAGCTTCCTTAAACACAGGGAGTTTTTTGCTCTGTAACACTTAACTCATGGTCCCTGCAAATGTGCACCAAAACAAAACCTTTTATATTGTCTTGATGCATTCTCAATCATCCAGGAAAGTAAATCTCCAAAAGTTGATTCTGTTCATCTGGACGTAGCGTTTTGTGGGAGAAACGTTTCGTCACTCATCCAAGTGACTTCTTCAGTCTCAGCTGACTGCAGGTTTCCTCAATCTTATAAACAGTATATTTGCATAACGACTGAAACCAGCCCACTTATGCAAATGTACTGTTTATAAGACTGAGGAAACCTGCAGTCAGCTGAGAATGAAGAAATCAGTTGGAAGAATTCACGCTAGGTACCGTTTCTCAGGCTATAGTGGACAATACGAAAACACAATAAATCTTGGATTTACATGAGTTTTTTCAAGCTACGCTGAACTAGCAGGGGGGAAAATGGCCCAAGGGCTAAGCAGTTTATGCATGGCTTGTTTATTGCTGGGTGTATTTGCTGTAGATGCTCATGAGATGCTTCTAGGGCCACGTGTTCGTAACATGTGTTATGGAATTGCAGCAGTATCTACCCTTTTATTATTATTATTATAGACATATCATTCACACATAGGTGATAAAGTGTGGAGATTGGAGTGATAGGAATAATGGTGGTGTTATTTGGCAACCTTTATGTGTCATTGTAGTCATTAGGGATAATGGCAAATATGAATGCCATGACTTAAAAAAAAAAAGCTTAGTTCCCTATTTAATGTATGAGATATAAAGCGGTGCTGTGGAGAAATATCCTTAGTACAATAAACAGTGTGTCTATGTAATCTGGTATTTAAATGCTACTGCAAAAGGACTGTCAACGTAGAAGGTTATTTATTCTAAAGGCTATCCAAGCTTAGCCCCTGCCTTAGGTAGTTTACACAACTATCTCAAAATGACAGCGATTAGATGCTTTACATTGTTTTACCCTCTGAGCACCAGAGATGGGCAGTAACGCGTTACTGCCCATCTGTAATCTGATTACTTTTTTCTTTTCTTTTTTTTTTAATTCATATTTTTATTAAGGTTTCAAAAGCAGGCATTCACAGTATGTACATCATGTAAGCATTCTTCATACTTAGGTTATCTGCCTTAAATACTGAAATAGTATTTTAATTTACATCCAAGTCATAAGGGAAGAATACTTACAGCGATAGAAGTAATTGAAACCATCACATAATCCGAAAATCAAAAAACAAAAAACAAAACTAACAAACCTAAGAAAAGAGAAAAAAAAAAAAAAAAAAAAAAAAAAAAGAAACAAAAAACAAAAAAACAAAAAACAAAAACAAAAAAAAACAAAAAAAAAAACACGGATGTGTTGGTATGGGGTGATCCTATAAATATATATACATACATCATAATTATTGGTTTGTAATAGTAAAATCTGGCCTATGAGGCGTGATATATTTAACCCAGTTTTCCCAATATGATGTAAATTTCTCCAGCTTGTGGTTAACAGAAGCTGTTATCTTTTCCATGTTATAAATTTCCATTGTGATTTCCATCCATGTACTTATGTTTGGGCTCTCTGGGGATAACCATTTTCTGGTGATATTCTTTTTACAGGCCACCAATAAAATATTTATTAAATGTTTATCATATTTAGGCCATTCCTGAGGTATATATCCAAAGAACATAGTCTTACTCTCGAGAGGTATTTCACGTTTAAAGATATCCTGTAAGGCATTATGTATTTCTCTCCAATAATCCCTCAAGATTGAGCAGTCCCAGAAAATATGGTAATGATTTGCACTTTGATTTCCACAGTTCCTCCAACAAGCAGGGGGGTTATCATCATAATGAGACTTCTGAGAAGGTGTTATAAAGTATCTAATTAGGCACTTCCAGCCAAATTCCCTCCACTTTTGTGAGCTGGTACACATCCACTGATATCTCCATATTGCCGTCCATTCTTCCTCTAATATTTTTATCCCTCCTTCCTTCTCCCATTTTGTTCTAATATATGAAGTCGAATGTGGTTTCAAATCCATTAGACCCTTATAGAGACATGATACAATTCTATCAATAGTTTCTGAGTTATAGCTTTTTATAAACAGTTCCATCAAGCGTGTGTTTATCATTGTTACGTTTCTCATCTTCGTGTCGGCATAGTGCCTTAACTGCAGATATCGATAGAAGTCTTCTTTTTCTAATGAAAATGTTTTTCTAAGCATGTCAAAGCTGAACAATTTTCCATCCTTCATTATACTGCACAGGGCTGTTATGCCCTTACCTGTCCAGTCCTTGAATCTAGAATCCAGTTCATTAGGTTTGAACTCTGAGTCGTAAGCACACCATTTAAGAACTGTAATATTGGTCTCGAGTTTATATTCCTTTATAATAGTTCTCCATGTTTTAAGGGTCCTTTTCACCCACATGTTATCAGTATTTTTTATATAGGTTTGTAAGTTATTGTCAGCTAGAGTTGCCTGAATAGGTATAGACAGCATTTGTTCCTCAATGGTTTTCCATTGGGCAGTGTATGATTGGTTACACCAGCATATTATTGCTCTCATCTGCGCTGCAAAATAATAATATCTGAGGTCAGGGAGGCCCCATCCTCCCTTTTGCTTAGCCAGCTGTAGTGTTTTAAGGCGAACCCTTGGTCTTTTACCTTGCCATATATATCTAGATAACATTTTATCCCACTCATTAAATTGACTTTGGTTAATCTCTATTGGTAGGGTTTGAAATAGATACAAAAATCTTGGCAATACTGATTACTTTTTTCAAGTAACGAGTAAAGTAAGGGATTACTATTGCAAAAACGGTAATTAGATTACGTTACTTTCCCGTAGGAACGCTGCGTTACTGCGTTACTAAAACCGTGGTTTTTTTGCGAGAACGTCTCATGACAGTGACTTAAGCGAGTGTGCCGTTGGTGACAACAGCTGTGTGCAGATCAACAATGGATCATATATCGATTGTGGGAGAGAGTATGAGCGTGCAGCGTTTAAAGCTTGGAAGTACTGACCTTATTTTGAGTTTGATTCCATAAAAAGTGACAAAAACATTAGCGTCCGTTGTGCGTGGGAAGAAAACTTTTTACAGCGAAAAAACCCCCTAAACTTCCAAGCAAGCACCGAGTGCGCAATGACGTAATGGGAAACTCAGAGAAACTCGCGGATTCTTCAACTGACCGCGGCACACCTGCACCAGGGTAAACCTCCGCCTACCCCCAGTCCTGCTTTACAGGTGAAAATAGAGCAACAGGACCGCTGAGTCTTTGACATTATTTATTTTCTGCTGTGTTTTTTTTCTTGCATCTATTTGAAAGAGTGAGTGTAAACACACAAAATATTTTATTTTATGTGCTGGAATGTGCAGAAAATAGGTTTAAATGTTAAACAAATTTATTCAAGTCAGAGAATGTTGCATATAATTAAATTTTTTGCTTGATGCATAAAGTTAAAAGATTAAAACTGATAAAACAAGTTAAAAAAAGAGACTTTTCCATTTGATTACATTTTGTATGATGGATTATGTAGAAAAAGTAGAATTGGGCTGAAAGATCTATTGCTTTATCACCTCTTCAGGTTGTAAATCGTGTTTTTAAAAAGTAACTAAGTAACTAAGTAATTAATTACTTTTGAAAATAAGTAATCAGTAAAGTAACGGGATTACTTTTTTGGGGAAGTAATCAGTAATTAGTTACTGATTACTTTTTCAAGTAACTTGACCAACACTGCTGAGCACCATAGGTGCTACATTTCAACAGCAGAGCTTAGATTTTGACACCACTGCAGTATGCTCAATAGATAAGGAGACCTATAGAATAGGTACATGTCTCAGCATTGAGATACCAAAAATAAAAAACAGATATTCATAAAAAGCTTTAAATACTGAAAATGAGACGATTCTTTTCACATGCTTGAAAAATAAAAAATAGAACTGTTGACATCTAATGATATATTTTAGATGTACTGCCTGTTCTGCATTATTCATTCAACACTCTGATTTTGGTTTTGAATTAAGTGATCTCAAAGAATTTTCAGGAGAGTCAGCAAATGAGGGCATTCTGAATTATGTCAGTTCCTTTGCTTCATTCTAATTCAGAGGGAGGACTGCTACTGGGCATCTGCAATGCAAGACAATTAAAACAAAAGAGCTGAAAAGCTGGGTGATCTGAATCATGAATGTTGGCAGTGGTTTTCTATTAATCAGTTTTCATCTGCTGGCAATCTCACTGAGACTTGAGGCAGAATTGGCAAAGGCCCGGCCCTCATTTTCTGTAGCTATCCTAAAGCTAAGATCTGGCTCCCCCCCAACACCCTGGAGAAATATACTACTCCTTGTTTTCAACAAATTTTCCAGGGAGGCAGTGTGAAAAATTCAGTCCATCCTAGGTTAGAGTGGATGAACAATGAAGGTATTTAGTTTGTACTCAAACACAATCATATAATCTTGGTTTTTTTTAATGTGTTTGTTTGTTTGGGGTTTTTTTTGAAAAGGCAAACAATGCAGATTTTTTTATCATACAAACTGGTGTCACTAACGATTGCATATCCAGTGTGAATGTCGAATCAGGATCCCCAGAAGTAGATGTTACTTAATTATTTCTGTATTTCAACAATCTTGCATAAATTCATCTTTGTGTAAGTGCTCATGTCTCAGTCCTTCCTTTTTCCTTCGGAAGGGCTAATCAAATCCACTCCAGACAGGATTTGTGTATTGGTGGTTGCCCAAACTGATGCAATTTGAAGTTGATTGGTGATCTTGTTGTGAGTCGTTGTGAGCTCATTAATGATGATGATAATGATGATCTTGCCTATAGAATATGAATAACATAGTTTATAAATAAACCTCTCGAGTGACTTTAGCATAATTTAAGGTCAGTTGACACAATAAGGACACAGTACATATTGAAAGGCTCTAATCGTTTTGCATCACATGTCAGACTGATTTTTCAAGAGGGGACATTAAGAGTACCACAGTCCTGCAGATGACTCTGAGATCCTTCATGACAAGCAGATACCTTGTGCCACGAGGCCATGATGACACTAGCCCATTCTGTGCATGCTCGGCTGATTTATGGTTTCAGCACTGCCTGGAATGTTGCTGAACTGCAGAGCTCCTTCAGTGAGACACTGCTGCATCCTAGATGCATGAGGGAGCGTTTCTGCAGGTCCTTCCTCCCTGCAGCTGTCAGACTGTACAATCAGAACTGCTCCCAACAAACATAGATGTTTACATCTGCACTGTAACTGCAATAAGTTAATCAACCGATTCAAACTGCAACCTGGTTTGCCTCTTATCTGTAGTTATATTTATTTAATTTAATAACTGTACAGTACTCTGTTTATAGTAACCATGGTCCTTGTGTAAATATGTAAGAAAAATTGTGTATGTTTCTGTTCTGTGTCCTGTGTACTGTTTGTTTGTATATGTGTTTTTCTGGCTGCTTTTACAACCAAATTTCCCCTTGTGGGACAATTAAAGGATTATTCTATTCTTTTCTATTCTATTATGCAACCACCTCTCTGGGTCCTGAGAAACATCATAAAGGTTATAGAGGTGCTCCCCTACTCTACATCTATGGAGCCATATGGAGAGACCATGGACAGGATGAACCTTTAACTGCTGCATTGTGGATCTAATCCCTCAAAGCAATTTGAGATCACTTCTATACAGCTGGTCAGCAGAATTCAACACAGAACAAACAATTTCTCTTTCTTTTAGACAAGTTTTAAATCTAAAGTTGAGCTTGTGCTTTTCACTGCACAGTGCAGCCAAGTGGTTCCCACCATGAACCTAGAACCAACGCTTTCTAAAGGACTGTTTCCATCACCCCTGGAGTGAAGAAAAATCAATATGGTGCTGGCAATATTTGTTTGTGCTTAATGCAGTATGTATGCAGTCAGTTTCTTCACCATGTACGTTTTTTGGGAACCGAGGATATTTACTAGGAAGGTGGATCAGCATAAATGAGATTGCTAAAGGTATACCCAATGGCTTGTTTTTGTCTGAGCATTTTACTGAAAAATTTAGTGAAGCTAACATTTGTCAATATTTTCTACAATACGTAAAATGATCAGACAATCAAAAGAAAATCCTGTATCATGTTATTAATCCTGTATGATTACTGTATGTGCTCCATTTATCTACTTAAAGGGAACACACAAGATAGAGGGTTCAAGATTTTTTCTCAGTTCTTCACTGTAAGAATCTGATACTTTTTCCCTTTTACCTTTTATCCCATTATTAAAATTGACTTAAAAGAGAAATATATGACTATGGAAAAAAAGAATAAATCACTGCAGACAAATCCTTTTCAGTCTAGAATATCCCGTATTGCTAGATCAATACATTACCGATAACTGTGGTGGATAATCAATAGCTAGGCGGCCATCAGCGAGATTTATTTTCACAGCTGCTCTTCCAAAAATACAACAATAGTGTGAGATATTACAGCTGTCCTGCCTCTGGCTACCCTTTTTCAACACATTATGGCTTCATTCCAAAGCATTTTATTAGTCTGCAGCAGCAGCAGCCTAGGCTGAATACAACCAATATCTCTAACGACCTTCTAATGTGCCATCATTTCACCAGCTGAAACAAACAAACCAGCCTTGTCGTCATTAACCATTCACCAGAACATTTCCTGTTGGGTAAGCTGTATATGGAAATGAGGCCTGCTCTACTTCATTTTCACTGTGAATTAAAGATCATTTCTTTATGCCTTAAAATAGATATTTGTGTGTGTAGTTCATCTGATATGTAATTCAGCTAGATACTATAAACACAAATGGTGAAGGTTTACTCCCTTTATTGCCCAAGCTGTTTATATATTTACAGAATTGATAAGCACTAGGTATAGTAGCGAGTTTAACAACTGGACCAGAGCTAACTTCCCTGGTTGCCCGTTACTGCACCAGAAACAGTTAAGGTTGTTGGCTATTAGCACCCTCATTTTGGTCACAATGTTTCAGAGGCCCTTTAACAAGGAAAGATAATTACTACCATCTGTTAAGACTGAGTGAGCTGCAGTGTGTCAAGTCTTAGCTGCCATGAGATAGTTTTTTCCCTTAATATCAAAGCAGCCTTCCTAGAGTATACTGCTGTTTATCTGTTTTATCTATAAGACTTCACTGACTCTTTTTTTTTTATGTAGGTCTTTGCATTGGTTTTAAATGTCACAACCTTCAGGGACACCCATTAGGAGGGCTAAGCTGTCTTTCACTGTCTACAAGTTATTTCACCAGGTTTGTTTTCCCAGATTTTTATTCAGGGTGTGCTTGTATGCAGTTCTAATACATCGGCCAAATTGCACGCAACCTTTCTTGTCCACAGAAAGGTTTTCAGTGGTGGGCGTTTTAACTTTAGCAGTCATTTTCCTGACATTGAAAATATGCTTAGATTACATTCATGTCATAACATGCTGTGTTGAATAAAATATTACTGTCCTACTTTGCTGAACAACTGCCACACAAAAGCAGTCAACACTAGTATTTAGTTGACATTTAGCTTGTACTGCAATTTTGTAAAGTGTCCTGAATTTTGCCCTCCAGCAAAACTATCTATTCATCCATCCATCCATCCCACTAAAGATGAAAACCACAAACTGAACACCTGAGGCAAAAAACACAAAATCAAGTATAGCTTGATGATGGGATGAATACTTTGATGGAAAGGATGGGAGATACTGGCAGCTGCATCAAATGGCTCAACCGAGCTAGTGAGAGCACTTGCTGACTTAAGTAGCCTGTTTCATACTTAGCTGTTAGCACTCTAGTGTCTCTATACTAAATATGAAGCTACTACCAGAAGCTGACCAAAAACAGCTCATGAGACGAGAGATGAGTTTTCTGTCTTGTTATGTTTTATATCATGTCAGTCTTTGAGTCATCTGTCCAGCATGACAGACTTTGTCTTTGTCGCTAACGTTTCTGTAGAGAAACTTTGATTATAACATCTGTGATAACAAGAGTTGATTATCCAGCCATAGAGTGATAGTGATTAAAATGGTCTCTGGCTTTCTGTCAGAGGTAGAAACAAAATGAGTGAGTAAAGAAGTGGAAAGTTGTGGATAGTGATGCATCATCCCAGGAGAAAAGCTTCTTATCATGGCCTGTGTTCCCTTGCACTCTCTTCTTCTTATAAAGATTAATGATCCAGATCCTTAATTTCTCCCTGCTAATCTGCAAATTTGCAGGCTGAAATGAATGCATTAGTTCTGTAGAAATTCAGATTAAAAAAGGTAATTGAAGATTTTTTCTAAAAATATTCAATTGCATTTTTATCAGTTTATTATCTTAACTAAAAATTTCATTTTCAGTTTTGTTTTCTAATTTGAAAGGTCCACTTAAATCCACATAAGAATATTAATTTCCAGGCTTGTGTTTTGAGATTGAAGGGCACTGGGTTAACTGTAACTATCTTATTGTCTTAAGTACAATTCATAAATGTTAGAACACACTTATTGTTTTCATTATTGGTTTTATCATTTTATAAACTATTTTAGTTTGTAGTATTGATATGGTATATCTATTTAATCATAACTGCACTGTTTTAGAGAAACTGTGTTGCATGCTCCCGGTAGGAATTCAGACACTTTATCCCCTTATTTTAAAGTATTGATACTAACATCAACATGTGCGGTATCAATAGTAATGCTGTCAATGCAGGCCAGTGGCATTACAGTTTAAGCATCCATCTGTCTGCAGCACATGCTCTCCACAGCTCAGACAATTTCCACATATTAGAAAACTGCCCAATTTCTCTCTCAACCATGTTGCACCATAATATCTAGCACCACTTCATGTTAAACAATGCCAGGTATAGCTAATACCAGCTGATCCATCTGGGTTACTTCTTTAATGATAAAATGTCAATACTCCTGCTCATTAAATGGCTTACACTAACTTTGTCCATGTATAATTTTAAGATTCAAGATTCATGCACAGTGCTGCACACGGTTGCGATCTGAAAACCACATTGAGCATTTTTGGGCAAACTTTAAAACAAATCAGTCTGCATAGTTAACTAATGTCAGTAGCTAATGACAGAAAATTAGATACAGATTTAGCATAATCTGTCAAATAATTATCTTCATATTTAAACATTAAGCACACAAATCATGAAACTTCACGCAGATATTCAATTAAATTGCAAGCTGCAATAAAAGGAGCCTAAAGCTGAGTCCACACTAGAAGCAACATAATAACAACATAATGAAATTAAATGATATTCAAGCACAGACAAAACAACTGCAGATAAGGGGAATAGGGTGGGACCAGAGAAAAACTTTTCTCAACTAAAGTGCCTATCAATGAGAGCGTACTGTTGATTAACACATGATCTGGTAGTAAATATAATAGAAGGTTACCTAGGCAATCGGAGGGAATTGGAATACCCATGCTTTGCCTAACATTATGTGTATGGCAGATAGATTTCTGTGTGTTGCCTAGAGTGACAATAAAGGAAAAAAGAGTCAGATTGCATGTGCTTATCTGCGTGTGACTTCAGGCTATGCACCTGTGTATCACTGACAGTGCAGCAAGAGCAGAAAGTCAATAAGTGAGTATCATTGTCGCACCTAATGGATGGATAGTTCCATTAACTCATACCTTCTTTTTATTATAGTGCCTCTCAGTTCACCTAGAAATGCCTCACATACTGTTACATGTATTTATGTTTGCATTTTTGTCTCTTCAGGGTAAAAGCTGCTGGTAGATTCCATATATTTATTCTTGGTAAACTTTACCCAGCTTGACCTCTTGCTGTTTCCGACTTTATGAAATTTATGTGCTTTTCAACACAAGTGTAAAAGTTTGTTATATGAATAAAATTGTATTGAATGCGTTTTGACTTTATGTTTCCCATAGACGTACACATAGAGAGCAGTTGCATAGTGGTATTCAGAAACCATGAATTTCTAGAGATGAAAAGCAAATAAGAGTTACCAATGCAAAGGTGACTGGTCCTGATTTGCTTCCATCCATCAATGCAGTCATTGATTTTTGCCACTAATCCCGGTTTGGGTCACGGGGACAGCAGTCTGCAAAGAAGCCCAGACTTCCTTCTCCCCAGCAACTTCCTCCAGCTCATCCGGGAGGGACACCAAACATATCCAAGCCAGCCAAGAGATATAATCACTCCAGAAAGTCCTGGGACTGTCCTGGGGCCTCCTCCTGGAAGGAAATGCCCAGAATACCTCATCTAGCATCCAGGAAGCATCATAGTCAGATGCCCAAACCATCGTCTCCTTTCAATATGGATTAACAACGGCTCTGCTCCAAGTCCTTCTGAAGGAAACTCATGTCTACCACCTGTATATGCAATCCCATTCTTTCGGTCACTACCCAGAGCTCTTGACTTAGTGAGGGTAGGGACATAGGATAACCGGTAAACTGACAGCTTCGGTTTTATGCTTAACTCTCTCTTCACTACAACAGATCGGTACAGCTTCTGCATCATTGCAGACACCACCCCAATCTGTCTGTCAATCTTGCGTTCCACTCTCCCCTCACCTGCTTAGGAAACTAAAAGATACTTCAACTCTTCCACTTGGGGTAATAACTTGTCCCATAGCTGGAGTGGGCACTCCATTCCTTTCTGGCTGCAAATCATGGTCTCAGACTTGGAGGTTATTTTCATACCTGCTGCTTGACAACAGCAGAACCACATCATCTGCAAAAAAGATAGATGAAATCCTGAGGCTTCCAAAGTGGAGACCCTCTATATTTGCCTACACCTAGATATTATATCTATAAAAACTATTAATAGAATCAGTGACAAAGGGCAGCCCTTCAAGTGAAACACCCACCAGAAATGAGCCAGACCTATTGCTAACAATACGAACCAACTTGCTATGGTTGTACCGGGATGTACTGGCACCTTCCACAGGAAGGGACCTGGTCAAATACCTTCTTCATGACATTAAAACACGTGCAATTGGTAGATGAGGTTGGCCCTGAGTCTTCAGGGACTCAGGGTCAATCTCATCCACCTCAGGGGCCCTGCCACTGTGCTGTTGTTTAAGCACATCTGTGACATCACCCCCAGTGATGGGCAAGTCATCACCTCCTCCCCAGTCTCTACTTCCATAATAGCAGGCGTGACTATGGGACTGTGTGTTTAACTCAGATCCCGAGTTAAGCTTGTAAATTGAGCAATTACCATTGGGAGTGAATCATTCATAAGGGTGTTAAATGCCATTTATACCGATTAGAATCAGAGCAACCAGTCATCAGCTACAAATACAAAACAAGCTAAATATTTTTATATGTGGTTTAATTCTATTCATGTAAAACACTTAAAAACACTTTCTTATGGGACACTTGCAGAAAAACACCATACAAAATTTTGTACAGAATCAAACTTGTCAGTTGCTTCTACTTTGCTTCAGGGTGCTAGTTTTTGTCATGTGGAAATAAACACGTTGTAGAGTATAATGAATGGCCTGGGATGCAGTAATGCCACATGTCCATTTAGAGAAGCACAGACACTTAAGCAGTTTGGTGGAAAGGGATGAAACCCCTCTCTCTGACCATCTGCCAGAGGGCTTTCCTCCACCCTCTGCAGTCTGGACAAAAACAGGGCCAGACTGTGGTGACCTAATGTTGAAATTGAAACATAGCTGCCTTCCAGCTGTGAAGTGCAACACTCCCTGGTTATTGATCTTCAGAGCTGAAGCAATAGGAAGGCTGTCCATCTTAAATTCTGTCACTGCTGATATTAGCAAGTCTGACAACTTGCCCAAATCCCAAATGTCACACACACACACACACACACACACACATGCAAAAAGATACAATTATGAATACACATTTAACCCTGTACATAAATATACATAGACATTTCACATGTGTCACTTGGCAAATTGGCAAATACAACAGAGTGTGTAGTGTCAAAGGTGGTGCTGTTCAAGTGATTATGATTAATACCAAAACTGTCACTGTATAGCAGCTAAGGCTGCTTGCATATAAGATTATGCTCAACTCTACGAAGCTATGTCACACTGATGGTGGATTTGTTAGGCAGGACATGCATACAAGTAGCATGCTATATCCATTTCACATGCCAGGCCCTAATGCTACACAAATGTTTGTGGGATTATACATTATAAAAAATCATGGGTGGAGAACAAGCATAAATAACTAATTTGTCATGGGAAAAAGGCACATAAATCAACTTGTTGTGACACTTGGCTTGTCTTAAATTATAAACCTCATGCTCATATCAGGTGAGCTAGAGAGCTGCCTCCTGACCTGCAGCCATGTAAGCTGTAGTTAAGTGGACAAAGCCAGCATTACCTCTCAGCCAGGCTACAGGTTGGCCAGGCTGCCTAGCATTCAGACTGAGGAGAGTGGGATCCAACTGAGGCCCAAAGCTGTAATTACACACAGACAGATGGCCTTGCTCAATCCCTCCTTCATTCAGACCTACTACCTGCAGCGTACTGAGCTCTCAGCACCCTTAAAGCATTGTTTCACATAGATTAAAGTAAATGGTAAGGGGCTGTCACACAAGCCTCATCCTGTGCACAAAGGTATCCAAATTCACTAACAGAAGAAAGCCCTAAACCATAAGGTTTGAACATTTCATTAAATCTCTTGTTGGTGGGTACAGACTCCTATTGGCCTATAAAATGAAAACCATCCCTTTAAGGTTACTGCATCCACTCAAGTAAAGGAAAGCAGCAGTATGGTGGAAAAAAAACTATTGAGTGTGTAGGGTAGCAGGCCAAGAGGCTTTCTGTGGTCTCCCATGAGGTAAAGATGGAGTGGGACAGATATTTGCTGTGCAAGCCATGTCCTTTGTTCTCTCTTTGAAATCATGCAGGTGATTTATGAGGAGGGAATGTTTTGCTGTTTTTTTTTCAGTGGCCCAGTGTAGACAGAGACAGAAATATTCCTCGGTTTAGGATGTGCCAGGCAAAAAAAAAAAAAAAAAAAAGCAAAAAAAAAATAAAGACACAAAAAGGGAGAGAATTTATATAACTTTTAAATAAAGCCTGCAAAGTATTTAAGGCCACCACATAAATGATTCAGGGGCCCTGCGGTTTTGGAACAAACAGCAGACAGTAGATATTTACTGTTCTGAGACCCCATTAAGCTAGTTTCAATTTGTGGTATTTGTGAAACTGTTTTATAGAGATAGGACAGCTCCCAGCTTTAAAATGTAATGATTTGTCAAATCACAGTTATATATTTGCCATTGAGTGATCTGGTGACCAGATTCTAGATCCAGACACTTCTTTTTAATCAAAAGCTGCAAAATGAAATTGTGCGCAGTGAACTGTAAACTACATCCAGATGAATGTATCACAGAAGGAAATAAATTATGTTCCCCCCTCCTTTCCTGTCATATGTGTTTGCTATAAAGCTGTCAACCAGCAGAAGCAATTACTGAATTGTTTGAGCTGACTACATGCTAACGGTTGACTGCCCAGAGTCATAGTTCATGTCAACATCTGATCTATCAAAGCTGTTATCCTGCATAATGTTACCAAGGTCACTGCAGCAATGCCTTGCTGTGTCTAGTGTCCATTAGACCCTACATTGTGCCTCTATGGTGGTCACTTAATGTTCAACGAGTATAGTGTTCTCCTCAGTGCCTCAGTGGCAGACTCTCATTCCCCATTGTGGCTGTAGACTTGTTTTCCTCTGTTTAATGGCATAAGGAGGAGCAGGCTCCCTGTGCCCACTGAGACATGGAGTTGTAATTACACTCTGCCAGATTGGTTAGGGAGAAAGGGCATGGCCAGAGTGTACCCATAGGACACATACAAAAACACATATTTAGGTGCATTTCATATATATATATAGTTCATGGGGACACAACACAGCAACAGTGCATCCACATGCAGGTCACACAATGTTACCTTCCTTACAACAGATACAAGCACCTCCCTGGACAAATGTTGCTGATGATTTATTAAAGAGATGAGAGGAGTAAAGGAGAATCACCAGGCACCAGTCATGGAGAGAGGGAAACCATAGGGAGAAGTGGGGCAGAGATCTGGACATCTTGTCACACCGATACTTGATGAGCTAAGCGTGGATCCCACCGCTAAATGCTGCTTTCAAAAAATAGACTACAAAATGAGTCTCTACGTTTTAAATGTAATTAATGCAAATATAACTTGCACCGTATTCACCTTTTTGTCAGATAAAGAACAGAGGCTAGATGTACACATGAACTGTGATTTATAAAGAAGAATGTGTGGGAAGAATATGCAGAATTCATTCTTTTCACACACGTTTTAACCTCCTAGGACCTGGCGTCCACATATGTGCACATTTTGGGTTATTTAGACCAAAATACTTAATTTTGCTCTACAAGGGCCTGATATCCACTTACAAGGATATTATACTATTATATTGCTACCGTTCTATTGAAATTTAAATGAATATCCTCATATGTGGCTCTCATTTAGTAACCTCAAACATTTAGTAAAAAATTAAGCAAATACAAGTAATCTGCAATAAGTTACAGGTAGTAAGAAAATAAACTACTAACTCTTTTATGCTACGTCCACACATACACGGGTATTTTTGAAAACGCAGCTGTTTCGTCCACACCTAAACGGCGTTTGGAATCACCGAAAACGGAGATTTTTTAAAACTCCTTTTTTGTGTTTAAGTGTGGATGAGGAATACAGGGTTCGTCAGGCAATGTCAAAGGTATGGGCCTTTTTTCACATTACGCTGTGTGCCACGTTATTGTTTACATGAGATGAATTGCAAATACAGACAAAATACTGTTAATCTTACTATCTTCAGGTTTTACATGCTTATATGTACACACGCATTTACTGTCCCTCCATTTAGAAAGGCAGAGGCGTCACGGTGTGATTATTTTACGTGTAGTTGTTTTTTTCCTGTGTTCAACATTTCTATCAATACATTTTTCCAAAAATGCCTCTCTATGCAAAATGGGTTTAAAAACATAAACCGCTGTGGGATACTGTTTGTCCGTGATTTAGACGGGGAACAAATTAGGGCAGGATCAACCTGATATTATGTATAAAGAGCTAACATTTCCAAAATGTCAGGAGTAGTTAGTCATTACAAGATGTGTTTGTGAACTAAAAATCAAGAATGTGGGATACTGTTTGTCCCTGATTTGGAGAGCCCAGCTCGTGCTACCATGCAGGGAAAAGCAATTATGCAGGGGAGACCTACCTTGGCACTTATGCAGGTGAAACCAAAGGGAAGATATGCTTCACCATATTTTCTAGTCTTTGGCTTGGAAGGAAGTTGGTTTCAGCTATGCTTCACCTCCTGCTTTGCCTTTGTGTGGGAGCCCCGTGCTAGCAGTGTCCAAGCGTTTTTTTTTTTCTCTTTTCATACACCCCCCCCCCCCCCCCCCCCCCTGCAAAGGCCCCACACTTTGGGAAGCTCTGCATTAATGGTTTAGAAAGAGACTCCAAATAAATATCAGTGGTACTGAAAGTGGTTGTACATAATGTTATGTCTGTGAGATGATTTTGAGTATTTTTTTCTCTAATGGCTAAAATTCTATTTGTGGATAAATTCACATGGCTTGCAATGCTGTGAGCGGCTGGGTGTTTTACAAGTTGTTGAAATGATGAACACTCATGTCATTGGTTCAGTCAGTGGAAACGCTGGCGAGGCGACGATGCAGGTGGAGCTAGCCGCTAAGCATTGGGAGCAGGCTCCAGTACTTCAACAATATTTACCAAGTTCTGGACAAAAGCACTAAAATGTGGCTAAAATGTGTCTTTCAGTCTTGAGAATTTCATGTAGCTATTTCTGGTCATTAACGGGGGCAGATCTTGACCCATGTGCCTGAAGGCCTGCAATCGTTCATGGTATGAAGATAAAATATAGATTACTTTATTAGATAAATATTTATTATTAAATATACTAATAGCTACTATTGTTTTCCCTGTACATACAAATTCCAAGCTCTTACAGGTTTCCCTGATTAAAGATCTAATATCTGAATATGATGGGCATCAAGTATTTCTCAGAATTCCTCATAGGTTTGCAACAAACAGTGAGCTCAGAACTAATGACAAAATACATCCAAATATTATTTATCCTGGGGGCTACATAATGTTTGGACCATTAAGATCAAAATAGCTAAATTTATTCACAGACATGCCTTCAGTAACATATTGAGCTTAGTTTGCATTCATACAAACTAGATTGATAAATATTTAAATAAGCATTTCCCCTGGGAGGACTCATTTGCTCCCCTTTTCTGTTTAACTATACTTTATATATACTCATATTTTTATTTTGTGCTGTAGTGCAGTATTGCCTTTAATTTATGTTTTATAGATCATGGTGAAGTTGTATTTCTAGCAATATAAAGTCATTTTAGAAAGTTTGTGTCATGAATTAACTCTTGTAGTATACAGTTTGCCAAAAGGTTAGAATCACTTCATTTTGTATCTTCTGTGTGATTTAAAATCAAAATCCATGCTGTGAGTGAACAATCCTTCCCTAATGGGGAGTTGTATCAATCTCCCCTTGAAGAACAAACTGGGGAAGATTGCTTTGAAGGACACACACAAGTCCAGGTTGGATTCTTCATGCCTGCCAGGCTGTCACTCATATATAACAGCTGGCAGCATTACATTATCCCACAGATGGACCTGTTTCTGTGAACTGGAAAATGTATCCTCCTCTTGCTGATCTTTACTGCTGTTTTACCCACCTGTCACCTGCTCAATTAGTCGTGCCTGGAATACATTTAGCCTGTATTTTCACTGATTTAATCCAACAAGAAAGTCATGATCTTGCCATAAATTATATCTACCACTTTCTCACGGAGCATCAGTTCGTGTTTTGCAGCAAGCTGCAGATCATCCAAAATTCCCTGGAGGGGCTGGCAGTATGTAAAGGAGTGGTCAAAGTTGTGCATGTGTATTTTACATCTTGATAGCTCCACTGTAGGATGAGTGAGGTTAGTGTTTCATATAAGTGAAAGCAGCAGTGTTTTCCTTCCCTGACACATTTTACCCCTCTAGTTTTTCCTCTTTCCTCTTCTTCTTGTTTCTTTGGTTACATGTACATGGAAAGAAAATAATCTGGCATGACTGGAATAGTTTCAATGATGGAAGTCTTCTGTAAAAAATGCAGACATAGTTTCAGGTGAGGTGGAGAATGGTATGATTTGCACTTTATTTTAGAAGATAATGATGAAATTTCCTGCAACATTTCAGACACACTTTTAAAACAAAACCTTTGTGACATCAAACTATTAGCTCCAGTATATTAAAAGGCATCTTATAGTTGTTTTTAGGGAATATGATCAATTTTAGTTTGTAAAAACTACATTCTCAGCTTCTCACAGTGTTTAATTTACTAGCAATATTTAGCTTGCTAAAAATAGTATCCATAAAGAATGCTACAAGACATAAAAATCATAAATGTGTCATTATTAATGAGTAATGAACTCCCAGTGGGGAAGTATATGTTATTTTTCAAACACAAAGTGTCACCACACCCATGTGAAAGAATTTTATTGATCCTCTAAATGTATAATAGAAACGCTCTAGCTCTAAAAATGACCTCTGCATATTCCCATTTCCTGACATTCTTCACTCTTTATCTTTATTTCTCTATCCTTTGTATATCCCTTGATACCTCTTACATATTTCTTTCTTTGGCCATTCCCGTATAACTGAACTACAGATTTCAAGAAAAGTGTGACACTGACAAATGGACTTACTTTGTGTAGCCCTCTTATGTTCTGGTTCCAGGCGATTAGATGCACTGTGTGGGCTTTAGACCAAAGGACTGGTTTAGTCAAGAATAATCAGAGGTAGTTTTTCAAAAGCATAATTGAATGACATTTTGAATGACAGTTATACAGTATGTAGCTTCTTTTACGTCTTGCCCATGTTATAAGACAGAAATACAGATAGCCCACAGATAAATGCATAAATATGGCATTATGGGTTTGCCAAGTGACATGCTTTAGTGAGATGATTTCCTCTAGATGTGCGATTCTTCTTGTGGGTGTCAAGTAAGTAGAGCATAACAGATCTGAAAACACTCATGTCACGCACCATGAAATACAAAGTAAAGTCTTCATGCTGTGTGGGAAGATTTGAAGGTGTTTTTAAAGAAAAATGATGAGAAGGGTGTATATCTTTAATCATGTGTCAGCTTTGTAACTCTGCCGTGTGCAAACGTCAATCTGAAGTCTGTATAGTAGGTAGGGAGAATGTGAAGAAGGCCTTGAAACGTTCAATTGGCAACAAAGTGTAGCTCTCACCTTGAAACCCCTCACCATGAAAATCATACTTTTAGGTCTCCCATTTGTTTAAACTAGAACCCATGCCTCATGGCTGTATGCCTTTGCATGGTTCCAATTACATCCATTCCTGTCCAGATCCATTTTTATGTATTAAACAGTTAAAGGGAATTTAGTAAAAGGTATTAATGTAAAATGGAACTTCAGTATTACAAGTCTGATTGATATCAGTGCTGCCATAAATGTGCTTCATGACTCCTTGAAATGGGGACAGTACATGCTGATGTTATCGTCACTGGATGCTGACCTCTGATATTTTGGTATCGGCGTCATAACTTCATGACTTCAATATTATTATAAAAAATTGTGTGAAATTGACCTTAATTGGTATATGAATTGTTAAATGAATTTGGGAGTTGATTTTTAACCACCAAGTTCTAATCAGCTAATATCAGAACATTTGCCATTTGTGCCAAATTTGAAGAAGTTCCTTCAGTAAATATCACATTCATTAGAGCTGGATTTTTAAAACATAATGCTTCCAGCTGTGCCTACACCTATGAGGAGGAGTTAAAAATATACTTCTCCTATAAGGCGCTATACCAAATCTTCAGAAAAGATCTGCTTCCACTGTAGCAGTTTAGTAGCAGTTGTTTCTCCCTCATTGGTGACTGTGCCTTTAAACAGCATGTTAAATTTATGAATATACCTAGTTCTCTGCCAAAACACACATGACAAGCTAGACAAGGAAAAGACTGAATGTAGCAACTGCGTCAGTATTTAGAATAAAATGACCAAGACGGTTAGTTTATGGCCTCACTTACACAAAAATGGTTATTTTTAAATGGTCTATTTGTGTTTATCACTTACTTTTTCTTTTATCCGTGACAGATATAGTGACATATTCTGATGTAACGAATTATGATTTCTAAACTTTTTTTATGCAAAAAGAATCTTTGGCATCTCTGTTCCACCAGACCTTTATGCCACACACTTGGCTGTTTTAGAAAGGATGTATTTAGTTGGCAGTTGAGTTGCATTGTGGATACTGTAGGCATCATGTTATGAGTTTTATAAAAACGTGTGTTATGGATATAAAAATATCTCAGAGCCAGCTCCATTAAGTTTGTTCCTTTTTTGACTGCGAAATAAAATGCATGCAGAAGCCCTTTAAGGGGTAATGTAATTTCCATGGCGGTTATGATGGATAAAAGGGAAGCTTACTGGACAATTTCCAAAAGGACCCGGATGTTTTAACACATTTGCACATACTTTATGCACATAGAAGAAAAGTAGACTTTTGTACAATATCTCACTAAATATA
Source organism: Mchenga conophoros (assembly GCF_057382185.1). Classification (NCBI taxonomy): domain Eukaryota; kingdom Metazoa; phylum Chordata; class Actinopteri; order Cichliformes; family Cichlidae; genus Mchenga; species Mchenga conophoros. Next base: position 12,232,825 of record NC_140526.1, read on the forward strand.
TTTACATGACATACAATTCGCCATCAGTGCAATACATAGGAATGTTGCATATTTACCAAATGTTAGACTCTTTCCTTTATGAAGAAAAATAATTCCAATGACAGAAGCTGATAAAACTAATGTATAAAGTAACATGTGCAACTTTTGTATCGGTTAACAGCTTCACATGAAATAAAAAAAATAAAATCTTAGTACCACCCTATCAACAATCAAATATTAAGCATTGAAAAAGTAAAGATCACATGTACATATATATCTTCATACATGTAATGGATTGCTTTTGTACAAATACTTTATATAACTTTGGCAGTTTATCAGGAACAAAGTTATCGGAAAAATATGAAACAATAATATCAAACTGTCAGCAATGTCATGTAAGCTTGCCTTCCAAAGCTCATGTTCACAGTGGTCATTCAGAAAGGTTGGAAGCCGATGGCAGAAAAACCAAGAACAAAAAGCCAAAGAAAAAGAAAACATTTCCATCCTTTCTGCTAGGACTGTTAGCACTGGAGGCTGTCGTCATTGTTGTCATGGTTATAAAATTACAAACACCTATGAAGGTTTAGATAGCAGTCATCGCCATTTAAAAAAACATGGTCTATTTTCAGGTCGACTTAAAATACAAACAGTTTGAAGGCAAGGGGACAGGACCCTGCTCAGCGGTCACTGTGGAATCATGGGAGAGACATGACCGAGAAGAGGACATGCACATCAGTGCTGTGTGGAAGCACGTGAGGCCAAAAAACGAGGGTGCAAAATAAACGAATTTGCAACAATCGAAACGCCACATGGTCAGAAAATGACTTACACCGGACAAAATAATCGAGCAAATTTCAAACATACTAAGTTCACCATAATTCATATACGTTGATTTTGTTCTTTTTTTTCCACTGGTTTGGCACTTTATTGGAACAAATCTCTGTTCAAAAAGACTAATGTTGTACAAAAGGTATCATGTCTCATTAACATAACTCGTAGAATATAGTACTTAATAGTAAGCATACGGTAAGTAAACACTTGTACATACTGTAGTTTTAAAATGAACATTCCAACAGATGTTTTACACACATGCACAAAAACAAACAAACAAACACAACTTTCTCTCTCTCTCTCTCGCTCTCTCTCTCTCTTTGCTGCCTCGCCACATTTGGGCCTCCTCCATTTCTCTTTGGACAATCTTATTCTCCTTCTGAGTGATCCTCTATCCCGAAAGAACAACTGTTGCTACTGCTCTTTCTCATCTTCCATCTTTCCCTCGCTATCGTTTACCTAAGACAACACAACTCATTTAATACTGTGGGGTTTTTTTTTTTTTTTGCTCCACGTTATGACACTTCCTCCGCCGAGCGCGTGTCTGTCTTGAGACGCACAAACTCTTTGGCCACCTCGTCGTTGGTCCTTTGAGAGAGTATCCTCATGATGGTGATGCCCGTTTCGTCCATGGAGATGCTCTTCACCAGCGGGTAGCAGGCGGCGCAGCTGCCCTTGTCTGCCAGCTCTTTGAGAGGGATGACGGTCATGCCGATGATGCGGTCCTCACGGGCAAAGCAGTAGTCCTTCACTGAGACATGAAGCTCATAGGCCTCTGGACCGTGTTCGTTACTCAGAACACTGAGAAAAATGACAAGGATGAGGTTGGGGTGTGACTTAGAAAGAAATTAGACATGAACAGATTTAAAAAGTAGTCCTAAATCCTACTTTTAAAACAACCATCATGGGTAATGAAAATTTACATCACAGGCAGTGAGAGGGTGTCTGAGTGTCACTTAAAAGTACATGAAACTAACCTAAATGCACTTTTTTCCTATTATCATATAAGCTTAATAAGTGTTCCTGTCAGGAACTGTACAAGAATGTGAACGAACTGCTGACATTTGGCTTTGTTTACAGCTGAATATAGCCTGTCAGTAAACAAGTCTGGCATGGTGACATTTCCACAGTGAAAAGCCTCCTTACTGTATGCGTGGCAATCATGAGAAACTCAATCATGTTTTGTGAGGGAAATTAATGTATCTATTCAAAAGAGCAATTATTCTGAGCTTTTTTTTAGGCTTTTTTCTAATTATCCACAGAAACCTGTGGCTTCTTGAAATTCAAATGACAATGCCCAAGCATTGTCATTTGAATTTCAAGAAGCCATATAAATATATATGCAGACATCACAATGTGCGCTGCTAACGCTAAGATCACTCCAGATGTATGACTTGGCTGAGTGGGCCTGACTCTGAGAAATACAATACTTAAAATTGTCACGTTAAAACAGTTGCTTGATTTGCTTTTATTACAAAAATAATGCTGCTGAATAATGTACATTCTAAGGTTAGAAAAGTAAGGTGTTACAGGTACTATTAAGCATATAGATTTCTGCTGCTTTCTTTGTAGTGTGCAGCAATCTCAGTTGTTAAAAATGAAGGTGATGTGCCAAAAACTGCAGTTTGTTGAATAGCCACCTGAGACCTGAAGTGCCCAACTTTAAAACAGAAACAAACACGTAGAACCTGGAACTTGTTTTTTTTTTTTTTTTGGTGTCTCTTCAGCTTATTTCCCCTACATGGGACATTTTTATTATTATAGATGACTGATGGTGTGGACTGAACTGGGACAGGACTGTCATTCTGGCGTTCAGTTTAAAAAGGAAAAACCTGATAAATAATATGGCTCACTGTGTAGTTCATTTTACTGATAGACTGTGCAACAAAAGTAACATTTTTCATTATGTAAATTTTGGACAAATTATTAGCATTCGTCACTGTGTGATGCAGAAATATAGTATATAAAAGATATAGCCACTGTGATGGACATGACTAACACAGTGTATCTGACAGAGAAACTGAGGGACACTGGCTGCTTATTGCTGCTCAAGTTGTAAATTGTAAGTTATTAGTCATCCATTATCTTTTCTGAATCTTAGATTGACCATGATTTATCAAAAGGGGTTCATGTTCTTTTCAGTATGATTGGAAACTAGCAATCAAGGACATGAAGTCTTCCCAAAAGTGTTGACTGAGGTCCCTGAGCAAGGGAACCAAGGGCTAAGTTCCCTTACACCTCTGTATAACAAGAATCTTTGTGCAAACAGAGGAGTTATCCCCTGCTGGCCATAATGCATAATGCAGGTTTCAGGGGCTTCAGCACTGGCTTCTCTTTAATTCAATTTCAATTCAATTCAATTCAATTTTATTTATATAGCGCCAAATCACAACAAAAGTCGCCTCAAGGCGCTTCATAGATACAGAGAAAAACCCAACAATCATATGACCCCCTATGAGCAAGCACTTTGGCGACAGTGGGAAGGAAAAACTCCCTTTTAACAGGAAGAAACCTCCGGCAGAACCAGGCTCAGGGAGGGGCGGCCATCTGCTGCGACCGGTCTTTACAGACCTCAAAGCTCCAGCTATCTTTTATATTGTATATAGATGCACCCTAGTTGTCTAGGCTAGTTAACATTTGCTATTTGATAACTTGATACTGAGACCTGTTGTCCAAACACAACTCTGCCAAAAATATCTTTTGAAAGAGTAGACCACAAAACAATAGGTGACATTACAGTTCCAGGATGCATCCATATTTTATTTACACTTTGTGTTTGTAGTTTGCAGATAGCACACTGATTTCTGATTCAAAAGCAAATATATGAAGTATATTATTATTAATGACAGTAATAGAAAAAAATGACACTAAATTAAAGAATATTACAATATTACAAGAAGTGAATAAAATTGCTCACAATTTTATTCACTTCTTTAACTGACGAGGAGGACACAGATACTTACTACTGGAATGTTTCATTGTACTTTGGTGACCAATTGTTATTCTTGGTCTTGGTGCTGAATTTGCGTTTCTTGTCAGCCAGATGTGGACCCACGGCATTGACTTCTACAAATGGCCGGAACATGGCGTTGGTTTGCCAGATGAGGTTGTTCACTCCGACCACTGAGAAACGCAGAGGAAATAATAATCTCATTCATTACGACATGGACACAGGTACAAGAAAGGAAAGTCCACTAATTCTGCCAAAAAAGATTGTGTATTCCAAGCTCAGTTTCTATTTTTGGACCTGTATTTATCTTGTTCCCACAGATAAACGGCTAAATGTAGAAAATGTCACGTTAAACTGAGATACCGTCGGAGCAAGCATAACAGAGCCTGATAACAGAAACATTTCCAGCTATCTGCAGCATTAATGGTAAACATCTCTGCGTGTTAGTGCCTATGAATCAGCCTGCAAAGATTTCTTTTCATACTCACTCTTCTGCACTGATATTCAAATAACGAGTAAATCCACAGTGAAGAAGACCAGAGACATTGACATGCAGCGTCAGTAAACCATAATGATGTGGCAGCATGCTGGATTTTCTGTGTGAGCTGCCAAATTTAGATTCAGGAAATGCAGAAAAAATTTAATCAAAAGCTAAACTGTGACTCATGTAATGATGGCTTTTCCTGTTTGTGAAAACATTGTTGCTTTGCTCTCATGTTTTTAGTTTCTCTAATGCCTATGGTGCTTTTGGGGGGAGGCAGGTTTAGAGACACTGTAAGGAAATAAGGAGGCTCACAGTGAATTAAAAGAAATACATCTCTGGAGAAATTCTGTAATGATAAAGCAAAGAACTAATAAACAGCCAACCTTTGAGCCAGCTGTACATGCATAGCTGAACTTGACTTGTCTTATCTGTGTAGTAGCAGACCTATGTATTTTCCAGTTTATAGCTATTACAGTATACAAGTATCAATCTTTTTTTTTCAGCTATCCCCTAATTACAGTGACTTTGTACTGTGCTCTAGCAGGATGTAATTTTGAAGTACAATAGAAGTATAACTTGCAGGGATAATAATGCAGTTTTAGGACTCCGTTTTGGTAAAAGTCTTTTCAGGTGCATTGTTTTTAAAAAAAATCATACTGGCAAATGCAGACGATTTGAAAGAATGAAACTATTAAAGAGTAAGGTAATTAAATTTGGACGATCAAATAACAACTGAATTAGTTTTAAAAAAGTTATTTTTTGCAATTGTCTTTTGCTTAAGTTTGATTACGTAATAAAATTTCCTTTGTTTTTATCAATGTCTTGTAGTATGTAATGCTCTACTACTACCAGAAGGTGGTGATAATGTATCTATAAGCTGTTTGCCAACAACCATGAAACAACACAACATAGAAGAAGAATGTTACTAACACTTAAACAGGAGACACACATAAAGGCCAAAACTATTGCCCATCGTGAAATTGCATGGAAATCCAAATATGCACGGTCATTTGAAAGCTTAGAAGAATGATTGACTAATACCTATAGTACCTAGTGGAATTGACAACAACAGCTATTACAAATATGACAATACTGCATCAATCCTGACACTGTCATGCATAAAACACCTGATTTTCTATTTAATTACAATAAGAAACAACATATCAAAAGGTAATTAACTTATTCTCTGATTTTGAAGGCGCTCCAAGAAGCTGTGCTGCTGATGGCCCCTGCAGCCCAGTTGCACAGATGAGATAGATTTTTGTGAATATTTGCAGGTGTGAACAGATTTGACTGGAAATAACAAAAAGCAGGTTTGAGTATAGGAAAAAGCTCACCCTTCACGCTGACTTTGTGCTCTCCAGTGCCAGGGTGAGAGATGAGATTCACTTGCATCGACACCTCCCCCACTGATCCGTTGGATGACTGACCTGGACACACACCAAAACAGCAACAGGAGAATTGGAAAGAGGCGTAATGAAAATCAGAAAGAATGGAGGAGCAGCAGTGAGGAAGCAGGGAGAGAAATACAGAGATCAGGAACCCGAAATAAAAGAGATGGAGACCGAAAAGAGAGAGAGAGAGAGGGAGGATGCGAGGACAGATGCAAAACTGTGAAGACAACTATCTGTGTACCTGGTGAATCCAAAGATTGATCCAAAAAGCTGTGTATAAACACATGAGTGTGTCAGAACTAAAAGAGAAAAAACAGACCTAAGGAAAACAGTAAGAGAGTAGACTTGTTTTCACTCTCATGGCAGCCCAGTAGCAAGCAAAGCCAGAGTTTCCTTTAGCTCCAGGCTAAACAAGAATAACAACAAGTAAAAAAAATAGAAACATGAAATAATCTGTCTGGTTTGAGGGCTGTGAAAAAGGCACATGTTGTGAAGGAATCTACTAAATAAATAATGTTCTACATGCTGAAATCAACAACGTCTTAGCTCAAGTGAAAACACTGGATTTAACTCCATGGAAACACACTATGAATGCCATGCAACAGAAAGGAAATAGATGAGGCAAAGGGAATGCATGAATATAAAGGAGGACTCTGCTCAGTTGCTGTGCAGCATCATTAACGTGTCACTCAGTCAGAGATGAACAATTAGAATGGATTGCTGACCATGTTACATACTGTCTGATGTAGGGAGCCTTGCTCATTTCAGCTGCTTCATGTTTAAGCCAGCCAGGAGCAAGTAGACGTTGAACACTACTTAATGTAGAGGCATGTTGATCCAATAGCTAATCAATATATGTCAAACATGCAGCACCCGTTGTGGCTGGTAATGGGGAAACAAGCCTTGAGATTTATTGTAATGAAGCCCCAGGAAGCCGATAGAGAACTAAGAAACTGCAGCACAATGAAGTCCTGAACTTGTGAGAACACACAGCAATGCCACTGCATGGTCACTTTAGCTATCAGGGTAAAAACAGACATTATGGTATGTTGTGCATTTATGAAAAAAAATATACCGGTGTACTCAACAGATACTAGAAAAGGAATTCTGAGAGACGTAGAAGCTCAAAGTGTGAAGAAGACAAATGGTACATGTTGAAGATAAAAGAAAGCAGGGATAGATAAAAACCAAGGTGGCAGCGAGTAGGCCTTAGGATCAGATTAAGTGAGGAAAATGCAGATAAGAAAGGCGAGTTGTCTGCATTAATTGACGAAGACTTGCTCTTAAATTCCCAGATTTTTTCCACTGTCAAATAAGACGTTACGCTTAGCCTACACCGTGTGACATTTCAACACACGAATACTACATAACCAAAAAACTGCAAAATATTCATGCGAGATTACTGTAAGCTAGACAACAGCCCCCACTCAACAAAGAGACACATGTATGCTTCCGAGAGCAGGCTTGGCAGGATTAAACTGGTACATGCCGTGGTCTAAATATGTCGTTCTCAGAGCACAGGGGTTGGTGATTAATGAAACTGTGTCCACTGTGCTACATCAAGCATCATTTCCACATTCTTTAATTTTTGACCTCAACCAGCTCACTACTTCCACTTAAAGACAGAACATTAGGCCACCTCAGATAAAAAGCATGGTGTGAAATTGCGGGTGGAGCTGGAATGGGATGAGAGATGTAGCGCGGGTGGAAGAAGAGAAACACATCGAGCAATCTGAAAATAGCACACAGCGAAACACTGTGTATCTATGCCCATCTGCCACTCAGGGAAAACGGCAATGCTGGTTGGCCTGCTGGCTGCCGAGCTTTTTCCTACAGGCTTTCAGTTTCCTGCTGCCTGCTATGCAGTGTTCTACAAGGCTGAGCACACTGAGGGAACCGGGAGCTTAAAGCTTCAACGCCCTGCCGGGTTGAATTCCCTCTTGAGCATCTCTGGATACCTGAAGGTATTTCCGCCTTATTACAGAGAAGAAAATCCAAATAAAGACGGATGAGTCAACAACATATACAAGTGTGCCAGAGATGCCGGAAAGAAAGAGTGAGGCGACTGCACAAAAGAGAATATATGGATTTACATAGCAAATACTGTATATCGTATTTATCCCGACAGTGTTTTTTTATGCATTGTTAATGAGAGAGTGAAGGGAAAAGAGCATGAGAGCAATTAAGCCCTTAAGCACACAGGATGAAAAGGCCAAAGATACTGTTGCTGTTTGTTTGTTTTTAAAGTTATTTACAGTGAAAGAGGCACAGTGCTCCTACAGTGATGAGATAAATGCAATTACAGCAATGTTCACTGTGTATTTAAGCTGATAAAAAAGAGGCATCTTCAGAACACATTTACAGCAATATATATGGGGTAAATACTGATGGGAAACTCCATAATGTTAAGGTTAAATAAAGCATTACAACTCCGAAATGTTGCAGACAAATCAGATATTAACTGTGAATTACAGCAACAAATATGTTGTGAATAAACTGTTTTGCTACAAGTGTAATCAGTCGTCATAAAAATATGTTTATTCACTTCTGCCTAGGTGCTAAAATATAGCTTCACAATAGAATGACCAATCTGTCTTTTTTCACGCCTTTGCTGGCACTCTCACTGTGTTTTTATAGATGCTTTCTGTAAAAGTGAAGCTGCCCAAGCAAGGCAGAGAGAATACAGAGTATAGCTCTTAAGACAAAAGTTTTCCAGCATTTGAATGCTGAAATAACTCCATTCCCTCCCAAACTGAAACCCAACTGAGCCTGACCATAGCTAGGTGCTTACCTTGAGAGGTTTGGGTGCATATATATTTCTTGATCAAGGCATCTGTAGGTTGAGTGTAAAGGCTGAGAGCATATTTGAGGGACTTCATATCAGGGCTCTTTTCAAGGAAAGTTTTCTTCAGGCCATTTCCTCCAGCATGGAAGTATTGCTATAAGAAAAGAAAGAGGAGTTAACTTCCAGATGACTCCAAGAATGTTTTCCAGGAAGGGATCCTCTGTTGAGTTCATACACATCAGCAAGTTTCAGTTGGCAGAGAAATAACCTGAGATTATGTGGACAGTATGCATTTTCCAAGCAGGAGACCAGGCAAGAGACAGCAGTAATAGCCACTTTTCTGTCTAATTACCGTGCATTTAAATCTGAAACCCCTGCTTGGGTGGTTAATGCACATTTGCGCTGATAAGCATGATAGCTGAGTACACACAAAGCTTTGCATTCTTTTGAAATGTTGTCACCACTCCTACATATGGAAGATTGTGGCCATGGAGAGATCTTATTAAGAAAAGATGGACTGCTTTTTTGTGCTTATCTGTTCAGCTAGCTTTCTTCTACAACACATGATCATTACACAGACAAAAGAGCTATTGTTAATGGCGCTTGTGTTGTTTGTGGAGTTTCTGTTGTCATGATCCAAGTTAAAAAGTTGGTGCACCCTTATCTCATGTCAATAAATACACTGGACAGAAAATGCAGTAGACAGAGATAAGGTATACACAGCTGCAAAGTGACATCCGAACCACATTGTCTTCATCAGACAAAGCTTGACACCACAATGGAGAAAGTGCCGGTAAATATTTTCAGACTGGTGTCAGGTCAGTGACTCGACACATGGGGAGGCGCTGTGGTCTGCCTCACCAATGATTTATTAGTCATAAAGTTTGACCGACATGTGCTTCTTGTGAATTATACATAATCTGGCGTGCAGAGGTTGAGTCATCAGTGGAGTTTTAAGAGAAAAAAAGAGAAACGGCACATATTCTATCCATAAAATGCCCAGGAAACACTAAATATACATAAAATTCCCAGAGATTAACATCTATAGTTATTTAAAATAAACACACCCAACTACAATTGAATTGGCTTAAACAAACAGTGGTACAATAAGAGTTGTATCTATTCACAATTTCCCACCATATAACACAGGAAGATGTTCAGAATGTCTGTATTTTGTGCCTTGGAGATTTGTCTCATTTTAGGTCAGAACATTTGAAACAATTTATTCAAAAAATATCACCTCCTCATTCCAATCACCGTCACAGCACTAAGACTCACAGAATATAAGCTGTACTGATCTATAAGAGTGTCGCCTCATCCTGAAAAATGCCTGCAGTGTTACTGCTGGGCTGCAGTGCTGCATTCCCTCTGGCAAAAAGACCCAAACCAACCTGCATGCTCAAGATATCACCCTGCCTCCAGTAAAATCACCGGCCACCGTTACAACATCCGTACTTTCTTTTTGTTACCCTATTACTTTCCTCCAGTTCCTTATATTTTGCCTCATATATTTGATTTCGTTTTTCTTCTTCATTTATTTTCTCTATCTTCAAGGCTTAGCAGGGGTTTGCATTTGGTAGTTAATGATGTGAGGCTGTAGTCTTCTGCTGATAAGTCTTTAGCACATTTACCTGAGCAAGTAAGTGATTACTAACAGTTTATTTTCTGGTAATACTAACATCTGATAACAAGAAAGACAAATAAAATGGCCTGCATAAAGAATCTTATTATCAGTTTTTTTCCTAATATCTATGTTTGTTGTTCAAAAACTGGGATCTATTCTGAAATGCACTTCAATAAATGCCTACATATTATCTTATTAACTATATCAAATACACATTTTATCGAGGAACTCTCAGACATCTTTCTCATACAATCAGACAAGGCCAGAGTTCAAAGAAAGGATAAATAATACATTACTGGGGCTCTGTTAAGTGTGCTATTTTGTCAGGTAAGGTCTGCTTAGGCCACTGCATTATCCTGCCCATTCATTTTTACAGGTTTGAAGTTCAGCTTGGATGAAATATTATATTTACAGTTTTTTCTGAATGCTTAAACCCTAACTGTGATTCCTGTAGCACAATCTCTAAAACTATTCAGACTTATAGCAAAACCACTCACTGAGTTTGCAAAACTAAAAGCACAAAAACTGCTTTGCACTCAGTTTGCAATTTTGTAACACACACTTTGCAAAACTGTAGGCACAATTCACTGCACAACACTCAATTACCAAATTTCCAACACACTCCTAGCAAAAGTATACACATGTATGGCTATCATTAACACTAATTTGCCAACTGTCTGGCACACTTTCACATGTGAAAACTTTTTTAGATAATTAGTTCACTTTGCAATCAGCCTAAGCACTATAATACAGGTAAGCTGTGTGTGCGGAGTACAATGGAGGGAGCAGAAAGAGTGAGAAGTAGAGGAGGCCGAGGAAGAGGACGTGGAGGTGAAGACGTAGGATGAAGAGGACGACAAGGACAAGGAGGAGCAAGAGGAAGACGAGGAGGGGGGAGAGGAAGATGAGGAGGGGGGAGAGGAAGGGTAGGAAGAGTAAGAAATAGAATTGCTGATGACATCAGAGCTACAATAGTGGACCATGTAATCAACCGTGGAATGACCCTGAGGGTAGCTGGCCAACGGGTCCAGCCTAACTCGAGCCGCTACACTGTAGCAAGTACCATAAGGACATCTTGAAATGAGAATCGGTTAGTACAGTCACTTCGCACAAAGATTTGTAGCACTGCCATATGCCAATGAGAAACACACCAATACCATTGATGTAAAAATACGGAAATTGTTACTTTACAGAATTGCTAGATGACCAGATGCTGGGGGCAGAGGAAGCATGTTCACTGCAGACCAAGTAACCCATATAGTCATTATGGCGATTGCAAATAATCCTATACTTGGAAATAAACACTTGTGTTTGTTTTGATGTGTTTGAATAAACACCAGTACTTGAAGTTTGGATCCCTCTATGCTTATGGATCTATGACAGAAGTATGAGCTCAAACTGACATAGCCTACCTTGTGCACAGAGAAAGCCAAAGCCAGATGTGTTTTGTATTCATACCATCAGTGTGCAGTTGGCGCATTGTGTGCTTAGTAGATGATGGCTTGTGTGTACTGTTTGATACGGAAACACCATTTTTACGAAGGTGTGAAGAGTTAATCTAGCTGTGTTTGCTTTTGCAAGAGAACTACAATGTTTTGATTATTGGGTGACAGGTTTTCTTATTTGTGTGAAGAGTTTTGCAAAATTAGCCACTAGTTACAAAAAATGTGCTTAAGCAATCAGAAAAAACTGTAAATGTTTAAATAAAAAAGCATTTAAATAAATAAATATGTTGCACAGGATTTAACTTTTTAGTCCAAGAAGAAATTCTTGGTTCTATATATTTATACTTACTGATGAATGGCACATTTCTTTTAAATTTTAGTGTATCTATTTTTGATGGGTTTTGAGGTTGTTCTGTTTTTTAGACTGTATATTCAGGTAGCCATTTAAACAGAATTTCTAAATTTCTACCAACTCTGTGTTAATCGACTGCTCTCATTGGAATACTGATGAAAGAATTTCGGTGACATGATTGATTTAAACCTCCAGGTAGTTTCCTTGGTGACAGCAAAATCAATTAGTTTTTTTTCTACACCTTATGGAGTCGTGTTTCCATAGTGGCACCTTGCCATAACTCTCCTCTTGTGCCTGAAGAACTCGGACTTGGTATCATTTTGTATCCTTTTGCAAAAACTGTCAAATGGCAGAAAAGTAAAATGCTGCTGTTTTTTCTTCTTTTTCTATGGGCTTGGGAAGTGTCAGAGGTATTTTTAAGATGCAATTTATTTTTAGTTTTAAGTTGTGCACCATACTCTTGTAGTTTCACTTCATCAATATTAACATTAACAAGCAAACAAGAAATACTAACAAGCTCCTGGTTGAACCAAAGAGCATCGCTTTGGAGCAAATACTACAACTCGTGACCAGTATTTCAGTGTTTTTTAAAACTGCTAAATAATTTTTTAATGTTTTTTTTTTTTTTTTATTAAGTCCCACCCTATTACACTACCACCACCATATTTTACTGTTGGCATTATGGTCCTTTTTTGAAATGCTGTGTTAATTATATGCCAGATATAACAGGAATCAAACCTTCATATAAGTTCAGATTTTGTCTCGTCAACCCACAGAATGTGACTTTAGATCAGGGGTAGGCAACTCCAGGTCTTGAGTGCCGGTGCCCTGCAGGTTTTGGATCTCACCCTGGGTCAACACACCTGAATCAACTGATTAGTTCATTACCAGGCCTCTGGAGAACTTCAGGACATGCTGAAGAGGTCATTTAGCAATTTGAATCAGCTGTGTTGGATCAAGGACACATCTAAAACCTGCAGGACATCGGCACTCGAGGCCTGGAGTTGCCTACCCCTGCTTTAGATTGTAGGATGATGTGTTGCTTTTTGAGACCTCTTAGTCTGCTTCACTTTGTCACTCAGGTTCTAAGTAATTTCATAATTCAACAGGTCTGCCAGTAATCAGGCCTGACTGTGGCTAGTAAAACTGAACCAAACTTTCCAAAAAAAAAAGTGGTTAATCACAGTTAATTCATGATTTAACAAGACAGCCAATTAATTTTTCACACAGAACCAGATAGGTTTGGATATCCTTTTTCCCTTAATCAATGAAATCATCATTTAAAAACTGCAATCTGTATTTACGTGGGTTATCTTTGTCTAATATAAACAAATTGTTTGATGATCTGAAACATATGCAAAACACTAGGAAACCAGGAAGGGGGCAAACACTTTTTCACACCACACCACTCAGCCATAGAAAACCCTGCCATGAATCACCTGGTGCACAACTTTTGTACTGATGCTAATGCTAGAAGAGGTTTGGAACGCTGCAGTTATTGAGTCAGCAGAGTGCTGGAAACTTTTACGTACTAGCCTCAGCACTTAGCAACCCGCTCTCTTTATGTGGTCTTTTACTTTGTGGGTGAGTTACTCTGATTCCTAAATGCTTCCACTTTACAATAACACGACTTTCAGTTGATGGTGAAATATCGAGGAGAGAATAAATTTCACGAACCTACTTGTTGTTGCAGTGGTATCCTGTTACAGTACTGCACTTGAGTTCAGTGAGCTCTGTAGAATGACCCATTCTTTTCTGCCCTTTATGTTTGTAAAGACTGCATGGCTAGGTGTCCGAGTTCATACACCTACAGCAATTCAAATTACTATTTCATTCATGTACTTTATTATTTTTACATTTTGACAATATTTAATGTCATTATATATGATGTGGAAAAAATAAAACATAATCGGTAACCTTTAGTAAATCCATTTACAGTGTAAACATAGGTGCAAGTAGAGACTATAGCTCTTAAGACTAAAATGTCCAAAGCATGTCACGAGTAACAGAATTCCACACTCCTAGAATATGCATGTTTAAATCATTTGCATATCTCTGCTATGCTATGCACACCTGCTTTTCCTTTTAAAGGTCAAGTTTAGCCAGTACTGCCAACTGTATAATAAACAAAAAAAAAAAAAAACCTCACCTTGATGGTGGGAAGCACAAGGTCCATGGCTGCGCACTGGCGTGGTGTCAGACTTCTGGCTTCTTCTCGGATGACATGCTCCTAGAGAGAGAGAGTAAAACACTGCAGTAAGCAAATACCATCACAAGTCACATTTGTTAACTTTGAATTTTAAGATGTATCTCCAGCAAAATGGTTATGACCTTAAGTGAGCCATAGTGCTCGTGATATAGAGCATTTACTGCTTACAAACCAGAACCAGTGCAAGTCATTTAAACTGTTTGTGATAAATTTAAACCTCGCTGTCTCACACCAACACACAAAAAAATCTATTTTAATCATGAAAAATGTTTTTGTCAATTCTAATTGGAGCTTTCATGACCCGTAAATTGATTGCTGTAAATAACTTCTGGCACTGCCTTATTTCTCAGGTGTGTACAGCTCGTGTGTACAGAAGCAAAAGTTTCATATTGGATGTGATTTAACTATTTAATCCACATAATCACACTGTCAGGTGCATGCCGATGGTGGTTTACTTTGAAAATGCACATCGCAATCTTGAGATGAAAGATGTGTGTATTCAGCTGCAATCATCATATGGTACAGATTTAATCAACCAAAAGTCTTTAAACAGAGCTACTGTGAGAGGAAATAGTTTAATCTGCATCAGTGCTAAGATGTTCTTTGGTTTTGATGCCAAAATTGCACTGGGTCACCCTCATTGTGTCTGTTCCAGCACTTTCTCCATCCAGAGAAAACAAAGCCATAGTGTGCCCCAAAAACACTGGAGGTTGCATGGAGGAAGATATCATGTTCTGATGGAGAAACTGTGCATGTTTAGATAGACTTTTTTTGCCATTTATTATTATATTATATTACTGTAATAATGTATTTATTTACTCTCGTAATTGAGTATTTCAAATAGAAATCTTCCTGCAAAATCCATGTAGTAAGCTGAGAACACACTACAAGCTGTTTGTTGTCAAATATTTGCTGAAAAAGATAAGTGCTGTGTAGAGCTGAGCACGGGATTTACAGAGGTCATAGGACATAGACATCAAAGTGGTCCTGCACACTGCATTACATTTTTCAAGCAAACTGTCAATCAGCCAAAGTGTTCTTCAACTGTTCCAGCGAATCTGAAAACATTACATAGTTCAAAAGTCACATCACTGCAATAGCAATTAGTCAGGAATTTACTTCGGATGTTAGATTGTGCAGGAAGAGTTAGACACATGCCTTAATATATTAACAGGAGAGAACAGAGCTAAGAATAAAAAAATGACATCAGAAAATGAAGCCTACATTTTATGACAAAAGTAAAAGAGCTGGAGATTATCAGTCATAATCACGAATAACAAGAGGATGATGAAGCACTTTAATACTTTTGGAGAACGACAGAAAAACGCCCATCTGTGTACAGATGATCAGTACCCAGATGTTGCCTCAAAGGACATCTGACGGAATCCCACACACAACACAAACATGAATTCGCTTAAAATTCAGCAGGGAAACACACATTACATTTGCAACTTCTGTGTGACTCAGAGCTAAAATACCTCTCAGAGGTATTGTCACACCCTAGTTGTTAGTGAAACCACAGCACAGCCACTGATCTATCCAAATGCCTCACTAAATGGAGCTCGTGGGATTAGACATCCTCCAGTCACATCAGCAATTAGACACCTGCCCAGTTATGTAGCTCCAAGCTGTATTTCATGATGCCAAAGAAGAATTATCTTACAAGGTTTTTGTTCTTTTTATATTTCTGGACACTTGCATGTGTAAAATGTTGATCATGTTCAGCTGCGTGGTGAGATTATTTCTTTTGATTTGTGTAATTTATATTACATAAGCCATGACCACAAACATTTTTTCCAAATATAAGAACAATCCATCTTTAATTTAAGTCCCTTTTTAGACAATATAGGATTCAGACCAAACAGAGTTTATGTATTGTGATATTTATAAGCTCATTCATAAATTACCTTCAGTTTGGATAGCTGTCCCAAGTCCTTGGCAGCACTGAAGATCATCTGAGCTCCTTGCTGTTGGAGAAGCAGATACGGTTTCATCATGAACCATCGTATGAAAATATATTTTTGAAAAATGCAGCAGAAATTGTTAAAAGATTATCAGGTGATCAAGCTAAACAGAGTGAAGGGATAACTTATTGTTGCTGAAATTGGATTTCTAAAGTGGCATTGGGCGACATCTCAAACACTGTTTGACATGATGACTTTAAGATTTGCCTGGTTTGGGTGACAATAAAAAATGGGCTTAATGAGATACTCCTAAGATGAAAAATATTAACCAAGCTCTCACAAAAGGATTAGGAGTATGAAAAAACTTGTTCCACGTGCATAAAGATTTAGAGATGTCATGTTGCCGTGCTTCATCTTCTGTACAGTGATTTGTGTGCTATGAGGGGGCAGGAGAGAGCGGAACAGATGGAGGAAGAGAGAGAGACAGGTGCACAAGAGGAGGGAGGTGGAGGCCAAGTGAAGAGCTGAAAGAGGTAAGAGAGAAGGGGAATCTCACACAATACTCACACTCTGGTCACTCAACGGAGGCAGAACAATTGTTCTCTCGATTGTGTTCAGCACAATCTTCCAAAGCTCTTTGAGGACTCGTTTCAGCACTGTCTTCTCACAAATCTTGGCAAATAACATTAAACTGCAAAACAGGAAAGGAGGTCATGTGTCAGGTTAACACTTACAGCCCTGCCTCAAAACTAAACAAACATGGCTAAAGACTCCTACTAAAGTCTTCATAAATATAATGATTAAATAAAGAAAAGAGGAAAAAAACAGCTGGGATTCAAAGAATAAATGCAGCAGCTTTATGATTTAATCTCACCCTATTGTGGAAGCAGGGTCTAAGAGACATGAGAAAGGATTTTGTATTTCCATATCATTAAGAGGATTCCCTGTAATACCCCACTGGCCTCAATGTTGATTTGACAAAAGATTGAGAACGATTCCCAGGGCTCAGCTAACCATATCAGAACACAGTGTAAAAACCCTCCAAGTAATAAATGCAGTCCTTAGGTTACATTAGTAGGCAGTGATCGATAATGTGTCTCCTGTGTATTATACCCATTTTTCCTAGTATCAAAGTGGTCCCAACCAGAAATGAAATGATCAAACAATTGATCAGCATTGAGGAGAGGAGGAGAACGGATTTCTTTACAATCAAGGGTCTATTTTTCCCTTAATCTTAGTCTTAGGACACAACACTGTCTGAAAAAGGCAGCCCAAGGACTTAAATGATACTAAAGAAAAATGCAATGTCGTCTAACAATGTGCTGAACTGGCCAAATGAATAACACCAAACAATAACTTTCGGTATGTTAATGTGCGTGCTATATTTTTCTGCTTAACTTGCAAATGCTGTGTTTAAGGAAGTGTGATCTAGAGCTCCCTGGTTGGATTGCTTTTGTAGTTCTGTACTTGGATTAATGACATTTGCTGGAGAGGCTGGCACGTGCAAGTATTGTAAACAAAAGGACAAAATTGTGTTACACAATTCTTCTACCTTGTATTCAGTAGATACCCACTTTTTGTCCAGAAGGTCCATAAGAGGCCGGAGGACAGTCTCTGCGTCCATGGCAGCATTACTTCCTTTGGCTGGACCTTTCATCTGAACCAGCTCCTGGTTCATCTGCTTCACACAGTCCTCAATCACAGGCTTAAAACTGTGTGATGGAAACCAGAAATCCTTTGAATCTTTTTCTTCTATTTTTTTTTTAATGCTGCAGCAGTAAAAATTAACCATTTTGAATTGGTGCTAGCTCACTCCCGCTGTTCCTATTATATGACTGAAAAGGTGTTAAGAGCTGGGGTGACATTTGTTCATTTGGAAATGTTAAGGAACTTGCTGTGCTCACAAAGCATGGTGCACAGCAAGAGCGTGAGCCACTTACATTGTGAGCAAATGTCTGTCAATAACTAAGCAGCCATATAGTTCAATTTCTTTGACAGAACAAGACATGAATGAAGTCATTAACCATTTGAAAAACACCCCATGCGCGCATTTTGAGTAACACCAGTGCTCACCTGGAGCCAAACACTCCGCTGAGCTCATCCAGCACTGTGTTGAGTTTATTTTGCAGCTCCTTTAGCAGATCACTGGCCTCTGCATCCAGCTGTGAGTAAAAAACAAAAAAACAAAAACCCAGTTATGGCATAATTACACACCATACACTAAACACACACTGACTAGAACTCGGTATCTCTGGAGGATGCCTCTAGTAGGGTGGGGGTGCTGGGGGGGATGGGGGCAGGCACAGAGGAGTGGTAACCTGCCTTGCTGGTGGCCTCCTACTCATTCTGCCTGCCATCTGTGGCAAACAGCGCTCTGAATACCAATGGACAGCTCACCTCCGAGCACTGTAACGATAACTGCCGAGTCATGAGACACGGTGTCAGCAAAGAAGCAGCGAGCGAGAGGTCTCTCAATGGAGAACATTTTTGTGCACTATTACACATGTTACAGAAGAGAGAAGATGCTGGGAGCCTGCTACATCTCTGGGATTTAAGCATTTGGGCATTTATACATACAGATGTTCTGATTCTCAAGACGTCTGACTGACGTTTTTCAGTTTTAGGGAGAAAAAACCTTTTTATGTTGGTTGCAATAAACAGGTGCAAGATTTATTTGAGAGTGAAAAGTTTATTTATTGAAATGTGGGTGTGTTTTGATTGATATCTATATCCCACATATCTATATGGTGACAGATGACAACCTTACAAATGAATAGCTTCCAAAGCCAGCCGATGCAAAATACATCAACACTTTTTTTCCCCACAACATTTACTGTACGCATGCATTTGTTGGCCATATTTATGCATGCGCATGTGATGAATGTATGCGCATGTTCATGTTCGCATTTATGTAATGTTTTGGACATGTTTTCATAAAATACATAGACAGACACTCGTGCTATGCTGCGTGCCAGTAACTAAATGTATGACTGCATCTGCTTGTCTCAGTGTTTGTGAGGCTCTGTACAAATGTTAGTGTTTTTGATGTTGTTCAGGCTTAGTGCTGAGATGGATGTTTGAGGTAAGGCACGGCACCACATGCACGACAGATCGTCACGTTATACCCGATAAGCTTAGCCATGGAGCCGCTCATCTCTCACATTCTAGTGGCAGATAGCTCAGCTGGGAAGCAGATGAGTAAACTAAACCTTTTATGGCTGTGGAGGAGACACGCCTCTATTTGTGGATTGATCGAAATAGATTTTACATCTGTGTGTTCACATGCACAAACATTAAGGCTGTTGTCACCTCAATGGAATTGATGGATCACGCTGACAAAAAGTAGTCTGCGCCCATAAAGATTTGACGTGTAATTTTTTTTCACCATGTGTAACGTGATTAACGTCTTTTCATGTGATAGCAAAATAAATAAGTTTTAAAAAAAACTAGGTATTTTTTATTTTGCTTTCTCCTGGAAAAAGTTTCAGATCGGGGCTCTAATTTCTAGCCTGGCAGTCCCTGAAATTGAACAATATGTCTGGATAGGGGTGCTGGCAAAAAAAAAAACAAAAACATCCCAACACTGTTAGAGAAACCAAGGCAACTGTCACCTCCCAAGTGGAAAGAAAAGTCTACTCTGACTAATGTGTTAGTCCTGATCCTGCAATCGAATGTCTACCTGCAGTCCTGACAGCAAGGCCTTCATTTAAAACCTGTGACACGCCAATTTAAAGATGTGGTGCATTTTCCTGGATACGATGTCTAGAAATGAATATGGGTACAATTGATAGATACTACTGCATTCTCATTTGAAGAAACTGCTAATGAAGTTTAGGGCAAATGTACACCAATTCCACCACAAGATTTCTTACACACGTAGTCTAAGTAGCCAGTGCATTTTTAATCTTGTCAATTAATCTTTACAGGAGGGAAACAAAATGTCTGGAAATCATGGAGCACCTGGTTTCTCCATGGCAACTGGTTTCACTTGACACTGAGTGGCATCCAGAGTCTTCCTGAGTGTACTACTCTCCCCTGGCTGACAGCCTATCAACTGCAGTCCAGCTCTGATTCCCCTTGCCTGTTTCAACAATGCAATATCTACTCACTGGCAGGTTGTTAGTCCAGAGCACCGTTTGTCCATAATGACTAACAATGCCAAGTAAATAAAGGCTTAATAAAATGCCATTTCTAAGTTGAGCGAAATACCCCAAATAAGTACTAATACTAATCTGGGGAGATCAGTCCATGATGAGTCCATAAATGGGCACTGTAAGAGATTATTGTTAATCTCTGTTATGATAACAGCTCTTGGTAATTACACTGGTTCTCTGGGAGTTAATTTCTGATACGGAACTCCTCTGTTATAAATAGAGGAGAGAGGAAACTAATAGGACACTTTCACCTGAAATAGACTTTGGCTTTATAATTAGCCAGATAAATTACTTGAGACATGCTTAAAAGATATGCCTGATCATCTATTACCAGTAGTTATTCACAGTTTTTGAAAGGAAGTTACGACTTCTCCTGTCACTATAATAATGGAGAGATCCGAGTGTAGATCTGCAAATATTTAGGCCATAGCAGCACCTCTGCTAAGGGCACAGCTGGAGAGATGTAAGTGTTTGAGAAGCTCATTAAACACAGTCTGAAAAATCCTGTCTAAAGCATTTTGAGGCTGCATCTTGGGGGATGGAAAGAGAAGATCAAAACCACAGCCAACAACTTAGTGAGCCCCTGACTCTGCTCTTTTCATCGGAGTAAAAAGGGGAGCAGTGAACTAAAATAGATATCACACTTCTAAATTTGACACGGATAGAAAAGTGGCAGACAGACCCCCAAAAAACCCCACGCTAAAAATAAAGATGGGATCAGGTGGTTTGAGCCACTTTCCCCAGAGAGCAGGGGATGGTGAGCTTGAGCAGCCTGTCCAGAGGGGTGATGGGTAATTCAGATTCCGTATGCTCTGTGGCACATGCTGCTGGAGGGGCTGAGGGGGTGGGGTGGGGTGAGAAGCGTACAAGCGTGAGGGGTGGAACGGGGGAAGAGGGTGTGCTTTTTTTTTGGTATTATTTGGTAAATGGTGAAAAGGGGTGCTGACAAATCCTACTACACACACCTTACAGAAGGACACAACCCCCTCCTCCTGGAGACAGAGAGAGAGAGCACAAAAAAGAAATGGGAGGAAAACAGAAGACACAACGACAGAAGACAAAACGCAAGGCAAGACAGGTGTTAGAAACTACAAAGAAACATGCAGGTAAGTCATAGGAATAAGTGCCAGCTGCTCCTCATGTTTGAATGACAGGTTGACAGGGAAAATATTCACCTGTGTTTCAGGCACAACACGGAGATTTTGGGGGTTTAAGTCAATACGAAAAAGGTTAAGTCAACACATATTATACACAGGGGAGATTAGAGGTGGGGAACTATAGATGGAATACAAAGAAGGTACGAACAGTAGCAGACGTGGTAGTCGGAGGGGTGATCTACATGTCAGATAAATCTGTTAGCTGTCTGAACCTAGGTTAAGATTATTATTCACTTCCACTTCATATGGATATCATCTGAAATGATCATTTACATAATCACACCATACATATTTTACATTCGAGAACGGAGGTTTAAACTTTCAAATTAGCTGGCACCACCTGTGCTGAAGACACTTTAACAAGATACTAAATCCTGGCGATGCCGTTTTTTAGCTAACCTTGTGATTTCCTCTTCCTGGAAGATAACAGATTAAGGGAGTATTTAATTGTAATGATTGATATATATGAATAGATTGAGGGTTACAAGTCTTATTGAAATTGAAAGTGAATTGCCTCAAAACAGACACAGACATCACACAGAAATAGCATATAGATAGTTATGTAAGTGCACACCTGCTTGCCACCCATGGACTCAAACATCTTCTCCAGCTGGACACGAAGCTGCTGAATGTTGTTGAGAATGATGCAGGGCTGTAAAAGAATGAGAATGAATGTGACTACACTGTTTTGTAAAACACAATGTAACATCTAATGTGTCTAAAAAATATCTTTGAAGTTTAAATCCTGCAAAAAAACTAGCACATCAAATTTAATGGTTCCCAGATACTGACATAGTAATGTAGCAGTTTGCTGGATTAACATTTAACTGAAAACACAATGCATAATGTCAGAAAAATCACAGGGGCACTCACTGTAAAATCTACTTTTGATTTCCTGACACATCTACACAAACTGGCAACGTTTCTGAATGACATCAGCAGTCAACGGGGGGAAATGCAATCCGTACGCAACACAACAAAGAGAGAAATATCTACACCGAATGTGTCAGGTGGCAGCGTTATCGATTCTCCGCTCCACAAGAAGTTTAACAGATGACAGACATTAATCACAGTGCTCTTTATGGAGACCAAGAGTAACTCAGACAGTCACAGATTATATACGCTCAAAACAAAGCAAACAAACATAAAAACAAGACAGACATGAACTCAACAAACTACAATTATGATACTTGGAATAGAAAGTACTAAAATGATCATAATGTGGCCCACAGAAGAGGGGTGATTACTGTCTTTCAATCCCTAATGCAGCCAAAATTGTGTCTGTGGCAAAACATAATTTTTAGGGTTTATTTTTATAAGATTTATGAGCATATGAGATATTCTAAAACCACATATGATTATTTTCCACAGCTGCATAATTTTAGTCTGTGAAAAATGTAACATAAAATCTTTGGTTTACTGACATATGCACCGGATCTATGATGCAATTTAAATGTAAGAAAGGGCAAATAAATAGAATAACACAAATAAAAATCACACAAAACTAAAACTAATATGTTATTGTGAATGCACAATGTTCATATGTAAAACTAGAAAGTCTGACAAAAGCTAAGACAATTATAGGGTACATCCTTGGTAAAAAACATAAATAATAATTGTGTACTGTGTAATATATGAGTTCTAATAAATTAGAGATTAGATTAGGTTAAATTTCTGGAACTATGTAACTTCATTCTTTTCATCAATTGTCATTTTAATTCTGTCTAGGGAAGGGACATTTCATGTTTTCGCTGGGACAGTTGTAATGAGCCTGTCAGCACTGTAAAGAAACATCTGCCTCCTCTGCGCGGAAACTGTGTGTTATCGCTCACTTCAACTTCAAAGACCACTGTGGATAATTAGGCCACTCACAAGGCTCTGTGTTTAGTCATCCGTCACATTAAACAATGGACAGAGAGCTCAGAAAATACCAATGACTTTTCCCCATCAGCTCTGGGCTGTGACATGAATAATTGCATCCCGGTTAATAAAGACACTTTGTTACGTGCATTAAGGAAGACAGGGCAGGGCTCTACATAGAAGAGTCTGCGCTGTTATTGCAAACATTTTTTACATAGTCTCCATGCCAACTGCTGCTAGAGACAGTAATCATAGAAACACTTTATTCTGACTTGCCATATTTGCACTTGCACAAAGAAACTCAACATAACCTTTCCAATTAGCATTTGCAGGCTTTGAGTGGGCACTTACCACATTCTCCTTATTCAAATACAAAGGAAAGTCCTTGGATATGATTGCAGCATATTGCAGAAGAACTTTGTTTATAGTCTGCGGGGATTGAGAGAGAGAGACAGTTTTCTAATTAATGACTGCTGCTCTACTTGCATTTCTGTATGTCCAGAAGTCACTGAAAAACCCTAAACAGTTAAAGCCTCATAACTAGATCATATTAAACACAATAAATATACCAAAGAGTCTGCTTGTATCTAACAGTGAGTTATTATTCCCAGCAATAGTATTCAGGGTTCACTAGGGGGGCCTTTCCAAAGAGCCTGACCTTCGCAAAGCGGCACATGAAGTGAGCCAGAGCCTGTGGGTTTGGGCACTCCAGCTTCTTGATAATCTCAAAACTCTGGTTTAGCTGAGTGAACACATCCACCACAGAACAGGAAAAGAGGGCATGCTCTGAGGTTTGCTGGAACTGTTGAGACATGTTCAGACAAGGAAACATGGAAGGGAAAGAGAAAGAAAAAATGTCAGACCTTAAGACCTTTAGGCACCTTCATAATTGCCTGACAGTTGTATCTTAAAATGACAGATAATTAAAATGCTGAGTAAAGGTACTGATGATGTTTACTAATGACTGGGGATGCACTAATAACATGCCACATAACTATCTGAAATGCTTTCAAAAGACCATATCAATTTCTGTGGTTATTCAGTATACACATGAACTACAATCAATACATTTTAGGTGATTATGATATTTCATGAATTTAAAATTTAACTGCAACAAATAATGAGTAAACTGCCAAAATAAAGTACACGTTACACTTGATTGAGGAGTATGGACACTGATGGGGAGTAGGAGGCATAGAGCTTAAATGGGCCTGCATCCAAAAATACTGCAATTTCTACATATTCTCTAACATAGTGTTTCTGTTAAAAATATCTCAGTCATAGACACCATGAGTAGATAACAGAGGAATATGCTTCTGACTTCAAAAAGCTTGTAAAAAATCACAGAGGACACTGAAATACTGTTTTCAAAGGCTGTGCATAAACTGGGCTTGACATTTAAAACCTGGGAATCTACCCCTTTTTTAAGTTTTCCACTTGGGCAGGTTTAAATAAAAAACACTTTCACTATGCAGTTTGAAATATCAGAAAATGTTAACTTTAGCAAACAATATTCTGTGATGTTGATAGTAGCATTTGTAGGTGTTTATCTGGTTAATTGCACGAGATGAAATATATATCTTTTTACTCTGATAAACATTAACAAACAAGCGTACAGACCTCAGTACACTGCAGTTGTTTTCTGAAGCTTTTTTCCATTTCCTTTCATTATTCTCTAAGATCATTCAGTGCTTTTCTTTGCCCCGAAAATCATGTTTTGTTTCCCGTTCATATCAATTTTTAATTGAAATTTTATTAATATTCCAATCAACTCTTAGAGCGAGGGCTGTTTGGACTGTGTGAAATTCCTTTTATCCTCCCATAACCTACTCAAGAGGTAAATTCAGGCTAAACAGGCCGTCCTTGTGAATAAACATGCAAGTGGCTTTGGTGAGTTAATATAAAAGTTATATATTAAGAACTAATTCAATGCTGTACTCACTCCATCTTTCTTGTCCCTTTCCAGCGCTCCATTGAGGAAATCCATAGCAACATCTTCATTTTCATCAAGCCACTGAATGACAAATGGCTCAAACCACCTAAAACAAAAAAGCCTTTTTTCATTAAAGGATCAAACTGTAGTTTGGGGTTTCTTTGCATTATACAGAAGTTATTCAGACGCAGAGGGCAAGAGATTTTCATATATAAATATGGGGGAATCAATTGAAAATGATTGTAGTGCACTTAAAAGTTGGCAGATTTTGTTCGTGGTATTGACCAAGGTTGTCATTCACGAAGGTTTTTAAAATCAAATTTCAGTTTGTGGACAGATTAGACTGCGAAGTTCAGACAGAGGACAGAGGAAGACAGGCCGGAACAAATGAGTCTGGTAAAGAAGTACATTTGTTAGCGGAATAATAATGCTGTTCTATCTGTTTCACTTTGACATTTCCGTGTTTAATATTGTGCCTGAGTCTGTCCTCAGAGCAGCGGATGTTCCCCCAAAATTGCAGTGTACTCTGGCTAAGGGCATCTGCCACATGAAGTAAAGCCAATAAATAAGGTGGGCGGGGTGACAGAGAAAGGGAAGACAGACAGGGAGACTTGTGTGTGTGTGTGCGTCCGTGTGTTTGTATGTATGATGTGTATGCCTCTAGAAGAATCAATCTTGCTGTTGATGGTGTTTGAGTGACAGTTGGGCCGACAGGAAGGGTGAGTCATTATTCTGATAAACCGGCTGCATGAGAGAGGGCAGGGCATTACTTGCATCTAGCACATGTTTCTATATCGCAGCTATTTACACAAAAAGCAGAACAAAACATTTTTTTGCTTCTAAGTGCTTTAAATTCTTTCTCCTCATCAAAACAGTATTCTTCCTTAACCAGAAACAGCTGCATGTATAACAATGGTTTTAAATTATATTTAAAAATTCAAAGTTTTAAAGATAGATCGTTCAAGTGAAATATATTCTGTAACAATACAGCTGAAAGTGAGTGATATTTACCCATTTAATTTTAACACTGAAAACTTACCATCTAATAAAGCTTTATAATGCCTAATGGCAGATATGACTACCACATGATAGAATTTGGACAAAACAAATAAATGGCCTGTATTTATATAGCGCTTTACTAGTCCCTAAGGACCCCAAAGCACTTTACATATCCAGTCATCCACCCATTCACACACACTGGTGATGGCAAGCTACATTGTAGCCACAGCCACTCTGGGGCGCACTGACAGAGGCGAGGCTGCCGGACACTGGCGCCACCGGGCCCTCTGACCACCACCAGTAGGCAACGGGTGAAGTGTCTTGCCGAAGGACACAACGACCGAGACTGTCCAAGCCGGGGCTCGAACCGGCAACCTTCCGATTACAAGGCGAACTCCCGACTCTTGAGCCACGATAAATTAAGCTCTATTGCCAAAAGTATGGGTCTGCACCTCTTATCTTTGAATTCAGCCATGTTTAGTCCCACTGCCTCAGGTATATAAATTCAAGCACTTAGCCATGCAAATATTTTCAAAATAATGGTTTGTTCTAAAGAGCTCAGTGAATATGAGCACTAGTCTGTAATGCAGATTAAAACATGCAATAGCATGCCATTGCTGCAACAAGTAATTTTGTAAAAGAGATAGTGCTAGAGATTACATATTCAACTTAAAGTGGTATTATTACAAACTGGTAGCATTCAGGAACCACGGCAACTTAACAAAGTGGCAGACCACATGAAGTAACAAAGGGGGGTTACTGAATACTGGGGTGCAGAGTGCAATCTCCAGCCCTCATCCAAACCTCCTCTGGCATTAGCAACAGTACAAAAACTGTGCTCTGGGAGCTTCATGGCGTGGGTTCCATGTCCGCACAGCTCGTGTAGGTGTGATGTCATTCCCACTCATGCTCCTTTAACTTCACTCTAATTTAAATGTTTTAACTTGGCTTTTTAGTTTTAATCCTTCACTAGCACTACCATTGAAGGCCAGTGCTCTGATACAAAATCACCTTCCACCTAACTTGAAGCAGATTTTCTGCAGTGAATCTGTGTTGATGCACAGAAGCTGTTCTGTTATTTATTTGATCCTCATTTATATCATTGGGAATTATTACAGCTGAATCAACAGCTCTCTAAACCATTTTGACAAAAGCTGATTATGACTTTCATTTACTGCTAAATTAGCCTGTATTAGTTTTATCTTTGCCATAATTTTAACTAACAGTTCATGCACAAACCTTTGCTCATACAGTAACACGTGTGTGCGTGTGCGTGTGTGTGTGTGTGTGCGTGTGTGTGCGCGTGTGTGTGTGTGTGTGTGTGCGTGTGAGCACGCCCGTGTTTGTGCATGTAGATGTGTGGAAAACACTCACAGAGAATATTCTGGTGGAACATCCTTGAAGGCCGGCAGGTCACGGACATACTCATTATGGAACCATTTGACTTTGAAGTGAAGATTCATGTATTCAGTGCTTTTGCATAGGCGGTGCTTATCATGCTCTGTAATGCAGATTAAAACATGAGGCACACATGTTAGCAAGTGCAGTATTCACTGGAAGTAATTAATAATGTCACACTGAAATCTAAGTTGTAAAATGAATGAGTCTTATAGGTAGAAGGACCTGGACTGACTGGAGAGGATGCTTTAAATTAGTGGTAAGTGTATTGAATGCATTCTGTTGTTCTTTCAACATCTTCACAAGAACCACAAGAGCCGACAGACACTCACATACTCTTATATTTGCTTATATAAATAAGCAAATATCCCCATGAACATGAAAAACACCTGCGCAACAGTGCTTGCTTTTAGTCTGACATCTTAACAGCCTCGATTATGTATAGCCTTGAGCTCTCAAAGAACAAGGAAATAAAATGCGTCTGCGAATGTGTCCAGCTCTCACCAGAGACAGAAAGCTTTTGAATGACTGCAAACAAACTAGAGCTAAAATGAATTAGACTTTCATGTCAGCTGACAAGTCTGCTGAGTCATTTAGTCCAGCTCACCGTGGGCATTTCAGAACAATTAAACACTTTCATGGGATCCCCTTTAGAAGAGACGGATGGTAATGGTGCAAACGAAGGGGTTAGGACAGAATAGATGAGAGAAAAGAAAGGAAATGAGTAAAAAGAAACTGTAAGAGAAATGTCAGACAAAAGAGAAGGGACCACTGAAGAAAGACCAATAAGAAGTAAAGCATTTTGCGACTGCAGTGATGGGCACGGATGAGATTATGGCTCTCAGAAGAAGAAGAAAACTGCAAAAATGAGAGGTCCATATGGTGGAGGGAAAATCTAACACAACACAAAAGACCACTAGAGTGTGTTGTAACAAAGAAATTGGATACAGGAAACTGTTTCATCACAGTTTCAACACAGATAAGATAGCATATAGGTCAAGGAGACCATCCTTCACTGACAAGACAAACACATTTTCTGTACAGGTCTACTGTACATGTCTACAGCCACACAAGCAGCTCACATCAACTGTGAGAGGTGGCAGCAATGGAAAAGTTTCCATTGGGTGTGACACAAGCTGCCAGTCTGCTGCTTGTCACTCATTAGTGGGCTTCCAGCTGTCCTAATCAATAACCACCCAAATAAAATATAATACTAATGGAATTACATTTCATTATATAATGTCATGCTACCGTGTGAGAAAATTGTTTACTAAAAGCTTTTCTGCACAGTTGGATGAGTGATGTTTTAATAGTAATGGGTAATATTGATAGTGAAAGTTAATACTTTGCTTCCTTCACAATTCTATAACTGTGTGAAACATTGAACATCTGTAATGCAGTAATGTAATTTCTCTTATCCCATTATAATTACAATTATGCCATTATTGTTTTATAAAGGTTCTTTAGATAGCCTGCAGAAGGGCAAGGGAGCATGGCTGAGCTTTTGAGGTGGTAAAATGAGGACATCACTTGTATTTTTATTGCACAGATTATAGTAGAGTTGATTATGGTAAAGCGGAAACTGCATCCAGGACAGAGATAACTATCTACTGCTGCTGACACAGCATTGTCCCTTTGCAGAAATATGCAGAAATTTGTCCAATTTGTGTTTGTACTTAAACACTGTAAGTGTGTGTGTCCCCTTATTAGAACAGGGATTGGTGCCAGTGTGTTGCCTGAGGTTTCCATATATGTGTATATATCAATGCACTCCTACGTATTTTAGCATCAAGCTGGATGTTTAACAGCTTTAAAAAAAAAAAGTGACTTTTTTGGTCAATTACAACAATTATACTGACAGGAATGCTGTTTTCTGTGAAACTGGTAATTATGAGAGTGACCCAGTAATGACGTGATCCAGCAGTACAAGTTGTGATTTTAGTTAAATACTAACATTACAATATTGGCTAAACAGTGCAAACATTGACAAGCCTTAAATTTAGACTGTAATGTTGAGCATCCGGTAGCAGTGGTGGCAGGGAGCTAACCCTTGCTAATTAGCACAAAACACAGAGCCCTTCTAGTTACCGTCGTGTGCCACCTTTTCTACTGTCCTCTGTCCTCTTGCCTGTGACCTAGAGACTGATCTCACCACACCACAACAGAACGTCTTAGTTCCTATCTCTAAGGAGAAGTGAGGACAGAACAAGTTTGCTGAAGGAGCTGAGAGTGAAGATGCACAGGTGTGTGCTCTGCAGAAGCATTTTTACCAATCAAGATGTGACACACGCTTTTCCACATTAAGAACACCGTTATGCTCATTTGACAGAGATCTTGACACAGAGCTGTATGCCATAGCAAAACAATGGACATTTGGTGCAGCTTTGACACACATCAAATTTAATTAGCATTGATTAAAACAGGGGGAGGCGAGTTCTGTTCAAAAATCCACAAATAGAAATGAAAAGAGGGCGCCGTACACAAGTAAAAAAAAACATTATTTTTCTTTTATCTGTAAACAACAACATTATGACAATCCATGAAAAAGTTGTTGCAATGTTTCAGCTCAAAGCGTTGGACTAAGAGACTGATGTTTCCTGGAGCTGTTGTTGCTATCTACTAGTGCACATTTGTTAGCATTATAGTCTTGCACTAAAGCATCCTGCACTCCCCTTGGAAATCCAACGCTTCTATTGAATCACGTGTTGGTCTTTTTATTGGTCTCTGTTAGCCAACCACTCCCTGTTATTTTGTATGGTGCTTTTTCATTTTTTGCACGACCCTTTCCTTCTCATTTTTCATGCACTTTTATCCAGTATGCAAATAGCCATACAATTCCTTTCTCGATGGCAGACACGATTTAGTGTAGCAGCTGCTTCAGTGTTTCACAGATGGAATGTGTTGCGTGGGCACTCTACATCTGATCATATGGTCATTTGATACACATTTGAGTCGTACTGTAATGCCAAATGTATACCGTAATCCATTTTAACTAAACCATAAAAACATTTGTCTATTTCTGGACACACGATAAGAGGTCTCAATAAGACTGAAAAAGCGGGGAACATAAGTGAGCACAATAGTTTAGCAGAAAGAAAGAAACCACCTAATCACACACATATTCAAATGCAGGAAAAGATATAAACAAGCACACAACATCAAAGACATGTTTAAATCCAATGCATTGCACCGTGCCTGTCGTGGCTTAATCCTGATAAGAACCTCAGTGCTTACTTTGATGAATAGTGCCATGCTTGCCATGCTCGCTATACTTCCTTATAAGCTCAGAAAAAAGATATTTACATATGTGCAATTAACACGTGTCTGCCTCAAGATGCATTCAAACACAATACAGTGAGTGCTGTACTTGAGTCAGTCAGTTTTCAGCTGTTACCACAGCTCGTTTTATACCTGATTTAATGACTGTGACTCCACTTTAACAAAGACATAGGCAGACTGTCATGTACATTAAATATCTATGTGAATGCATGTGTTATAGTAGTTCTACTGAAGCATTAACATAATAATTGGATGGCACACTATTGTTTCAACGCATCTTACTGAAAGGTTACATAATGTTGATATCCCCAGAGAAAATGTCTTCAAAGCAAAGACCTGGGTTACATTTTTATGAAATGTGAAGACAAATGCAACAACAGATAGAGAAGTGCCATAGAGAAAGACATAGAGAAATGTCACAATCAACTGATTTTCTCCACTCCACAAAGTAGTCTGTGCTTGAAAATGCATACATTAGACTTATTTTTGAATATTTTCACAAGCAGCCATGAAACCGGTTGGTTTAAAGTGATTTTCTGTAGATTACTGGTATGAAAAACCACAATGATGTCAGGAAATGAATTCTTTTCCTGACATGTCACTAATTTCATCAGAACCTAACCTGCAAGGCTAAAGTGGTTTTCAATGTTGAAACTGCCGTGTTAGTTCTTACCTGAATTCAGTGATTCAGTCGTTGTCAGAGAAGGAGCAGCTGGTTTAAACACCGAATACTGCGTCTGCATTTTTTTATTAGGGAGGACCTACGGTTGTAATATCTGAATAGCTATGGCAGTGCCACTTTAATAATCGAGCTGGCACTGCAAGGCTGCTTACACACAGCAGAACAGACACATATACATGCACCATCACAGTGTGTCAACCTTTCTGCCCACAGCTCTGCTTGCATACACCTTTGCTGTCACATACTCACAGTCACCTACAATCATCACCTAAAGGAAGCAGATGGAGGTCAATTGGAAGACAGAAAAGTAGAGGTCAGCAGGTGTTTTGTTCAGTGCTGCCAGTGAGCTTCTTCATTACTGTATGTACAGGAGCATCAATGACTTAGAGAAAGTGGTAACAATTTTAATTTTTTGACAGCAGATTGTTCTAGCTATAAACTTGCTGAGGGAAATTAATCAACTCTAAGAAGAGTTCATGCTTGAAACAAAATGAAAGGAATCCAGTAGTCTTCAATCATGTTATGTACGCTCCGTTTCGTTTTGTCTGTTACATTTCTGTGTTGATAATTTATCTGATTTTAGGACTTTTCTAACTGAAGGTTATTCCAGCTTTAGAGGAGAGCTCGTGAATTTGATCCTGATGTTTTCTGGCTTAATCGTAGCACTTGAGTAAAGATCAGGGATACCAAAAGAAGCATCATAAGGACAGATCCTTTAAGTATAGTGAAACAGCATGAAGGGTATGTACTATTGTGTTACACTGGCACTACTGGCTATTAAAGCAGATTTAATCCTTAAGCTCATTCTGGATACAAATTACTGTAACTAACAGTGGTTAAAAGAGGGCTATACTCTTGACTTTAAAAGTGCCTCAGTCATAAAGACACATCATCTTATATCATCTTTCTAGAAAATGCAACACAAAGGGGGAGAATAATTCTTTTCAAACTTGGACTAAAAGTCATTTTTCTTACCAGTGTGATTTTTTTTTTTTGGAACAGAGGAAAAAAACTGAGGTAAATAAGACTGCAGGGAACATTAAAAAAAATACTGCAATAAAACATACAGAAGCTGCCTGACTTCACAATGAGTCATCTGAAAATGGTTTTAAATTTTTTATAGCTGAGAATTCCATTTTAAAATCTTGAAGGCAACAGACATAGCTTGCCTTTAAAACAGGCAGAGCCTTCTTAAAAAATGTAATTACAGGAAGTTGAAATTCAACACAATTAATTTATAATTCACTTACGAATTTCACCTCGAAGACAGTAATTATACTGTAGCTCTTTGTCAGATCTGTCATTTTGCAAGGTAAGTTGATTCAAATTTATTGTTATGCTGATATGATTACTTATGCAAATCCAGCCTCACAAGGCCTCGTGGTGTCACTGCACTGACATATTAAAAACTATATAAGTATTTAATTGTACCATGGCTGTTCATGCTTCGATGTGAGCTATATGCTTAAGTACACTTGATCATAAATACTGTGGCAATAATGTGGTGCTAATGTGATTTGTTTCTGTTCCAGCTCTTCATGAATGATGCAAAACTTTGCAGAGGGCCACAGCAATAAAGTAGCTGTATGCAAATGAGGTAACACAAGGTAAAGCGACAGCCCAATGAGATCAGAAAGCCTTATGATTGCATATGATCGATTGGACACTTCACCTAAGACATTTTTCACTAAATTAATGAAGTTAATGGTAAAAAAAAATGCCAGTGAATGAAACTCAGTAAGGCACTGAGGTGCTCAATAAATGAGACCTAAAGTTCTTTTTAGTACTGGTGGATGTTGTCCATTACAGCTTGTATGAAGACCTTCACTCTTCAGCTGATTGGCCTGGCAGGCGTCTATGTGTTTTCACAGTCCAAAACACAGATGCAGGTGCTAGTCCCAAATAGGATGCATTAGGAAAAAATAGTCCACACACTTCCATTAGAAGCAACTTTTGTCTCTGCATGACTAAGCTCCCTCACCAACCTTACCAAGTGTCCTCTTTCCACAATCTCATTCACAAAGAAGATTTACACCAATGCTTTCTCACATTTATTAACAAAAGTATTAAGTGAGCTTGAGCGTGGTCTCATTGTCTCATCTAGCTTTTTAAATAAATGCTGTAAATATGCATGTAAATGTGTGTAGTATATCATTTTGTGCACTCATACACTGTTGTATGTGTATTCGGATCTGTGTCATTTTCCCCTGCTGGTGGTAAACAGTGTGGGCTGTCCTGAGGGAGGAGTAGGCTCAAGGTCCCTGGCGAGGATGTCATCTTGTGTGACGCAGCCCACAGGGACAGACAAACTCACAAGAGACTGCCTCACTCTCTGCCTCATTGATTTAATACAGTGGATATTATGAAGTGTAGCAGTTTACCGCAGCTTTTGCATTGTACAATTACCATTCAGCGACTATATCTGTAAGAGTGCAAGGTTAGACGGATGTGCTCAAGACAAAAGCCCAGAGGAGCAAAATGGCAGCCAAAGGCAGCGTACTTTTCTCTGTGGCACAATTCCTTCATCTTGGCTTCTGACCCAGTTCAGTCAAAGGGCCTCCGTAGCTTTATCACAGGGGTCTACTGACACAGCTCGGCTAAAACACAAGAGTCCACAGAGGCACCAACCCATGTTGATGAGACTCAAACAGAAATATAATGAACTGAGACACAGCCAAACCTGAGGTGAACTAATGTTAAGGCTCCACTCTGGTTCAGGATAATGAATCACCACTGCAACACGTAGTGCGGCATTTGTGGTCTTATGTTAAATCTATGTCTTTGTGGATATTAAGTACGGATTTATGTTATCCATTTTATTAAAACAAATACAATAACATTGCATATTATACAGCAGCTCCTTAACCCTTTACAGCCGATCGGAGCGGGCACGCTCTGTTTTGCGTAACTATTTTTAAATCCCGGTAGCTCTGCAACCAAGTAAGCTAGCGCAATAATTTTTTTTGCATATGAAACTGGAGGAGTTGTACTTACATCTTATGCCATCAGCTTGTCCTAGGTCACAGTTTCCTTCCACATATAGCTTTGCAAAAACTGCATAAAAATCACTTGCAGCAACAAAAACATGATATTCCAGAAACACGCTTCGCCGATCCATCAGCTGTTTGTAACACTTCCTACATCCATCAGCGGGAACTATCACATGACCGCATGACCTGCCCGAAACCGGAAGTGACGTCATTTTGCGGAAATGTAGTTTTTTACGATCGGGGCCTTATGAGCTTGTGTTTTACTTGTTATGTGTTTTAAAAAGTTATGTTTGACTTTATGACTTTCTGTGTCGTTTCTGGGATGCTTAAGACTCATATTGCACTGCTGGAAATAGTTTATTTTGATGCATATGCTGTTATTTTGCAAATTTGCACTATAATATTTATTTTCGTTTTTCCTGCAGTATATAAAAATTGGTGTATTTCAAAAATAAAACTATGAAGACACTCAAAATAAATTTCCTGTGGTGGGAAACTAGTTTGTGTAACTTTTTTGTATTTACAGTTTTGAGGGATAAGCCTCTTAAATTTCTCTAACTAGAAATATATGTTAAAAAAACAAAAACGATTTTCAATTTTTTTGTAGTTTATTGCACTTTTTTGCAATTTATGTAATTACTATGCACCTAATGCAGACATATTATTAAAGTTTGGGCTATAATGGTTGTATTGATGTATAGCAACTTGAAATGCTCCCAAAAATGGCTCCACAGCATGTAAAAATATAATATAAGCTCTGGCGAACTTGGTTCTATGGTAGGTCTTAAAGGGTTAAGAGAGGAAATATAAAACATTATTATTGAACTGGACTGACAGAAGGCATTACATTTAATGGAGGCTTTATTAAGCATTTATGAGACCTCCATGTATGAAAAAGCTGCTCTTCAGTGCTTTATAAAGTCAATGAATATAAAAAGACATAAGCTGTCAGATGATGTACTAAGAGATCTGAACTGAGGTTCCAGTCTTATGCCAAAAAAAATGAAATGAATAGTTTAAAAAACATCGGGCACACCTCAGCCCTGTAAACACCACCTTGTTATAGAAACCAAAACCGTACTGTACATTAACTGAAGTTCAATTTAACTCTTTTATGGAGCGAAGCTGCTCCAACAGGCTGAAGGTGAGTTAATGGGCTGCAGAGGCACTAGATCTTCAACGGCATGCCCTGGGAACCACCGTCATTAAACAGCTATACAACGCATATAAAATGTGTGCCTTAAACTTCATCACAGTCTGAAAGTCTAGAAATAAATCCGTTGTTGCTGTAATGAAGCACTATTTTTATTCTCTTCCTTATTTGCTTCTGTTTAGCTTCAGTGACCAGTCTGCATGCTCCCTGTTGGATGTTTTTTTAAGGTTTTTTTAAGAAATTAACAAACTACACAACAACATGGCAAATTATAATAATGATTGATATGCTTCTAAAAGCTCAGTTTCTAACTACACAGCACAATTTTACAAGTTTATTAGTAAGTTATCAGGGATTGCGGGAATACATTCAGCTATAGTCACAGTCATTCACACTCGATATGCTCCCACATCTTTTCTCTGTCTCTTATTTTATCCACTCTGTTTTTGTTATCCCTCCTACCTCTCTGAAGCGCCCTTTCCCTCTCCTCTCACACATTCAGAGATTCTCACAGTGATGCTAAAATTAGCAGCATCCATTTCTGCACCAGCACTGGCACCAAGGGCCTCCAAGCAGGAAGCAGAGGATGCATCAAAGACTTCATTAAGTAATGTGCATGCACATCTGTGCACAGAGTCACAAAGACACAAATATTCTCTTTATATTCTCATTCATTCCTTCTTACTTACTTGCACAACTGAGCGCGTGAACAAATGTGCGAAAGTGCCTGCACATTTGTCTGCACACATGCATGCACACACACACGCATACAGACACAGATAGATAGACCAATGAAGCAGGATATTCCGGCCCACCTCCTTCAGGGTGTCTCTGTCATCCACCCTGCCAGTTTTATGGGCCTTCTTATATAAACAGGTTACTCTGATATACTTCCATTTGTCTGAATGAGACAGCTGAGCAGAAACCTGAATTGGCTCAAAGAAATCACCTCTTCTCTACCACCTCATCAAAACACGGTACATGCAGGAACAGTGCATGTGTTCATACACATATGTATGCAGCTTAAAATAGACCTACAGGACCAATTTGGTCACTTGTCTACAGTTTCTGCTATTACACATGCAACTTTCAAATAGCACTGTAGGTGGTATTGGACATAGCAAAATGTAAAAAACTTCCTGAATAGTATTCTTACACAATGAATGTGAAACTTTAAGAGGACTTTTCTTACCATGCCATACCATGAATTGTGACCAATATTGTGATATTTAACATATTTAGTCATGACTGTGAAATGGAGTGATGAAGCAGAAAGGTGATTTAAGGGACTTTAAACTTGGCATGGCTGTTGGCGCCAGGTGGGCTGGTTTGAGTATTTCAGAAATTGCTGTTTTATTGCAGTTTTGCATAATCATCTTTAGGGTTTGCAGAGAATTGTTTAAAAAAGAGAAAATATCCACTGAGTGCCAGTTTACTACTCGGAAAATGCCTTGTTGATACCAAAGATAAAAGAAAAATGGCTAGACTGCTTTGAGCTGATAGGAACACTGCAATAACTCAGATAACCACTCGTACAACCAAGATTTGTGGAAGAACATCTCTGAACATGATGCATGAAACCTTAAAAAGGATGGATACCAGACTACATTGGGTGCTATAAAAAAAAAGAAAGAAATTGAGCCTGCAATTCACACAGGCTGATCAAAATAGGAAACTGGAACTGAAACTAGAAAAATGCTGACAGGTCTGCCGAGCATCGATTGCTGCTGCAACATTGCGATGGTAGGGTAACAATTTGGTGTAAAGAATGTGAAAGCATGGATCCATCCTGCCAGATATCAACAGTTCAGACTGCTGCTGGTTGGTGTAATGGTGTCGAGAATATTTTTTTGGTACACTTTGGACCCCAGATTACCCGTGGCACACAATGTATAAACATTGTAGCTTGAGTATTGTTGCTGACCATTTCTATCCATTTATGACCACAGTCACTAAACTGTAGCTATTGTTACTGATCATTATCATTGCTATTAAAGGTCCCTAAAAAGCCTCCAGTTGATCCAAAATGTTACTATCAAGGACTAGAAAGATAGACCGTATTTCTCCCATATTAGCTTCTCTTCATTAGCTCCCTGGTAAATCCAGAACTGAATTTTAAATTCTTCTACTCACACACAAAGTTTTGAAAATAAGTCAAAATATGCATGGGAATAATCACGCCCCATTATCCCTTAAACACCTCATAATATCATACTATGGCAAAAGAGCACTTCACTCTCAGACTGCAGGCTTACTTGTGGTTTCTAGAGTTTCTAATATCACAATGGCCGGCAGTTCTTCCAGACACCAGGGCCCTCTCCTGTGGAATCAGCACCCAGTTTGGATTCAGGAGACAGACACCTTGTCTATCTTTAATATGAGGCGTAAGGCTTTCTTTTTTGATAAAGCTTATAGCAGGCTGGATCAGGTGACCATAAAACATTCCCTAGGTATACTGCTATAGGCTCAAACTGTTGCAAGAACTCACGTGATGCACTGAGAACTTTGTGAGTTTTCACTCACCACATGTTTATATATCACTGCAGCATGTCATGAAATCATTGTCTAGTCTGTGTGTGAATGAAGACCAAAAGGGGGTCCAAGCTGACACCAGCAAGATGTTCCTAATATAGTGACAAGTTTACATGCAAACCCTTTAAGATGTAGCTTAAAAGTGTATGCAAACTTTCCAAGTTTTGTACTGTTTTACAATCAGTAAAGTAGTAAAGCATCTCGCATGATTTTGGGTGTGTGTGTGTGTGCTTCTGCTACACCATTATGTGGTTTATGAGCTGTAAAATGCTCCCTCATTTAACTACTAACCTCTCTCCACCAATCCAAACCCAGAGCTCCAACTACTAGCCGATCCAACAAAAAAGTGAGCAATAATTCATACAAAGTGCTCCTTTGA
This sequence comes from Mchenga conophoros, assembly GCF_057382185.1. Taxonomy (NCBI): domain Eukaryota; kingdom Metazoa; phylum Chordata; class Actinopteri; order Cichliformes; family Cichlidae; genus Mchenga; species Mchenga conophoros. The sequence continues at coordinate 12,271,298 of NC_140526.1, forward strand.
GGAACATGACAGTCATTTCCTCCTCCTGGCATGTGTCGCTGTGGGCATGCAGTGATGTAATGACAAGAAGAGACACGAGGAGGCAAAGTAGGGGAAAAGGGTTCAGGCTCAAGGAGCGAGAAAGAGGGTATGTGTGACTGAGTGCATCCGTGATGCTCGTCTCTTTTTGTAACACTGACTCCACTGGGCAAATCGAGCACGCACACACAAACACACATGCTGCCCAAACCTGCTGTGACAGCAGTCAGTAACACCCCAGGTGGTCACATGCCCAGCTGCCCTGACTCAGATATCCTCACATACAAACACAAAGCCCCAACTGCTCTCACTGTCTCTGTTGCATTATTGATTTGCTTAAGTACATATATTATCAAGGAAGTGTAAACACACGAGATGTTTTTATATATTATAGAATTTTATTGACTCTCTTTAAGTTATTGGTTTAATATCTAAGAAGAACAAATATAATAATTATACATTATTTTGACCTTTAATGTACACTAATGAAAATTATATTTTCTTATCTTTGTCATGTTTGAAGTACATTTGCTGTTTATTGTTACAGTTTTCAATTTCCTTAAGTTAGGTATTGCAGAACTAAATCCTGCACAGGTAACAGTACAACATGTCACCAAGCTGGATTGTGTGAAAAATATTCAAATTGAATGTACTTCAAGTACAAACAGATAAACAGGTTCAAGAAGTTCTGCATTGCCAAATGATGAAATAAAGAATAACTTTCAAATTGTTTTCTTACTTCAGGGCACAGGAAGTAGCAACATCCTATATAAGACAGAGGGTGGAGGAAGTCTGAGGCTATACAAGTATGTGATGCTTTCATAAGTATGACGTACTTATGAAAGCATACGTATGTGATAGAGGCTACTCAGCATTTACTGACACCTAATATGTTATGAGTATGACCACTACTAAAGTTACTGTGGAAATTTGAATTAAAAAAATATAATTAAAGTATAAATTTGTGTGTTTATGAAAGTCTCAGTTCACATAACCCTGAAATCTTTGTACTCTGTGCTCTTTAACCTCACCATAGAACCCCCCCCCCCCCCCCCCCCCCCCACACACACACATACACACTCTGCACCTGTCACAGTATATTAAATATAAAATGGACAATGACATGAATTCTGTAGCCTTACCTGACAAAAAAAAATATCAAAACTACAACCCTCTCAATATAACACATGTAGAATATACAGTATATGCTTCGTGTGTGTGTGTGTGTGTGTGTGTGTGTGTGTGTGTAAGAAATACTGCAGTTTGCAGTGTCTTCACCATGACACCTGGTTGCTATAGCAACTTAAGAAGGCTTAGTACAGAGGAAGCAGCAGGTATATGCTGAGTAGATGAGAATAAATTGTCAATAAGCTCTTTGGTGCTCCTGAGCTTTGCGTCTTCAGCACAGTCTGAAGAGCATTTCTAGTGTTTAAACCTCAATCACATCACCCAGCCTGCTTGCCTTCATCAAAGTAACAAATATGTCTTCTGTCATATTTAATTCAGCACAGATGTGGCTCAGATGTTCAGCTTGGACCAGGCAAAATATGCATGTTTAAAAAAAAAAACCCACTGCAACATCAATGTAAATGATAAATCAGGGTCGCAGTCGATAAAGAGAATCTCATAATATTTGTATATTAATATGAGGTGCAAACCATTTGATATCATTTTCTAAATGCTGCTGGACATTTTATCTTCTCTGCCTAAATCAAGTATGCATAAATCAAATAAATCAAATCAGATAAGCTGTGTCCTACATAGTCACAAACAATCATTTTGTTCATAGAAATAATGAGTTGAATGACATGAAGTGATTAGATAAGTAAGATGAATTTGGTAAACGTAAGAGTAGCATCTGTTGGGGGAGCGTGATTTCTGTGTGAAAAAAAAAAGCTCAAAAACATTCATTGCTTTTCAGAGATGTGACTTTGGCAAACTTTATCTAAGTTAGACTTCAGAGCAGAAATCCACAAAAACTCAGAACCAAGGGTGACACCCTGCTGAGTCCTTATGTGCAAACACACTGACACGAAACTATCTTAACACTTGTTCACAACCCCACTCTTCATTAACGCCTTTCTGTATTCCGCCTCCCACCATATATCCTGTGGGGATTGATCCAGAAGCCACCAACCTCAAAAACCAGCCTCCAGGTGGCATTTACTGCCTTTTGGAAGGAGAGCTAGAAAACACGTGGGCAGGAATTAAAGACAAAACCCACATAAAACAGGGAACATCTGTTTTCGTACTGGTAGAATATATCAGAGATTTATGACCTGATCACTGCAACTCTCTGGGAAAAAAAAGACTTAACTTGTATTGCAAAATCTATATTAAACCACCAAAGCATACAGAAAAACAAATACTAGTTTCATTTTGCAGTACTACACAGCTGCAACAGTTTACACTCTTTTTGGTTCGTCCACAATTACAGTTAATAAATAATCTCATGAAACTGCAAAATGTCATTTTTCATACCTTTACAGTGCATGTCAGTCTGGTGGCCCTTTTTCCAACACCTTCCAGTTTATTGTGTAATATAATAAGTTAAATACAGTGTTTATTTGGCCAAAACAAGGACATGCTGTAAAAAATAGAGATGCAGAATTACTTGAAATTTAATATTGATCATGATTTTGGATTCCCAGAAATGAACATGATTGTGCAATATTGAACATGCATGCTAGAGAGCAAAGCGAAAGCAAATAAACCTCTCTCTTAATCTCTACCTGACTGAATGATGGTGCTGCAAGCTGTTCCTTGTAGCACACAGCTTGAGGTTTCCTGGACTAGTCATTGCGAGCAAGCAACACTACATTATATAGACAACAAGAATCAAATATTTGGCACAGCAGATGGTAAAGTTCATCCATCCGTGTTTGGAAATAGTTTGGATATACTTAGGGCAATTGTTTTTAAACCAAGAAGTCATGCGGAAAGTGCTGAAAGGATAACTAAGTTGCTCTATTGCCCGAAAGAACATCACAAACTGCAGTACAATGAATGCATGTAGACCAAGAAAAACAACGCAGTGGTTGTTAATGTCAATCATCCAACATCATGACATCATGACACCCAAGAAAGACAGAATCTACAGCACGTCAGAATCCAGTTCACCAAGATGTACTAAAATTATCAACACAGTCTTATTAGCTAAAGATACATGTCCAGTAAACAAAATGACTATGCAAATGTCACAGAGGAAACACAGTCAAATCTCACAGGTGTCCAGCACTTTTCTCTGAGTGCTATTCACATCAATCATGCAAGTGATTGTAGTGAAAGACTTTATTTTGCCTCTTGAGCATATGGGTCAAGTGAATAAACGTTAGTAACAATGTAAAAGTGAAAAAAAGACCTGTTGATTTACCATTGTGTTTTTAATTTTTCTTCTAAGTTAGGTGCACTCAAGTTAGGTGAATAAAGAGGACAAAAAAGCATACTTTTTTATTTCTTAAAATCGGCAACTGTGGCAGCGTCTCGTGATCTGCATTTTGGTTAAAATAATCATAATAATAATCATGTAGCCCTAGTAGAAAGAATACGTTAGAAAAAACTCCAGCACACACTTGCATGTTCTGTATCTTTAAATATTTTAAACTGTTTGACTTACAATCAGTAAGATATAAGACATCCTTTTATCCCAAGGGAAACTTAATTTCTGAATTTAACCCATCTTAGAAGTAATGCGTTGCCACTCTGCAGTGCCTAGGGACTAAAGCCAGTGCCTTGGTCAAGGGCACAGTGAAAATACCAACCTCTTTAGGGCCAGTTTTTGGCAAATGCCAGCTAGATACCCTCACCAATGGTGTGCCAAAGAGGATGAAGAAATATTCTGTCATTGCTCCTATTCCTCATGAAAAGGTCTGGCACTATAGATCAATGTGCCTCACACATTGTTAAAAAAATGTTTGCCTCACACTGCAGTAACAGCTGATGCTAACACCATAGACTCGAAACATACACTGATTCCTGCATAACCTGACTTTTTCAAAATCATTTTTAAACTACAGATTCGGTTGCTGATACTGGTGAGCAGGTATGACTAACCAGGGTACTGACTTTCCCTCCAAACAGGTCAATATTGTCCCTACGGCATTCACTTATATTACAGTTAATATTGTATGTGCACAGTTGTGTCAAGAGTTTCTGTGACGTAGAATTCAGTATTGAGAAACAATGATCCTAAATCTGACATTAAGATGTCACTGATGCTGCGTGTAAGCAAATATAAACATTTTCATATTGATTTAAATGTTGGCCAGTTACTCCAATTTTACATGCTTGGGTTTTACATACTGCGATAGTTCTACCTCGAGCAGAAAGTTGCTCATATTTACTCATGTGGCATTACACCAAATCATAATCTTGCCTAGGGCGCTAAAAGTGGGCCTCGAACTTACTACTGCTTACTGAAATTTGCCATTAGCCAGGGACTCTTACTCCAAATGTTGCAAACTGCAGTAACACTGGGGCATCATAAATACTTTTCTTTGTTTTTTTAAGGCGGCGACTGAACGACGGAGGTAATTAAATAAAGAGACACAAAACCTGAGCATCTCACTTGTCTTTGATTGTGCAATTGATCAAATGCTTATCTTGCTTAAAAGAAGTTCCAGTTTCACTACAGTGATCAATAGAATGAAAGAAAGCAAGCATAATCTAGATAGGCAGTAGCGCTGACCACAGCCAGGCACAGGTGATAAACAGTGAGACACCAACCGATAAACATCACTTACATAGACAGGCATAAAACACAGTAACACTCTGAACTTTTGACTGCAGAAAGCAACACAAAGGTCAGTTATTGTTCTTCACCAAGACTCAGTCAGTTCATATCATTTGTCTTAATCTTCCACTCGGTCACTTATGCCCTCATGCAAAATTATCTGATGAGCACTGACCTTCCATTGCATACTTCATATCTAGAGCAAAGAGACTCCACATGATTTCAGCGCTGATCTTGCCCGCATTCAGCTCCTGCGGAAACCTGTTGGAATTCAAACGGATTTCAATCAGACTCATTTCCGTACAATGACACGCTCGAGTGGCTGGTCTGATGGCCATCCCAGGTCTCTAACGGATGACTTAACAGATGTGGTAGAAGACATCTCATAATCTAATAACCCCCCGCTATTTCCAAACCTAGTTGAATTGGGGCGGAAATGAGTTGTATGTGCGTGCCTTAAAGATGAGAAAAAGTGCAGAAGGAAATGACAAAGTGAAAGAGAGAGAATGAAGGTGGCAACGCATTTGGGAAGTAATCTTCTATTTTGAATGCCTATAGATTTTCAGTCAAAGCTTGAACATGAGATGTCAATGGTTTAATTATCTGTATCTTCAGACAGTGAAGGGAGGACATTTATAGATGGCGGAGCCTTGGTTTGAGAAAGGTCAATTTATCTGGAAATGTTTTACTTTTGCTCCAGGCCGCCTTGTTTCTAACAACAAACTCATTTGTCCGACAATTTCTATTGGAGCAGTAATCATCTGCTCAGCTTGGACACTCCTGCAGAGAAGCAATGCTGAAGTGCACTTACTCACATACACAAAAACTCTGCTGTTCTCCTTTTCCCAACCTCAGGTCTTTTTATTGAGGTAAGGAGCCAAGTCCAAAAGGCTGATTCATTGCACCCAGCGAAGAAGAAAAGTGAACAGAATCCCTGAAACAATTGCACTTTCATCTCTATCACTCTAAGAATCTTTGTTTCTATCTCAGTTATTCCTCAGCCTTGTCATGCAACCAGATGGTGTACTGTAGGTAGGCCAGATAATGAAACCCTCTGTGGTGAAGATGAGCATAATATGTTCTGCCACAGTCTTACTTCTATTTGGTGAAATAAATGGTTTATGCATGAGGTGTTTCTGGGGATATTGCTATGCTTATGCTTTTAAAAACAACTGCAGCATCCACGTTTTCCCCCAATCATAAAATGTATTCTTTTAAATTAGTTTAAATCCGTGAAATTTTCAAGGCTAGTTTCATCATGTAAATATTCTCAACACAGTGCGACAGACTAACATTTTTCTCCCTATGGCTGCAGCGGCTCCTATTTAAAGGCAACAAGTCCCCTCCTGGATTTATCATGAAAAAGCATCTGAGTTGCTGTCACTCTGGAAGTTGACCAGGGGAATGTGGAGGCATTAGGCATGAATATTGCAAATCTATCATTAGACAGTGTAGGAGAGAAAGCTCAGGGCATAAACAGAGTCTTAATAAGCATCGTAAATCAGCAAGAAGAAGGAGAAAACAAAAAGTGGGAGGCATTTGAGCAGATATGTATGAGCGAGGCAGAAAGAGGGAAATATATTTAATCTTATTTTCTTTAAAGGCAAATGACACTCTCTTTCCTTTAGGTCATGAAATTTGTTTATTTTATAAACTACAGTACTGTAGTATTGTGTAGTTTTGAGTCACCCTGCATTTCTTCAGCGTGCCAAGAAAAAACTAATTTGCCCCTTTCTGATTTCTTCTTCTTCTATATGTTATTATATAAATAATAATAAAATACATGTAAAATATTATATTAAATTGCTTATTTTTACACAAAGAAAACCTGAGCAATTAGAAAATGCAGTGTTCAAAATATTGTTTAATTTATTAATAAATTAACTGACATTAACCTTTTTGTTTGGAGAGCTAAGTATAATTTTCCTAGCCACACCCAGGGATAACTGCATCCAGACCTAAAGAATCGAGAAAACATTTCGAAAAAATGTGGGGAAGAGATCTCAAAAAGTAGCACATCATGCCACAACATAAAGAATAGAAAAACTGTAAACCTCACTATGTGAAAGTTTATTTGTCACAACATGCATTTTTCAGGATGGCCCTTTATCGCATGTTATGGTTAGAATCATAAAATATAAGGCTCATCGGTGTATATGCAAGGAAATGAAAATGCATATATTGTCAAGTAAAGAGATACATACTGGTTAATGACAGGGGTGTAAGCTGTCCGGTCTTCATCAATCACAGAGACCATCAGAGTGATGAGTTTTGGCCAGAAGTCCAGGTTTTTTATCGATGGACCCTGTTCCTCCCTGGGAAGGTCTTGCTTCCGGCTCTAAAGGAAAAATTGAAAGTTAAGGTAGAGGCTGAAGCATTTTTATAATGAAATTTCAACAAGACAAAACACAAAAAAAACCTCTTTTTACTTTCTAATGACCTAATGTTCTATTTATATGTTCTCTTTTCAGCATCAGCAGTGAACAGCTTTGATAATGAATGGGAACCTAACACGACTAGTATATGCTCTTTTTCTCAAAAAAAAAAAAAAAGTAACTAAATCTGTTTCATTGCTGTTCTCCTAATGTAAAGTGAAGTTTTGCTGCTAGGCAACAAAGAAGATGGCTGTGAGACATGCAGTGTATTTGTCTTAGATCCAAACAAAGACACGGTAAATTAAGGTGTTTTTCTGATTGTAAATGAGTTTTACATTTTACAGTGGGTAATAGCATGAGAGTTGTTAAATGAAGAGTGGCAGGCATCCCAAAGTGCTCAGCAGGGTAACCAAATCGTTTTACTCTGTGCTCATGTTATGCAAAAAATAATGATGATAATAATAATAATATTAAATAAATAAGTGTGCTCTGTGTTCAGCATGAAATAAGACTGCATTGGCTTATCCCACGAGAGGTAGATTATTAACTGAACTAATTATAATAAACACACATTTCTGAGCTTTTTCTGGCTTCACTGCACACAGTGACATTATTGCACTGTGTTTCAGACAGCATGTCTCCACACTGAGTTTCTTCCACCCACAGGTTTCTGGGAGCTGGAGGATAAAATTACAATGGCTATAACCATAAGTAACAAGGTGTGTTGGTAAATCAAGGACAACAACCTTTCAGTTTCAATATCTAATGTGTGTCCATGCAAATGTGAGTCAAAGTCCACTGCATAAATCTCTTGCTATACTGGGGAGAAAGGTGTTGAATCCAAACCTCTCACTGACTCTGCCATCTGTTCACACCACACTGCGTGCGTCCACACTGATCTCTAGTCACCAAGTAATTGTCCCTGTCGTGCCCTTTATCATAAACAGGTTTTATAGAAAATCAGCAAGAAAACAGCAAAACACTCCTGAGTTTCCAAATTGACAAAAACATACACACACTGAGAGAACTGCATCGTACGCACAAACGATTAAACACCCACGCACAACAATGACAATGAAAAATCTAACCCAGTACTGTGGACATGCACTCCTGATAGGAAGCCATGCACATTCCAACAACTTGCATGCATGACTAAAGCAAAAATGTCTTTCTGATGAAAAGAAAATTTTGTTAAAAAATGAAAATGTTCAGATTAGTCGCTGAATAATTTAGGTTGAATTATTTAACAATCTTCTACATATTGACTTTGGGGTGCAGCACAAAAAGGAGTGCTCTGGAAACATGTGATGAGTCCATAAATCCTCAATACAGTCTTCCCTACAATAATCAACTTGTTTCTAATAATGAATTTTCTCCTTTTAAAGAAATATAAGTCACATGGTGTCGGTATGTCCCACTGACACTGCATTTGGGAAGAATCGTACTAAGATTAGACTATTACTTCTTCAATGAAAGCTTCTATCGTACTGATTATATCCATCCACGTAGTGACACATCTGTCATGGCAACAGTGCGACTGGTCTCAGTCCTATTTCTTCACATATGTATGGTTGCACAGGACCCCTTGGTATCACATTTTTAGTACGCCGAGTACCCTTATTTTTCAGTATACAGGGTTATTGTTGTGAATATGTTTATTTTAACCCAACCACTATATTTTCCAAATCTAAAGAATATATTTTGTTTACTAAGCCTAGCGGATGAAACGAGTGAAATTAAAAGCAACTAATTTAAAATGAAACAAATTGCAGCTTTGTGGTCTGATGATTGGTGTTGTTATTTATGCCACTCCATCTGTCTACTTTTACACTTTTGAAAACGATTATTATAAACAACAGGTTCAACTTCATAATGGCCATCCAAATAATGTCTACAGGTGCACATAATACGTAATATTTTTTTAAACAACTGCAATTTTTCAATAAACAATTATGAAAATAATAATTGGTTATATTTATGATAAACATGAATATAATCAAAGATTTACTAATGATTAACCAATCAGTAAGAAAAAAAGCATAAAAATTAATCAGAATCATGCTGTTTTGGTTGATCTATTAATGATGTTACTGAACTGAGCACATGCTGTTCTGTGTTCATTTGTACAAAGACTCCATTTACACCATGATCTATATAAGATGGCTATGAATGAGAAGTGAAACTAGGCCGGTCAGTGTGATGAGAAATTAAGACAAACAATGACAATGGCAGATGCACTTGTTAAATGAATCATTAAGTCAAATTTATTTGGATAAAGAAGCAATTTCTGAGTTCAAACAAAGCTACCTTAAACAGACCAACAATCCTTATTGGCCTCTATCTGTACTTTGGTAGAATACTGATGCTCACTTCAATGAGAAAGGCAATGGTTTAATGTGAGAGGCCTGAACCATTGGGGAGACATGCCACTATGTATTGGAAGGTAATTTTTTGTTAAATTGGAAACATGAATAATAAAACACATGTCTCTGCAGGTAGTGAGTTAGCTATGCAAAGCTTATCTGTGTGTGTATTTGTGTGTGCAAAAGTATATGCATATACGAAGGACACTGAAGGTTGTGTCATCCCTGCTAAATCTGATGTGGTATGCAGCAAGCTAAAATGTTGTGTGTATTCCCTTTGTTTATTGGTATTCACTTCAAGTAGGTACAAAAATCCACTGTAACAAATCCATTGTCAAACGTGATTAAGAAACTTCTGTCATTTTTATCTTATTTTTATTTTTTTTACTACGCACCCATGGGTTTGACTCCCAGTTTCAGTAGGAAGTCAATATGACAGTGAGCTAAGAGTCCAGTGCAGTTTCTCTACTTCTGCTGCACGGGGTAGTGGGAGCATAGCATAAATATTGATAGCCGTGTATAATTCCTCTAGGGGGTAGCCAGTGGTTTATGTTTATTGTTTAGCTCCTGCAATTCCCATGCAGAAGAAATAAGCATTAGCATACCACTGGCTCCTCATCAATTCTCGCAATGTGACACAAATTACAGAGCCTCTGATTGAAGGATGTTCCCAGAGAATGTGATCAAATTCCCAAGAGAACGAGCTGCGGGTGGAACTGAAACTGCTTCCACGCATTTTAAGGCACAGTGAGAAATGGTTGTGTGTTTAATGCGTTGGTGAAAAATACATTTAAGGACACCGATTCTGAAAACGAAAAGCATCTTTTTCTTAAATACCCCTTTGTGTTTTGTTGGCAAATATGTGATAATGAAGGTAATGTAGCTACCTATCAAATCACTTTGAGAGGCTTGCTAGATAAGTGGCGGAGTGCTGTAGCTTCTCCTTTGTTCCTGTTGCACACAATCATTGAATCCTTTCCTCCCCATACAACACCAAACCGCTTCTGTTCATTTGTCTTCTTGTGCATTAGCATTTGCATTGGCATGTGCATGTGCATGCGTGCGTACATATGTGCATTATTTAAGATGCATGCGCATGTTACCAGATATTTCTAGTGTGTGCACCATCACTGCTGCTCCACATTCCTCCATAGTGGATAAACCTTTTCTGTGATTTCTTTGCCCTCCCTCCAATTCCCCTTCATCTTGCTTTTCAAAATCCTCCCTTTACTGCCAGGATTTAAGAAACAGTTAAGCTAGATTCCCTCAGCCCCTCCTCCCCCGAGTCATTTTACACCCAGGCAGAAGCAGAAAGCTTTGTTGTCGTGTTATGCAAGATTCCTCGTTGTGGCTGGGATATTTCTCTGCTTGCCTGGCCACTGTGTCAGCTCTTGTGTCACCACACTCAGTCACTGTTAGCAACTGGAGAATTGGGGTCTGAGATGTGTTCTATCTGCTGGGCCAAAGGCTACCTGGTGTATGTGAACATAATTTATAATCACAGTGAGGTTTACTTTGGGGTGAAGTGCATGCCTTTTTTTCTCTGCCACCGAAGAAACATTGATAGAGAGGCTGTCTACTGCGAAACTGGTGGACGAAGACGTAATTAGCACCAAGTGTCTATCTCACCGGTTTGGTAATTGCTTACAACCCCTAAGGCTGTTTAAACAAAGGAAACTTATTATTCAACTTTTGAGCAGATTGCACCCTATTACGACCTAAAAAGACATTATCTTCTGTGATGTAAAGGCCATTCTCCCTGGGAAGTAAACCGTAAAATAATCAGCGGAGCTGCCTGTTGACTGATTATTTACTCAGGCGAGGCCAAAGCACAAGTAAACTATCACGCGGAAGTGAGTCTGGAAGAGCCAAACATAATGCAGGACTTGGTGAAGCTACTTTTTGAATACGTAAACAGGTGAATCTGTCAGTTCTCAATATAAAAATGCTGCTCATAGTACTAATAATACTGCATAGTATTTTATATGAATAGTAGTATGATATCATAGTTTCACACAAAAAAACCATCATTCAGAATGAACCTTGTTTTTGTGGTACTATATTATCTGCGGCGACACCTGAGAAAAAAAATCTTCAAAACAGTTGACAAACTTTGTTTTTGTTTTGTTTTTTTACATAAGGAAAGATCTTCCAGACGGTTGGGTGCTTTATACGGCTGTTTTCCACCTACAGCTTCCTTTTCAAGGCTGAAGTCTTTTATACAAAGTCTGCAATAGACACTGTGTACATTTTATTGTCTGATAAATGTCTGTGGGGGATATATAGACTATTGATTTCCAGCCATGCGGGATTGAATATACTTTCCACCATTGTCACACATCAGTACAAAGCAAAATAAAGCTGAAAAGGAGACCATAGTGTCACCTTTATTATAGGCTGGAGGTTTTACCTGATAAAGCTGTGCTGTCAGATAGATGCCAACACTTGACAGACCACGTTTTTAAAAGAAAGTTTTTAACTTGAAATTAAATGATTCCGAATTAATAACCACGTTAAATGTTATTGTTACTATTGCTTCTACAGTACTTTTCACACTGATGTCAGTAAAACTCAATTAAGTACCAGTTATCTAGTTATTGGTGTGTGCCTTGCTAGTTAATTAGCAGATGTTGAGTTGCTAGTTTGTAAATTACGAATGACTGCATGAACTGTGAGTTGTTCTCATTAACATTTAGGAGCTGTTGCTCAGACTGTGTTTACTCGTCAAATCAAGAAATTGGGAAAATATTACATTAAAAAGTCATTATGATAACAATAGGCACATTAAATTTTTATTACAGTACTTGTCATTACCCTGTGTGTACCATCTATAAAAACACATCATCTTTGCAGAAATTGTCTTTTTTCTCCTGTGAATGGGCCACCATCAGAGAGGTTATAGTTTTCAAGCCCAGGGAGGCCAAAGTAACCACAACCATAATAAAATAAATAAAACATTACAGAGCTGAACAGGTGGCAAGCAAATCCCATTCCAGAATTCTAGTGAACAAATGTGTTTTAAAACTGCTGTTTAGGAAGGAGGAAAATTGGAAAGTGTTCACTGACCCTAGTGTTTCTCCTGCAGCAGGTCTACACACAAACTGCTGTTATATAACTGCACAGGTCTGCAGATGCCCTGCACATGAACCGTGCTGTGATTAAGCCACCTGACCCTCTTTTTTTTCTTCTTTTCTGAATTAAACAATCCATGCATAACTACATTACTGTACCCAACCTTTACTTTAGCTGTTTACATATAACTTAATATCAAATCACAACAGCAGTCGCCTCTGTGCGGCTTTATATTGTAAGGTAGAGACCCTACAATAATACAGACAAAGCTACAGTGAAGCTGGAGGATGGACGCTAACTTTTTTCCACTCGATAAAAGTTACATGAAGGTTCCCGATGGTTGTGGACAAATGCAATAGCATGGCAGGATGCTGTAAACGGACCAAACTTCAGTCAGGAGAACAACTGAGATAATCCATCCACAATACGAGGTTAGTCATTAATATACTGCAACAACATGGGAATAGAGGAGCTGCGAGAGAATTCAACATTAATGAATCAAGAGTACGGAAGTGGAGGAAGCAAGAAGAATGAGATGAGTAAAGTTTGACTTCTCTGACTGTTTTGTTTCGCTTCATGCACCTTATAATCCGTGCGCCTTATGGTTCGAATAATACGGTACCTATCTTTCTTTCACTGTATCACAAGCTAACTTTAGCCAATAACATGTCTGAGGAGCTTCAAAAGTAAGCAGTCAGTGTAGTATAAACAAGTGTATAGTTAGCAAGCCATTGAAGATTACTAGTACACAGCTTGAGACCTAGCATGAAGCGTTCTCATGTGCGTTCTCTCACTTTGCGCAAAGCATCTGATTTTGTTGTTTAGGAATGTTTAAGTTTAAAAGTGCAGGCCTTAGTGTCATTAAAAGAGATACAAGCCAGTTACCTGATCAAGGAGCTGGTTGTATAGCTCATGACAATTATCAAAGATGTATTTATAGGTGGAGTCTAGACAGGCTTTGACACAGTCCTTCACCACCATACTGGCTCTTGGTGGACTCTGGAGTTCTTGCACCTGCAAACACACAGAAATACATACAGTGTTTAAAAAGTATGCCTTCACATTCAAACATCCTAGGTTTGTTAGCAGTCCATTCAACATGAAAATCATCCAGATCATAGACATAATGCTAGCAACCCTAATCAACACCTTATCACTTGTGCAAAAAAGGGCAACCTACTCTATGTACTATATATAGTAACTGACATGTAAGTGAACTAGCATTTAGGTACATGTGCAGTGTATCACATACTAACACAGGGGCTCCACTGTTTGAGCAGCGGTGCATACTGTATACACAGTGAGGCTCAGCATGGCTATGGCACAGAATGAAAGCTTTGGTAACCTAAAGTGACAGTTTTCATTCCTTTGCTCGCAGCTGCCATCTTAGCTATGCCTCAGTGCGCTAGCGCTACAACCCGACTCCCACAAAGAACGTCGGATGGAGCCGTGCTTTTCATATACCAGGAGACAAGTCAGCATACTCTTGGGGTTGAAGGAGGTAGAGGAAACAACCATAGCTGTTTATTGATGAATGAAGTTTAACACAACTCCACTGCTTTAGCCTCAACTCATGTGGTTGTGTAACAATAAATGGTTTGGTTTTTAAGTAGTAGAAGGTTTAAGGAGTAGAAAGTGAAAATTCTAATGTATATCAGAGGTATGCAAAGTGCTCCGTTATCATTTAGTGCAAGTTTATGTCTCTTTTAGTTTTTTCTTCAATTACATCCTTGTGTTCCCCTTTCACCCCTCAGCTTGTCCACTGCCCATCCACCCTTCACTGTCACACATAAAAACACACCTTCATCCTGAAGAACGTGATGCTGGTCAGCAGATCAACAGTAGATTTCAGATCTTGGAGACGCTCTGGGTTTCCCGCAGGGAAATTATCCTGATTTAAAACAGAGAGAAAAATTACATAAGGAGAGAGGACATCTTGTTGGAAGCAGCCTTGTAACGTCACACACCTCCGACTACCATGTCATATCGCTTAGGCCAAATATTAAAATTGATTACAGAGCAATACCCAGCAATCATAACAAAATGACTGTCTGTCTAATCGTTTAGTGGACAAGGGAGGTCTCTGCTGATGAAAACCTCTATTTCAGGGCCATGAAGTCATCAGGCAGTGCAAAGCACCGTGACGGAGAGCATATAAAGCCCTGACAGCTCAGAAGAAAGGCATCGCTGGCCCATACATTATCCTACTTCTCCTACTCTCTCAGTGCTCTAATAAAATTTTGCTTGTTTTCAATCCGTCCTCTTCCTTGTCGATGAATGCACATGGGAGACTCAGGAAGTAGAGCCAAATCTTAACGCCGCCTTTAGGCTCGACAGCACAAGCGCAGGAGGGGTTTTTTATGCTAGACGACCAACAGAGGCAAAACTCGTCTGACATCTTAACGATGTCAACAGCATACAGAATTTGATTGGGTTTCCAAGAATACACACAATAGACAATTGAGGTTTTTAAAAAGAAATGTTAAACACAACCCAGAGGCAGGTCTCGAATCTATCCAACAGAAAATGCAGATGACCTGTTAATGTTTCACAGTCAGTCTGCAGTCTACCGAGACATTGCAGTATATTTCTCTAGACCCGTGATTAACAGGAAAAGTCCATTTTAGTGGTGAAAGTGTAGACCCCAATAAACAAAGCTTGACACACATTTTGCATAAGCAAATGTAGATCACGTATTCTATATTTGGCTGCTGAAGTGGGAAAAATAGAGAAGAGAGAATCAGTAGAGGCTGTTTCTTCTTCAGATAAAACGCTGTTTGTGTTGCTGCCTTTTATATGAACAATACAGTTCTTTGAGGGTTTCATCATTTCTCTCTAGATAAAAGATTCCATTCAGTTTACATTTCAAAATGAAATTTATCCAGTTGCCAAGGGACTTCTTTTTTTAGAGTTATTGGGAAAATACATGGTCATCAGTCACTTTCTTTGCCTTCTTTTTTCTACTTATGTAGCCTTGAAACACAACATTTGTACCTATGAAACAACTGCTCTATACTGTAGTGTCACCATAGCCTTGAAACTTGGTGTGTCCGTATGTACTCAGACCACACAACAACAGCTCAGTATGTGCTTTAGTTGTTA
This sequence comes from Mchenga conophoros, assembly GCF_057382185.1. Taxonomy (NCBI): domain Eukaryota; kingdom Metazoa; phylum Chordata; class Actinopteri; order Cichliformes; family Cichlidae; genus Mchenga; species Mchenga conophoros. The sequence continues at coordinate 12,286,960 of NC_140526.1, forward strand.
TGTGTTGGTACTGAGTAAAACTAAAAGACTGCAATAGGATTTGTTGTTAAAACAAAGGTAATCCACTGAGGCTGATGAATTTCTCAATTAACATTTAACCTAATCTGTGGTTTCTTATTTTAACAAAAGAGGCAATAACAACTCTTGGTATGAGAAGAAAATCATCTCAGAAAGAACTTAAACTGCACTCCAGAAATGTTCAATTTTCACTATTGCCAGTCTGCCTTTCAGTGATAATGGAGGTCTGATCCATTGCTGAGTTATACAATTAAATTTCATATTGCATTTAGGGAATATTTTAAATGTATTAATTCCAGCAGTTTCCTCAACTTAAAATTGTAATATAGGTGTGTAATTATGGTGACTAATGTCAAGTAAAATCAAGTGCTTGTTGACATTCACTTTAGCAGCTGTACAGAACATAGCATCTACATTCAAATATTATGACCTCACCTACCAATCTAATTTGATATCTGACAGCCAGTTTTGAATGCAGCTGGCATGTTTTTACAAAAAAAGGACTTTATTACTGATTACACCTAAAGCGGGGGATTTCTAAAAAGCGGGCTACTTTAAACAGCTCAAAATGGCCCATACTTGTCAATTAGTGTTACAAAGTACAAGATGTTAAATTCTAATCTGCAAAATCACTCATTTATTACTGTTCAAGTGCTGCTGCTCTTAACTTCAGGTCTTTCTAACAGGAGCAACAGTGGTGGTGTAAGAATTTTGTCTAGCTCAACCTCTGACTATGCTTGAAAACACAATGCTGCAACTAAGAGCTCATCAACAGAAAAACAAAGTGAAAAGAAAGGAGAAAAAAAATTTATTGTCCACAAATAGACAAGCATACTAAAAGTCTAAGCATTCATCTCTGCTCCAGGAAGAAAGACATAAGCATTGCCTTACAAAGATGACAGAAAGTCCATTATGAGATGAAATGAGGAGTGAATGATGCTGATTAGCTTTTAGTTCTTTGTCTTTGCTCTAGTGTATACTGAAAATTATGTTGGGCCAGTGCTTACAATTAGTGCAAAATTCCAAAACACTACCTGCTTAACACATAAAAAGAAAAGTTAGAGCAAGCCTACCATTTACAGCATGAACTGTTTACAATTTCAGCTCAGACGCTGTAAACAATACCCTGTACACTGTACGACTGATGTTAGGAAAGGCTCGAATATTCCACAGACAGTGAACAGTTACACTGATTTTACATGTGTCTGTTCTTTGGATACCCCCCAAAAAACATTTTTCCTGCTCTCCCTGTCACAGCAGCATGTTAAGTTTCCATTAAATTCAAGTTATTAAATTCCTCCAGTCTATTTTTCTAAACTGGTGACCTGCCAAGCACCACTACTTTAGGTAATACCCAGACTATAGACAAGTACCTCACACAATCCTACTTAAAAAAAAAAAAGAAAATTCAAATGTTTATTTTTGCCAGGTATGGAATGGAGCAAGTCCAGCTAATCAAAAGCAGTCATGTACTGTTGAGTGCTGGAACACATCATGGGAGCTTTGAACTGGAAACAATACACTCTGACCATGAAGACATGTGGTATGCACCTCTACTTTTGCATGCCTATTGCTATAAGGTATAAATACTGCATTTAGGGGTTGCATATTAGATTTTATACACCTTTTAGATTTTCAAAGGCCTAACTTAACCTCCAATAAAAGTAGTTTTTAGTTGTTTTGCTGTTTCAAGTAGACTGAGGTTTATGCTGTAATATACTGAACTTGTTTTTTTTCCTGAGTATGTCAAATTTATAAGAGACCCCAAAAAGAACCAGAGAACAGTGGTTAGATTATATTTCTCATCTGACCTGCCCTTTCTACACAATAAATCCAGCCAAGGTTATGAACATTGAACGCCAGTATCTTATTCATTCCACTTTAGTTCGTTCTGTGCCCTTTCAATAAATAAATATAGTTGTCACAGAAGTTTCTTATTCTCTGCATTCTGTGAAAGGTGACACTAGCTCTTTTCTTCAGCTTGGATTTTTTACACTTTCTGCCATAAATTTCAAAGGGCTGGCTCTGGATTAAGCAGGTTCTGCTCTGGAAAGAACAAGATTACTCTAAATGCGCGCAACAATGCAGGCGTAGCTTTTGTTTTCTGAAAGTTTGCTTCACAAGCTTTGAAATTATGTTCGGGTGCTATGTGGGAATCATATAAGGGTAATGTTTGAATAAATGCAAATGCTTTAACAAAATCTTGTTGGTATTAACTGTTAAGCATTTATTTTTTGTTTTGTTCATTTGATGCTTTATCCAATCCATAAAAAAGGTGTTAGTAAAGAAAGCTGACGTAGTAGTGCTGTGGAAAGCTACAGGTGCATTATTAGATTTTTTTCCCACAGGTTTTGGAAGCAGAAAGAAAAAACTGCTGTTTGCATGAAGTTCTACTATACAGAGTTTCATTTTGAGACTATATGACAAGACTTAGTGTTGCTCACTGAACAAACATCACTTTATATCAAACTGCCCAAACTCAGCCCACATCGTGCTCTAAATGCTGAATTTTTATGCACGACCCAGTGAACCCCAGTGAAATCCCAGCTGGGACAGACTGGCCATATGAGGTGTCACCGTGTATCAGGAGTATCAGACTAAACTTGAAGGGGAAGAAATGCATATGTAGCAAAATGTAGAGTGGCACTTGCAACCTGGCTCCCTCACTGCTGATTCAAGTCCTCTGTTTTACAAAAGCAAACTCGATCTCCCTCAGAATGTCATTATAGGGAAATCCATACTGTGAGCAGGCGGAGAAGCCAGATCTGAATCTTATTACTGTCCAATAGTGGCAGGCGGGCTCTGTGGGATGGCTTCAGAAAGTGAGAGAATGAAAGAGAAGGTATAAACTGTGTGTGGATGTGTGTGCATGAACCACTGGTCTGTGGCAGGTTTGACAAGAGAGCAGCAGGGCAGTGCTGGCAGGTGAAGCCAGTGCGATATACTGTGACTTCTCTCAGTGAACGTGTCATTGCCAGATGACCAGGCCATCTGAAAATAAGAGAGGCCATCTCTCCTACACTTAACTCTCTCTCCTTCTCTGTCTACCACCCATACTTTTCATTCGTCTTCTGTTACTCCTTCCCGCTCTTTCCAAATTCATCTCATTCCTTCCAAATGTCTCCCTCTTTGTCCAAATCCTTTCTCCTCCAACTCCTTCTCTGCTTCTTTCATCCACTTCTCTTTCCAAATCCTCGCGATCCCTCCCTCACTGTTTGCAACTTCATTCTCCATTTACCGTTTAGGCGCACACTGCTGCTTTTCGGGTGTGTCTTTAATCACATGTGGCTTCACACTGATGGCTATGGCAAAGAACAGGGGGACTGAAGCAATCACCCACTTAACGACACATTGCCTTTTGTGTTACATTAAAGGTGAGTGGGTCATCTTTCAGCTACAGTTCACTGTTTCCTGCCTCCAGCTAGAGAGAAGCGTGGAACTGCATGCTCTCAGGTGCATACCTGTGTGTGCATGGCAGTATAGCGGGCTTGTATGCAAATATATTAAATAGACAGAGAAAAAGCGGGAGAAAAATATGTGTTTATATTGTATATCTGGAGGTGAGCAAATCTACATGCACAGGGTATGGAGGGTAAGGAAAATGGTGAAAAAAATGAGTGCGTGACTAAGTATGTGGTATGTAGCAGGACGAGCTCTTCTAGGATTGCTTTAGATTTAGAATTTTAATTTAAAATATGAAATAATTTGCATCCAGATAATAGTCTCAGGACAACTGAAGAATTACTCTCTTTTTGTATCAACATTTCTTAAAATGCACATCTCATGACGATACATAAAAAAAATTAGGATGTCTTGGATACACAATGATGCAAAACCACTAGCTGAAGACATTTTTATTTAGAAAAGCATTTGATTAATTTCTTCTTATGCTGTTTTTATAGTTTTATTGTTTTACATTGTTTTTATTTACTGTTATATTGTTTTTATATTCCCATTTCCTGTGTTGTAAAGCACTTTGTGATTTTTATCTGTGAAAAGCGCTTTATAAATAAATTTTACTTACTTACTAGACTGTCAAACTAACTATATTCATATTTATATTGATTAAAACCATTATATTAAAAATTAAACATTAATATTGTTTAAACGCCCATACAATGATACTAAAAACAACTGTGTAACTGTTGTCTTTGCACACTTTCATACAGTTATTGTTCAAACCACTCTCTATCGGCATGACCTGGTAGTAACAGTTTTGTTAATTTGACAATAAAAACAGCACATAATCAACAAGTTATAGAATAATTTAAGTTACATTACTATTGCAAATAATTCATTGTAATTTTCTATGATATATACCAGGATAAATATAACTTGATAAGGTGAAAAATAGGTGAACTATATGGTCATCATGGTGATACTGAACAGCTAAAATACATAGATGGAGAATTATCATAAAACAATCATAACATGATCTATTACAGTGGGACTGAGAGAATTAACTATTGAAGGAAGAAGTCATGATAGTCCCAGAGTTTCAGAAATTATGTGTACAACAGCATTTCTGATATTCACTGTCTTTGAGCTCCTAATTCACTAAGTAATTAAAAGTAACATATTATAAAACTAATGCAGACATTGTGTTGCAGATCTTGGGACACATTCATTGAGATTTGTTAAATTGCAACGTATTATACATTTGGAATATGGTTAACAATATATCTGTTTTTCTTTATTTACCTATATAAATATTGGTTTTTGCATGCACGTAATTTTATACACAATATATTTTTCTACTTCAGTAGTCAGTGATACATCTATCACTGGGGAGAAAACAGCATAAAGCAGAAGCAAGACAACATGCCAGTGAGGTCATAGAGACGTGTAATAATGTATAACGGTGAGAGCAGTTTACATCAAACGCGTTCATGCTATGGCTTTAACAAGTCAACCAGGAAATTTTTACATAAAGCAGGACAATCAGGCTCACAGAAAGAAGCTGCCTGATGTGCATTGTTCAGGAACAAGGTCCAGGCAAATGACCCTGATGTATGAACCCATATCACAAAATAAATAGGCGCACAAGTGTTACCTCCACTGGGCTCATATAGTGAAATGATATTTCCCACCATGTGCAACAGACAAAATATTAGAAGCACGTTTCCCGAGACCAGAACAGTTCAACACTAGGGTCACTATACTATAGATCTGAATCGATATCTCTATACCATAGTATTAATAAAACTGATAACATCTACAAAGATTTATTACAGGACACTTTAAAGGACTGAACTAGCTTGCACGCGTAACAGACATTTACAGTATTGCCTCATGGTACAACATTTTGATAAATCGTAACTTTGATTGCCAGTAAGGCAATCTGATTGTTCCTTTAGAAAACATAATTAGTAGGTTGTTCTTTTCTGCAGTCTGTCCCTTGCTGCTAAACTGTATAGTTAATTTAATGAAGAAGTTTCTGACGCTGGACACTGCAGATGAACCATCAAAGGAAAAAGGAAGAAGACATGATTGCCTCATTAATTAAGAGCCCAGTTTAGGATTTAGCACTTATGAAATACCTTTGTTCTTTATAACAGTAACAATAAATTCATATTTGTCTGCAGATTATAGTCTCTGGGTAGAAAAAAAAATGGAGCTAACAGCCTACTTTATAGATATTTTCAGGATGTCCATTACCAGAGGCAGAGTGCTGGGCACTCTTTACTGGATCTCTTTATTGCACTAAGTGGACCACTATTTTTGAGATGATGGCCTCTTGACATTGTGGGCTGATTACTGATGTTTATGTGCCTGGATCTACCAGGGGCTGAGAAAACTGCAAAAACTGAGAGGCCATGTTTTTGTACATTTGATGCAACAATTTTGTTAATTATGGCATCAACAATGAATGCCATAATGCCTATGTCTAAATATAGACAATGTATATCTATAATTATTCTTTTCCGGATCATGCTTTTTAGGTTTTCCCTTCTTTTAGCACAGCTTCATACTATTAATATTGTACATAGTCCACTTGGTAAATGTCATCCTTGGCATGACATCACAACATTTACCAATGACATTTACCGCACCTTAAGCCCCAATATTTTGCGCATTTAACACCTTTGCACTTGGGATTAAGATCCATCTAAGAAGGAACCGTATCCAAGAAAAAGAAGAATCCACATGCATTTGGCATTAGCAACAAAGTGTCACTGTGCCACACTAGATAGTCAAAGGAGAATGTAATCCAAACAAAGGTGACTCCATCTGGAATTTGTGATGTAATGGGTACTTAGACCATCTTTACAGCAATAAGGAACATAGAAAAGAAAATGCCAAGTGATGAATAATATTGAGATAGACTCACTATTCTCAGAATATTTGCCTTAATCCCCGTCCTTGTATCCAGAAGGCAGTTGTCTGCTCCCTAGAGTGTTTTGTCCTTCAACCGTATCACTCCTTTGTTTTACCTGTGTATGTCTAAGTCTTTGATCTTGCCACCCCCAGGGCTGTCTTCCAGACCCTTGATGTTTTTACCTTTTGTATCTATTTAACACCTATAGGTATCCCACTGCCCCTGTCATCTTCTTGTGCTTCTGTATAAACAGTATGATTTCTCAGAGGTTTTGGGTCAGCTTACCTTCCAAGACTGACATTCTGTGCTGGTAAGCCTAGCGTATGCTTAAATACTTTAATAAACATTCCAACACAGCAAACTCTTAAGAAACAGAATTGATTTTTACATTTTTAACACATGTAGCTTTCTTTGTAAAAAAAAAGAAAAAGAAAAAGAAACAAAGAAAGAAAAAAAAATTTAATGCAATGGCAGTGTATTAGATGAGAGACATATATTACCATCCAACAAATACACTCCCTGGTTGCTCCATTAGATATATCTGTTCAATAATTAGTTAATACAAATACCTAATCAGCCAATTAGATAGCAGCAACTACATTAAGGGATGTAGACATAGACAAGATAACCTGCTGAAGCTGAATTGAGCAACAGAAGGGGGAAGAATGGTGATTCATGTAACTTTTTACGTGACGTGTTGAAAGTGTCAGATAGGCTGGTCTGAGTATTTCAGAAACTGCTGATTTTCCCACACAATCCTATCATGCCAATTTCTGCTGTGACATTCAGATGGTAGAGCCAGAATTTGGCATAAACAACGCGAAAGCATGGATCTTTCCTGTCTTTTATCAACAGTTAACTTTGGACGCCTTAATACCAACCAAGCACCACAAACATCACAGCAAAAGCGGGTTAACCCCAGTAGTAGAGAGGTATACTTAATAAAATGCCTGATGTGCATATGTACATATGTAAAACAAGCAGATATCAAACTGTCAAACATTACCAACGTCATATTTTTGTACTGACAGATGCCACATAAACATGACTACACACAAACACACACACCACATGTAAAAATCTAATACATACCCGATATTTGGAGAGGTCGATCCTCAACGAGTTGTGCAGCTGGTCCAGTAATTTGACAAATTTCTCCCTCTGCAAGGACAGAATTGTATAATTCAGTTTGGAGCATCACCTCAAAAGTATTGTGCCTAAACATTTCTTACACTGCATGGTGTGGAGCATATCTTCGCCCTAGTAATTCAGTTTTATTTGCTGGAACAAGATTTTGTCATTTTGCAATATTGCCAGCGTCAGCTTGTTGGCTAAAAATATTATATGATGCCTTACAACATTAACTTCTGAGATGTTGCTGATTTTATACAAAACTTATCTTCCACTAGAACTATTAAAAACAAATAGTGAAGTCAACAGTTCAATATCAGCTTGTAGAAAAGTAAAACATGTCACTTAAGTCTGACTGTTGCCAATAGAAATTACATTTTTTTATGAACACTATATTACACTACGGTTGGCAGACAGCAAGAAAGTATTATGTGTACTTACCCCAAAGTTAGAGGCAGCAAATCGGTCTGAAGCAGAGGCAGTGGTTGTGGTGGTGGTAGTGGGATGGGCGAAGTAGGAATTGATATTAGCAAGCAGGTTGCTCATTACTGCTGGCACCCCAGGACACATGTATTTGGCGGACAGACAAGAGAAATGCCTGCAGAGGAGAATAAACAGCTATTATCCTACAACAAGTGGTTGAGAGAGTAAGAAAAAAAGGCATGATTTCTTCACAAGGGAACATAAAACAATTACATGAAAAAGTACAACTTAAGATCCCACATCAACTGGGCAATTTCAGAAAGAAGCATCAAGAGCTCAACACGCACTTACATAGTGGTGAGAAAAAAGGCTGAAAAATATTCTGTGTTACTGCAGTAACCACAATAAAAAAAGAAAGTGAGAAGACATAGAGCAGTAGAGTATTTCCTCATCATATTTCAGCTTCCTGTGGCTGAAGGGAGAACATATTTTAATGTTCCAAACAATTACTTCTGTTAGAAGAGTTAGTTAGTGCAAGTAGACCACTGCCCGTGTTCATGCAGTAAAATGTGTCTTCAATGAGTATCTATAGAAAATTGTGTCATAAATCAGACTGAGCTGTATAACCTATACTGTTAACGACATAAGGCTGCAAAGTAACAGATGGAGCATATAGGTTTAATAGTAAATCAAGGGAGGTTCAAAGGAGGAGAAATTAAACGTGTAAATTTAACTGAGAACCATTAATCCTGTATTTTTAAATATCACAGAGATAGACTCCAGCACAGTATTTGAACTGCTTAGCTGAAATCAGCCCAACAAAAATTAGATCTCAGTACTGGATGGTGCTTTAAAAATAAAGCAAGGGAGGGGGTGAGGATGGAAATGAATGAGAGCTCTTTTACTGCTGCAAACTTGACATCTTCCTGCTACCTTTTCTAATCTCCCTAGATCCTTTTTTGATTCTGTGACTTTTAGACTACACACAGTAACAGCGGCACATGCCACTTTGGATTTGGCATAAACTTGCCCTTTCTCTCTACACACATCTGAGCAGCGCTACCCAGCAGTAATTAAGTGGTGGAGCCTGAGAGGCCTAGTTTGAGCAGGGATCTATGCCTGAGTGAGGAGCATATGCTCCTTTTAACACTCCATCCTGCTGCTCCACAAGCCATTTGGAATGCATCTTAAATCATAATGCAGCAGGATGTTGTTATTGTAGATAGTATACCGCATATAAAATTAATAGGTGCAATAATCTGTATGTTTACTTTAATGCATCTCAAAACCATGCACACTTGAGCTGCCTTTTCAGCCTCAGGCATGACCCATAGCAAACAAACATTTGGATGCATGAGAGCTTAAAGCAAGATAAAATAAGCTGAACTTTATACATTTAGTATGTTTTAGCACCACTACCTTTGAGGCAAATATTGTACTTCAGTCTTACAGTTTTAGATACTACCTTAAAGATTACAACTTTGCATGACCTTACATATCACCAAATTACATTTATGATAATTTAAAGTATTACATGTTAGTATTACATGAGTTGGAAAAATATTTAGGAACCAATTGATTTGTCACTGAGTCGAAATCTGGGCTGTAAAAGAACTGGACAGGTTGTCTCATCTACTTCTACTTGCCGTAAAGCACTTAGTTGCTGCCATGTGGTTGGCTGATTAGGTATTTGTATTAACTAACAGTTGAACAGGTATATCTAGTGACGTGGCCAGTGAGCTTCAAGGCACAGCGATGGGAATATACAAATACATACAGGACTCGATATGCTGCTGTAGCCAACAATGCGACGCAGTTAAAATTAGCTGAAGCTTAAATGCCTACAGTGAGCACATTAATGCACATTACAATATTACTATTGACAGAATAGTAAAGATGACATACAAACATATATGCTCTCATTTAAGGTTTTGAATTCAAGATTTTTATTTTTAGTGGCGTTTTTTTCACATGGTGGTATTATGAATTTAATAGGATTCAAATCCACAGATTTGAGCATGTCTAAGAGTCGGGCATTTAGACTGAAAACAGACATTTTGAAACTAAGAACATCTTGCTGAGTGAGTCATCACTTCCACAGAGTTATGTGGAGTAACGGTAGCAGATTTACTCCCCCTTCTTCTTTGTGGAGCGGACACACAGACACACATACACACACAAAAACACAAACACGTTCTCATTGGGAGGCCGATTTAATTACTCTGCTTTCAGCCTCCAAATTACCCAGGAGCACTTGGGGTTAGGAGAGCAAAGTGAATGATGCAAAGAGAGTGATGATGGCATCCGCTGAATTCCCATGGTGCTTTTAGAGCTGGATCTCCTGAGCCTATTTCCAAGAGGGAAGACATTGCCTCCCCTAAAGTTATCCTGCTTTGGTTTTTTACTAGCGGGTGAGATGTACTACACACTCACATATCATTTAATGGGTTCAGATAGCTAGGAAAAATGAAAAAAAAAAAAAGATGATGAGAGATGCGGACAGGGAGACAGGTGATAGTGTGCGATGAAGAAAAACGAAAATGAGGGAGGGGTATGCCAGGAGTTGTTGTAAAGGGCACCGGAGGGAAAGTGAGCCTTCACAGCTGCTGTGATTTACGCAGTCATGATGTCAGGAGTTACTCTGAGTCAAGGTTCAGCGATGAAGAAAACAGAAAGGTAGGACCTTTCATAAATTCCTGATGAAACATAATGAGAAACACCATGGTTAAACAAGGTTCAAGCCTGAAGCATTAACTCCACGTGATAAAGCGGGTAATCAGGCCACTTACTGCCCTTAAATAATGTGGCTATCCCTCATATGATACAATGAACTGTCACAGTGAATCAACAACATGTCAGCTAGCAACTCTCCATCAGTTTGCTGCACCAATATGATCCAACATGTCAACAATGCTTGTGCTATAGTTGGGCTGTTGTTGTAGCAGCTGCACCCCTTTCTTGTGTGGATATTGTGTGATAACAACTGATGGATTTTGGAAACAATTAAAACTGACTTTGCAAGGTTAAAAAGAAAGTCAGCTGCATGTTTGCCCTACAGGGCCAGCAGGAGAAAAGATAAAGTCCACAGGGTTAAATCATAATCGGTAAGAGAGTAGGTGGTGCGAGAATCAAACATACTCAGAGGTCAGTGGTTAATAAATGAAATTAACAAATTTTAAGCAAATAATTTGAAAATAATTCTCAGTCCTGTTTGATCACTTGATTTTCAAACTTGAAAGCAAAAATATGAGTTGAGCCTTCCATTCAATTTGCCAACAATCTGTGTGTAATTAGGGTCTGATTTAGTTAGGCAGCAGTTAATTACATAGTCAGCTAGTGGGACTGCCCAACAAGTGCAGTGGGAACAGAGCTTAAAAGGTGTACTTCGCTGGTGCTTTTCAAACAACAGCTCATACAGAAACCAGATTGCAGAGATACTCAATGACTCATTATTAATGAATTAGTGCAGTAAAAGTCATTAGCAAACAATAGATAATAGCTGATATAATGCAAGAGACTATCTTTACCTGTTTAATTCTAAAACCCATTTTTTATTTCAACTGGTAAAGGATGCTTTATTCTCTGTGTTTATCCACCTATGTGATATACTGAAAAGTATCTTACTATAATACAGTATTTTAGATATATATATAAATTATTAAGGCAAAATTTTAATTAAATCCCCATATAGGCATCTCCCCTAAAACATAGAAAATGTCAATCTGCCCATCCACGAACAGCTCCTTGACAATACTTCACATACGTGGCACACAGGCACATCTTGAGGATTTATCTACATCAAATATTATGACACCATCGTGCTCCCTAGCAGCCACCTACCAATGGGCTGAAATGTCTCATTTATAGCATTTATCCAGCTAGAACATCAAAAACACTTGATCCTTTTTGAGTCATGACAATAACATCTGATATGCATCTACAGAAGTCGAACACTTGAAATCTCTCTTTGACTGCAGAAGGAAGAGCTGAGCAAGCCACCTTGGCACACAAGTACACAGTAAGCACCTAAAGGACCTCATCTATATCAAATATGATGATGTTGCCTAGCAAACATCTGGCTCAAATTACAAATTTTTTTGCAATCATGCATCTATAACATCTATATTTTATTTTGAAGTTATGAAACGGTCTCAAACTTTGGCACATAGTCAAGCAAGAGATAGCTTAAACATACTAAGTTTTACATGAGATAATATAGCTTCAAGATAGCCAGGCTCGTGTATAGACAATTAAAACGGAGAAGTAAACCTTAATTAAAGATCAGTTATTTTTCGTACTAATGTCACTGCGGTAGTTCCTGACTAGCTCAGTCAATGTCACACAGAGCAACAAGTGGTTTGCATTCACTTTGTCTCTGTGGTGGAACCAAGCTATAAATGTAGAGTTTAAATAACAGTGTAAAAAAGAGTTTTTTATAAGAGTATAGTAAACACAAATATTTTAGAACAGGAGAAATCCATTCAGCCACATACAATACAAAAATAAACTTGGGAATGTAAAGCAGTGCATCTGGGTTGAAGCTTAGAGGATTAAGTAAATACGCTGTGCAAAGACAACAAAATAAATCTGCTGCTAGTGAACTGGATGATGGATACATGTATTGTGCAGACTTCTAAAGTGTTAACAATTGCTTTAACACAGCACAATGTCAAATGTCACATCAATGACCTTGATCAATATTGAAAGGTTTTAATGTTTCCAGTGGTGTCACTGCAGGGGAATGTGTTTGGGGGTCACGATGGAGACAAAGAGATAAACATTTATAGACAGAAAGGGTCACAGAGGATCACCGACACAAGCAAGGAGGAAAACAACACTGTTTGTGTGCCCATGATCAATGTGACAAAGGCAGGTTAGGAGGTTTTTCCATGAGACCAACAATTAATCAATCAAACTTGGGAGCTCGATAGTTTTCCAAGCTCTGATTCTGCTGAGGAGACATCTTTACTACTCCAGTTCTCCTTCGCTCGTCCTTCTCACATCTCCTTTTCTCCTTCCACTCTGGTAAATGAGACACTGACAGATTGGTGAGGTAAAAGGCCATAGATCAGGGTAGTACTAACGTCATAGCCTGATAGATGGATTCCACTCCGTATCTCATGGCAAACTCATCCACTATCTCCTGCGACACATCGTCAAAGTAGACCTTCCACGCCTCTTCCCCTTTCACCTGCGGGATCTTCACTACCCCGCTGTTCTTCACCTCAGTCAGATAGTGGAAAAGGTTCTGTGAGTGGCACGAGAGATAAGAGAGGAACAGGTTAGGGTGATGGAGCACGGTGTCATGACAGTTTTTTTGGGTGGTGCATGCCAGCTGATGAAAAACCTTATCATAGCTGTAACTGTCTTTATAAACATGATGCTTAGAACTGTGGCAATGATCAGTGGATTAGAGCAGCAACCTTTCCTAGTACCAAATCAAATGCTGATTACCTCGTGTAAACAGGTGTACTGGCCATGAGGAGGAACCACGTTCTCCTCCCCTTTCATTTCCACGCTGATCTTGAGTCTGATGGCACCAGATACTGCAGATTTGTCAGTTCTTTTATCTGTAAAACATTACCGAGCTGGATTAGACATTTAGAATAACTTAAAATTATCAGGAGAGTAGATGGCAATATTTGTTCAATTTTAATTCTATCCAAAACACAGGGTGCAATTTTCATTTCCTATATTTTGAGCTATGCAGTGTGGTTATCGTGCACCAGATTGACTAGTATGGACTGGTAATTTGTTCTTTTTACTCTGAACAGCTTTCTAAATTGTGGGCCATTGATTTTGACAATTTTTTTCTTCACAATAGCAGATGGCGAAACAAGTTAAAGACATAAAGCACATTAATCTCTACAAGTTTTGTTGCACACAGTAAAAAAAAAAAACGGATGAGAGAGACTGAAAGGGAGAGAAAAAGAGTGAGAGCGTGAGATACAAGCTCAAGCCTGTAAGAAGTGACCTTACTCTGAAAAAGAACATCAAATTTAATAATGTCCATCACTTATAAATCTGTCCTTGACCACACTACAAAGAAGAGACATACAGTTTTAAATATTTTTTTATTACTTTTTCAACAACATTCAAAGGTAGTTTCCCATAATATGCTGTTGTAATAGAAACCCTTTTCCCCCCACCCTCACCTCCCGCTCTGCTCTCTTCCGACCAAAGAAAAAAAAAAAAAAAAAACAAGCTCAAATGAAATATATATACAATTGTACCATATGTGGCATTTATACATAATTCAAGAGAAAAAGAAAAAAAAAAGGGAAAGAAGAAAATATAATCAATAGGAACAAACAAAAATAGCATGCACAATGCTAACAATTTCCTCCTACTCCACTCTCCTACATAAGTTGTTCTATATTTACTACTTTTAAAAAATGTTTAAATGGCTTCCAAATTTCATCAAAATATATTAACTTATTTTTCAGAAAGTACGTAATCCTTTCCATTTCCATACACTGTGTCAAGGAGTTTATCCAAGCGCCAATAGCAGGAGGAACTGATGTTTTCCAATTTATTGCAATCATACGTTTTGCCTGTAATGTACAGTAATCCATAAACTTAATTTGATAGGTTGTTAATTTAATATTTTTAGGATACACTTGTAGTAGCATCATTTCTACATCCAAAGTGATCTTTTTATTTAAAATTTGGTTTATTTTGTTCATCACCTCCTGCCAAAAGGCACAAACAATTCTACATTCCCATATACAATGAAAAAATGTTCCACAGGCTTCTCCACATTTAAAACATGTATCTGGTATTCTATTATTATATTTATTCAGTTTCACCGGTGTTACATATGTTTGCATAATCCAATTGTATTGTAATAATTTTAAATTACTATTAATCGATTGTTTTTGTGCTTTTAAGCAAATTAACTTCCATGTCTCCTCAGAAATATTGATATTTAGGTCCTTTCTCCAAGCTTCCAACTTAGAAACTGATGTTTCTGAAGAGGCAGAAACAATCCAATTATAAAATGTTGAAATTAAGCCTTTATTACCACCTTTTTTCACCATAAACTCCTCTAGCTTACTTAATTGGGGAAAATTAAGGGATTTATTTTGCATAGATGAAATAAAACTTCTAATTTGTAAATACTTAAAAAAGTGTTTTTGGGGGATTTGAAATTTTGAGACTAAATCCTCAAATGAGACCATTACTCCATCACAAAACAGATCACCCACTTTCTCAACACCTTTTACTGCCCAATCCTGAAACCCTGCATCCAACTTTCCTGGTACAAATAAGGCATTTCCCCAGATGGGGCTAAACTGAGAGAGATTGTTCTTAATATTCATCATTTCTTTTATTGTAAACCAGACTTCAATCATGTTTTGAACTATAGGATTATTTGTTTCTTTCTTTAACTGTTTGGATTTCGCAGAATATAAGTACAAATTTAATGGCATTTTAAGAGCATTTGCTTCCATCCCTACCCATGACGGGGTATTTTGGGATGAAAAATAAAATCTTATTGTCCTTAATTGAATAGCCAAATAGTACCAGTAAAAGTTGGGGCATTTCAACCCCCCTGTATCAAAGGGAAGGTACAACAAAGACAAACGAATACGTGGCTGCTTCTTGTTCCAGATAAACTCTCTGATTAGTGATGTTAATTTAGTAAATAATCCAGCAGGAGGAGCCAGTGGGACATTTTGAAACATATACAACAGTCTAGGTAATACATTCATTTTAAGAACACTTATCCTTCCAATAATAGATAGTGGTAGACTTATCCAACGCTCCAAATCTTTGGAAATTTTCTGTAGTATTATATTATAGTTAAGTACCACCACATCTTTTAATGAAGGAACTATTTTAATACCTAGATAGATGAATTCAGAGTTAACAGTAAAGCCAGATATATTCTGACTTACATTTTGAATGTACCCTTGATTAAGTAACATTAATGACGATTTTGTTACATTAACTTTATACCCTGAGAAAACCCCAAACTGATCTAATAAATCCTTTACAGCGGGCACAGAATTTTTTAATTGCTTTAAAAATATTATGATATCATCAGCAAATAAAGCAATTCTATGTTCCTTTCTACCAATCCTAACACCTTGTATTTGTCTGCTGTTTCTAACAGCTATTGCCAGAGGTTCAATAGCTAAAAGAAATAAGAGTGAAGATAAAGGTGAACCCTGCGGGCACCCTCTTTTAATATCAAATTGTTCAGAGATTATCTCATTTGTCTTAACCTGAGCCACAGAATGACAATGTAATAGCTCGATCCAATGCAGAAATACGTTTCCAAACCCAAATCTAACAATGACATCAAAAAGATATGACCGTTCAATTCTATCAAAAGCCTTCTCCGCGTCAAGCGAGAGAATGGCTGTATCGTCCTGCTCACTTTGATTATGAAGAATGTTTAAAACTCGTCTTACATTATGAAAACCCTGTCTATGTTTAACAAATCCATTTTGATCATCCCCTATAATAACTGGAAGAATACTTTCTAATCTTTTAGCAAAAATTTTACAAATAATTTTAGTGTCTGTATTGATTAAGCTTATAGGGCGCATATTTTCACACTTATTATTTAGTTTTCCAGGTTTAGGAAGCAGTATTATCAGAGACTTCCTTAATGAGTCAGTAAGATTGCCATTATTAAAACATTCTATATACATATCTAAGAGGGGCTGTGCTAATTTATCTTTAAAATATTTGTAAAGGTCAATTGGCAATCCATCTGGACCAGCTGTTTTGCCAGCATTTAAGGAGTTTATTGCATCTATAATTTCATGTATACTAATTTGCCTATCAACATTTACTTTGTCTTTTTCTAAAATTTTTGGTATTTCAAGTTTATCTAGAAATAAAGATTGCATTCTAGTTACATTATTGAGTTCAGAGTTATATAGCGTTTCATAAAATCTTTTAAATGCATTATTTATCTCTAATGGGTCTACTATAGTATTACCATTTGAATTTTCTAATTTTGTAATTGCCCTTTCAGATTCCATCTTTTTTATACGCCATGCCAGGAGTTTGCTGGGTTTTTCACCTTGGTCATAGAATTGTTGCTTTAATCTCAATAAATTAACAGCTGCTTTTTCACTTGTCATTTCATTATATTGCGTTCTCAACAGTAATAGTTCTTTTACAATATACTCATTGTTTTGACCTGATTGAAAGCTAATCTCTTCTAACTTTTTTATTCTTACTTCCAGATATTTTATCCTTTGATTTCTTTCTCTTGTTTTATTACTAGTATAGCTTATAATTTGCCCTCTTAAGTATGCTTTAAAGGCTTCCCATCTTACACTTGCCGATGTTTGATCTGAGTTATATTCAAAGTATTCATTAATTTGCTTACCTAAATAATCAAGAAACTGTTTATCCTGCATCCACTTCAGTTGAAACCTCCATTCAAATCGAGTCTTGATCAGTTTTGGTTCTATGAAAGTCAAAGTAACGGCTGCATGGTCCGAAATTACTATTTCCTTATACTGACAATCTTTTATAAAATGAACCAACTCAGTTGATACCAAGAAGTAATCTATTCTAGAGTACGCTTTATGTGTACCTGACCAGCAAGAATATTGCAACTTGGTTGGATTTTGCTCTCGCCATATATCACTTAAATTTAACTCCTTCATGAATTGTTTGATCACCTTTCGTGTTCTATTGTGAGTATTATCCATGCCTGAGGATTTATCCTTCTGTGGATTCAGAGTACAATTTAAGTCCCCAGCAATTATACATTTACCTTGTAAGTCTGAGATTTTAAGAAATAAATTGCTATAAAAGTTTGGATTATCTTCATTTGGGCCATAAATATTAATTAAATTTAGTCTAGTGGAGAGTAGATTACCTTGTATTATTAGAAAACGTCCATTGCTATCCTTAATCACGTGCTCAACGTGAAAAGGTATAGATTTATGAATCATTATCATGACGCCCCTGGAATTGGAGGAGTAGGGCGCTGAAAATATTTGACCTGGCCATCTACGTTTCATTCTATTTGTCTCACTATCTAGCATATGAGTTTCTTGTAGAAACACTATTTTGGCCTTTAAATTCTTAATCCTACTAGTGACTTGTTTTATTTTTACTAACGTGCGCAAACCTCTACAATTCCAAGAAGCACAGTCAATCAAGACTTCTGTCATGTATATTTACTTATATTAACCTATACTATTAACTAAATACACACATATATATACACAGAGAAAAAAAAAAAAAAGGAAAGATATTATACCATGTTGAGCATTTATCGATTTGAGAGAGCAACCCTTCCCACCCCCCAGCCTGAATACGAACATACAGGTATCCCTTAACCCCAAAAATACTTCCGTTCTCTTCTTGAAACATGACCACTCTAGGCCGAGGAACTAATTACCCGCGTTTAGCAACAGTTGTTACATAAAAAAAAGAAAAAGAGAAAAAAAAAAGAAAAAAATATATATACATATTAACAATAGAAATAAATCCACCTTATCAAGTTTTAACTCTCCCACATTTAACACAATAAGTGAAATTACTAGTAACTCTTATTAAGAAAACAAAATAGCCAATGTCTAGCCCAACATTATGTAGTAATCCTTTGGCAATATAATAAATTGTTCTTTCCATTAGAGTGCGTAAATACACTTAGAGCAAAGTTGTTGATCTACCATCATATGCCTTATCAGGCATTTTGTGCTTGTTCAAGGCTCTTAATGTAGACGTCCACGTCCGCTGGAGTATCGAATACCTGCGTACGTTCCTCGTTAGTCAAAAGCAACCTCGCCGGGTAAATGATCCTGTGTTTCCATAATCCAATCTCCCGCAGCTTCTTCCTCACACCATCATACTGGCGCTGTTGTCTATATGTCTCTGCAGGTAGGTCCGGCAGAAAGGCTATCTTGTTGTCCTTATACGACAATTCCTTTATTGTCCTAGCGGCTTTCAAAATGCCTTCTCGATCTCTGTAGCTTAAGCACTTAATTATAAAGGCTCTCGATCGGTTTGCAATGGAGCTTTGCCTTGTATTTATTCTATGCGCTCTCTCCAAGACAGGAGGGGGAATTTTCAAAGTATCCGATATAAACTTCTCCATGAAAGATCGTGGATCTGTACCTTCTTCTTTTTCAGGAATGCCGAGGATCCGAATATTATTACGCCGACTTCTTCCTTCCAAGTCCTCCACCTTTTTGGAAAGAAATTTAGCCTGTCTTTCAAGACTTTCCATATCATTTTTCAATAAGGTGATTTCGTCCTCCGCGTTAGAGATTCTTTTTTCAGCCTCGTCAATTCGCCCTCCACATTTTTGTATATCAACTTGAACAGCTCCTATTGCTGACATAATTCCGCCCATTTCAGTATGGAACTCTTGCTTGAACAAACGAATAGCGTTTAATAAGTCCAAGGTAGAAGGCATATCTGAATTTGCCGGTTGTTTTTCTTGTTCGTGTTCATGCATAGCGTCCATCTGCCCTTCCTCCACCCCGCTTTCATCTTGTGCCTCAAACGTAGTTTTTTGTTTGTCTTTGTTCAATTTTTTAGGCATGATAGCGTTCTCTTATGATCCCAAGCTAGCTATATTAAACGTAAGTTCTATTTGGACTTATAGAGAGTATTTAAAGAAGAAAAAACAACTGAGCACGCGAAGCACGGGTCTCCTCACTTTGCCGCCATTACCGGAATTACTAGTGATGTGCGATACCACTGATTTCCTTTCCGATCCGATACCAAGTAATATTCAGGGTGGTATCGACGATACTGATCCGATACCGATACTTTGTACAAAACGGATTTTATTTATTGTATCTCAAATTATAGCGTCATAATGATTACAGGACATCAGAATACCTTCTTCTTATCACTTAATAATGCAGAGTTCATCATATAGAAATAAAAAAACTAAAGTTGTGTGCTATTTGAACACCTTGCCTGCCTGGAGGACTAAAGGACTCTGTGAGAGACTCTCACCCTAGCAGCACCTGTCCCTCTCCTCCTCTTCAGTTCGCCTCAACATACGCTCGTCATATTTTGTGATATGATTTACTCTGAGGTGTTTGACAAGGTTAGTGATGTTGCCACAACCATACATGCCAACCCTCCCGATTTTTCCGGGAGAATCCCACCTTTCTCCAGATTTTCCACCCGGACAACAAAGTTGAAAAACCATATCACAGAATTCATAGCGCGGCCCAGCCAATTCCAGTTTCCAACAATGACGGCAGCGACTTAGTTTTAATATCACTCTTATTTCTCTTTCTGGGTCGCAAAAAAACTTTTAACATATTTTCAGGTGAGAATGTAGCTGTGTAAACTTCAAATATCTGAGCCGACCGACACATCGTCTTCAAACCCCCGCGGTCTTTCACCACTCGGGTTAAACATGATGTACAAGTCACTTTGATAACTTAAAAATGTTCTTGTTTGGCTTTTTCAGTGTTTTATTTGTTCGTGAGTAAATCGGTTTGGCTGAGATTAAAGTTATTAGATTAGATTAAATTAAATTAAACTTTATTATTCCCTCGGGAGGGTTCCTCCGGGGTTTTCACACAGCTGAATAAACGTCAAACAGAAAACTGATTAAACAGAAGAGTTTACGTCAGTGTCCGGTTATATTTTAGACAGCAAGGAGCAGACGGCAGAGTTTCACTCCACCGAGGGAGCTCGTGACGTACTACCCGGCTTTCTTTAGACCGCGAAGGCCGGTCCTCAGGTGGAAGCAGCCTCTGAATTTGGACACCCCCGCTGTTTCCGGGCCGGCCAATAATAACGGTGACATTTAACGTATTTTATCCGATAAATAAACCCTGTAAAATATATTTATCCGCCCAAACAGCCCTTTTGAATGTCTCCCTAATTCTGAGGTCTCAAGGTTGGCAAGTATGGCCACAACACCTCACTTTTTTTGCCACATTTATTGCAAACCACGGCTCAGCTGTTTGTGGAGGTAAAATACATCCGCACAATTACGCTCAGCCATTGTTGTGAGTGCGCACGTCAAGGGGCTGCGAGACATTTATACAGCCATATTTCGCACATGACTATGAAAGGCGGAAGAGGAAGTAGTTCCTTTGAATGTAGGCAATCCGAATGTTATAGTTTCTTTCCACTGTGTTCCTGTTAATGATAAACTACAAATTTACTCTAAATTACTAAAATATCGATATTTTAATGTGAGAATCGATTCTAGAACATAAATGATTGGTATCGGAGGAATCGATATTTCAGGATCGATCCGCACATCACTAGGAATTACCCAAGAAGAGACATACAGTGCTGTGAAAAAGTGCTTCCTCCCTTTGGAATTCCTTTTTTTTTTTTTTTTGCATATTAGTCACACTTAAATTGTTCAGATCATCAAACAAGTTGTACTATTAGGGAAAGATAACCCAAGTAAATACAAAATTGAGTTTTTAAATGATTATTTCATTTATTATTAAAAAAGTTGTTCAAACCTAGCTGGCCTTATGTGAAAAAGTAATTGCCCCCTAAACCTCATAACTGGTTGTGCCACCTTTGGTAGCAAGAAAAAAACTGCATTTAAGCATTTGTGATAACTGACAATGAGTCTTCCACATCTCTGGATGTGTTGCTTTTTTAGATCTTTTAGTCTACTTCACTTTGTCAGACAGGTTCTATTTGAATCATTTCTTGATTCAACAGGTCTAGCAATATTAACCAAATAATTAAACCTAAGTGTGGCTAGTGAAACTGAATTGAAATCTTTCCAAAAAATGTGGTTAATCACAGTTAATTCATGGTTTAACAATTACTTTTTCACGCAGGGCCAGGTAGTTTTGGATAGCTTTTCCCCTTAATTAATAAATAATATATATATTTTAAAACACAATGTGAAACCTGAAAGTGTGACAAATGTTAAAAAAAAATCAGGAACACTGTGTAAAACAAAAAAACTAACATTAAAATACATCTATGACATAATCTGACACAGAAATCTTGGCGAGAGGCATTAATAACATTTATAATGACATACAATAACCTTTTGGGTTTAATTCTCCACTAGCAAATATCAACACTCAAAGACCACATGTGACAAATAAAAAAAAACGACCCGTACAGTAAGGAGATTGGGTAACTCTGTGGAGAGTAATTTGCTGTTACAGGTTGGGTTTATTTTTCACCTTAGAAAGAAGGGTCAGCGCAAATCAATACAAAGTTGTTTTCAGGTGATCTCTTTTATCCCAAAATGAAATATTTCTTTTCTCATGGGAGTGGTCTCTTCCAGAGAGACACTGGTCCCATCTGTAGGGCATGAAGGGTCACTCAGTGGTTTGGTGAGCATGAAAATAATGAATCACGCTATGGCCTTTGACAGATATCAAAACAGTTAACAGTTATTGGACATCACTCTCTTCCACCATCATCACCTCAGCACATGAGGGAAGCATGCATCATTCCCGCAAAGTTAAAGAATTTACTTGGCACATCGAGTCCCACTGCATGCTGGGATAGTTCATGTTGGGGGATCCACCTGACTCTACACATCCACATTCAGTGAAATACAGAACCAGAAGAATGATGGATTAGACCAGTGGTTCCCAAACTTTTTTTGCTAGACCCCCTTTGTTTTACAAGAAAAATGTTCGCGCCCCCACCCCCCCGCGCGTGCTAACACATCCTCCGACCACACACACCCATATTTTGCTCCATTGCGGTTTATTTCGCACCTCAAACATTTAGTAAACAATTAAGCAAATACAAGTGATCTGCAATAAATTACCGGTAAACTACTAACTCTTTTACGCTACGTCCGCACCTAAACGGGTATTTTTGAAAACACAGCTGTTTCGTCCACACGTAAACGGCGTTTCCAATCACCGAAAACTGAGATTTTTTAAAACTCCTATTTTGCGTTTACGTGTGGACAAGGAATACAGAGTTCGTCACGCAACGTCAAAGGTATGTGCCTTTTTTCACGTCACGCTGTGCGCCATGTTATTGTTTACATGAGATGAATTGCAGAATGGCAGATAGAGACAAAATACTGTTAATCTGACTATCTGCAGGTTTTACACGCTTACATACACACACAGTTATTGTCCCTCCATTTACAAAGACAGAGGCGTCACGATGTGATTATTTTACGTGTAGTTGTTTTTTTCCCTGTGTAATAATATTCAACATTGCTATCAATACATTTTTCAAAAAATGCCTCTCTGTGCAAAATAGGTTTAAAAACATAAACAGCTGTAGGATACTGTTTGTCCGTGATTTGAACCGGGGGACAAATCATGACAGGATCAGCCTGATATTATTTGTATCTCACTGTAACTTTACTGTATAAAGTATAGTATAGTATGTATATCTCCAAAATGTCAGGAGTAGTTAGTCATTACAAAAAGTGTTTGTGAACTAAAAATCAAGAATGTGGGATACTGTTTGTCCGTGATTTAAACAGCCCAGCGCTGCTCCCGACAAAGGGAAAACCAATTCTGCAGGGGAGACCAACCTTGGCACTTGTGCAGGTGAAACCAAAGGGAAGATATGCTTCATCATATTTTCTAGTCTTTGGCTTAGGATGAAGTTGGTTTGGAAACATATTCAGTGATGCTTCATCTCCTGCTTTGTGTTTCTGTAGGCGCCCGTGCTAGCAGTGTCCAAGCGTTTTGTTTTTTTCCCCCTTTTCATCTTTCATCTTTTCCTTTTCATCCCGCGCCTACGGTGGCCCCTAGAGACAAAGCACGTACAAACTCCAAAACACTTACAAAATCCAAAACACGTGCAAAATCCAAAACACATGCAAGCTCCAAAACACTTACAAAATAAAAAACACATGCAAAAGACAAAACACGTACAAAATACAAAACACATGCAAACTCCAAAGCACTTACAAAATCCAAAACATGTGCAAACTCCAAAACACGTACAAAATCCAAAACACATGCAAACTCCAAAACACGTACAAAATACAAAACACATGCAAAATACAAAACACGTACAAAATACAAAACACGTGCAAAATACAAAACACGTACAAAATCCAAAACACGTGCAAAATACAAAACACATGCAAAATACAAAACACGTACAAAATACAAAACACGTGCAAAATACAAAACACGCGCAAACCCCAAAACACGCGCAAACTCCAAAACACATGCAAAATCCAAAACACAACGGAAGTGCTCCAGGACGCTAGGGGCAGTGTTGAGCTTTTGTTACCTAGTAACTACACAAGCCAGGAAGTACCAATGACCGGATTTGGGGTCTGCAGCCTTAAAGGCCGCATTTTAAGACCGATTATGTCACAGCGACACGACAAAGACTGTCCCAATTCAAAGGCTGCTCGAAATGCGGCCCTCAAATGCGTCCTTAATTTCCCTGAATTTTAAGGATGGGTCTGTGTAGCCTTCATGGCCCAACATATCCCAGACTTCATAGCGCGGCGGTGGTTTGGATAATTTTGCCGAAAAAAAACGGCGGAAGCGGAGCGGACGAAGAGTAAACTTCCAGAAGTAAGTACTGAATATTATGTCACTTATTTATGCGCAAATGTTTTTATAATGAAGAACATTAAAACATTACTGTTGGCAACATGTCGGGAAAGTTATGTGACATTAGCGACGTTTGTACTAACTTGGTTTTAAAGCCTTCACTTCAAAATATTCGCCGTTCAATAGCTGACTTTAATCTTACAGAGAATGTGATGATTTTATGCGTAATTAAAGTCAGTCATGTCAGTCAGCTGACGGTTCACTCCTTAAGCTGAAAGAAAGATGCTTTAATCACAGGAGTCACACATGTGTCCACTGTACCATCTGGGAACTCTTCTTGTTTAGCACTCGTAATGACACAAACACTAAATCCTCCTTCTCTGGTGCTGTTTTGTAGCAGTGTGTACACCTGAGACTGTCACCTGTCTGTCTGTCCTGCACTCTCTCTCTGTTTCTTTCTCTCTGGTTGTGGAATAAAAGTATGAACATGTATTTATAAGTCACACTTGTGTTTGAATCCTGCAGCTTATCACACATTTGATTTCTATGTGTGACACCTGCAAGTGTCCAGAGTGAGGACAGACTGAGGGACCCACTGCATTACATCATCTGTGAAGCTTTGCACCCCTGATGATCCACCAGGACAATCTCAGCAGTATGTGAGGAAGAGGAGGAGGAAGAGCCAGCAGCAGCTGACAGATGGAGAGAATAGACAGACTGTTCCCTGTTTGTGAAGGACTGCTAGAAAAGTTTAAAATAACTAATTGTCTGTCCTGAATCAGTCTTATTAGGTAATGTTCAAATAATTTTATCATTCCAGTGTTTCCAGTGTGGGAGAAAGTACTCAGGGCCTTCAAGTTACGCACTATGAAAGGCAGCAACAAGTTTAATGTTCAGAAACCTAAAGTCTGTATCAGCAGCAGAATGGAACTAAAAATAAATGTTTGTTTCAGTTCTATGAAGCTTTGAGTATTTTGGATCAGTAGCACTGCTGTGTTTGTTGCATCATATTGCTGTAATTGTTTATATGCTTTATATATTCTGAGGTAAGTTGATCTATAGTGTTACATCATATTCTATAAGGATGTTATGTGTTTGTAGACTTTCTGCCCAGTTTGACCCATTTAGCAGACGTCAGCCTGTTTAAAGCTCTGATATCTATTCTGTGTGACTTAAAGCAGTTATGACATGGTCTGATTTTCTCACCCAATAAAGGAATATTTAATACATCAGTCTACTCTTCATTTTATCAGAAACATATATATACTATTATATATTGTACATATATTTATTAGTTTCAGATGTAGCCATTCTTGTATTTTGCTTGTTTACATTATTGTATTTTGCACAGCTCTGTTGCTTGTGAAGCTCGCACACAAGAATTTTACTCACATGTGCTGTACCAATGTACCTGCACATGTGATGTGACAATAAAAGTGATTTGATTTGAAACAGCTCACAGCTTGTACATTTTCTTTTTACACATGTATGTAAGCATTTGAGCCAAATTTAGTAATGCCAACATACTGAAGGAACAACATTTGTCTCTTATATATGATACACCTATATATGCACTGTCAATATACATTTTGAACCAGCTGCAGATGTCAGAGTAACAACTGACTGACCCCCACATAAAGTGCGTTACAGTAGTCCACAGGGGAAGAAATAAAAGCATGGATCACGGTTTCAAAGTGCTGCCTAGAAAGAAACGATTTCACTCTTGCCAGTCGCCTTAAATGATAAAAATGGACTGGTCCAACTTAAAACCAAGGGCAGTAACAACAGGTTTAAAATAAACCTCCAGGGGTTCCAAATGAAAAGAAGAGGACTCACAGGGGCCACTGGGTCCAAACACCAACAAATCTGTTTTCTTTTCATTCAAATTTAAAAAGTTTAGAGCCAACCAAGCTTTAATGTCATCTAGGCATGTCAAGAGAGGTTTTATTCAGATGCCATCCTTCGGCGTCAGTGGCAAATAAATTTGGCAGTCATTCCTATATACTTGTCTTTGAGTGAAGATTTAAGGTGGTAAGACATGTAAATAACTGCAACTTGAATCTGTACTGAAGCTCAGTATTTGACAAAGAGTTCATGTTCACTGCTGTAATACCTAATAATGACTAATATAATAACCATAATATTGGCCATATTATATTTACATTACCAAAGTGATATGACTTTAGTCTCATGAACAACATTAGCTAATTGTTATTTACTAGCTAATCTTAAATGACTGTTCAGTACAGAAATGAAGCCCAAAAATCATGTTTTACTGTCCTGTGGTCTCAGCCTCAGATACTTATCAAATCACACAAAGCTCTTGTAGAAACAAACAAACAAATGAAAAAAAATATGTTCTCCTTCATTTCTGTCAAAAAAAGTTGTATGACACGTTTCCAGCTGTTAGTATCATAGTTGCTAGGCAACCTGGGAAGAGCAACGGAGACTAGAGCCCATGTGTTTGCAACAAACTTGCCGTTTATTTTACAAATCGAGCTCAACACTGCCCCTAGCGTCCTGGAGCACTTCCGTTGTGATTTGGAGTTTGCATGTGTTTTGAATTTTGTACGTGTTTTGGATTTTGCACGTGTTTTGGAGTTTGCACGTGTTTTGAATTTTGTACGTGTTTTGGATTTTGCACGTGTTTTGGATTTTGCATGTGTTTTGGATTTTGTATGTGTTTTGGAGTTTGCACGTGTTTTGAATTTTGTACGTGTTTTGGATTTTGCACGTGTTTTGGATTTTGTATGTGTTTTGGAGTTTGCACGTGTTTTGAATTTTGTACGTGTTTTGAATTTTGTACGTGTTTTGGATTTTGCACGTGTTTTGGATTTTGTATGTGTTTTGAAGTTTGCATGTGTTTTGAATTTTGTACGTGTTTTGGATTTTGCACGTGTTTTGGAGTTTGCACGTGTTTTGAATTTTGTACGTGTTTTGGATTTTGCACGTGTTTTGGATTTTGTATGTGTTTTGGAGTTTGCACGTGTTTTGAATTTTGTACGTGTTTTGGATTTTGCACGTGTTTTGGATTTTGTATGTGTTTTGGAGTTTGTACGTGTTTTGAATTTTGTACGTGTTTTGGATTTTGCATGTGTTTTGGAGTTTGCACGTGTTTTGGATTTTGTACGTGTTTTGGATTTTGCATGTGTTTTGTATTTTGTACGTGTTTTGGATTTTGTATGTGTTTTGAATTTTGTACGTGTTTTGAATTTTGTACGTGTTTTGGAGTTTGCACGTGTTTTGGAGTTTGCACGTGTTTTGGATTTTGCACGTGTTTTGTATTTTGTACGTGTTTTGGAGCTTGTACGTGTCTTGGATTTTGTACGTGTTTTGGATTTTGCATGTGTTTTGGAGTTTGCATGTGTTTTGGATTTTGTATGTGTTGAGGAGTTTGTGCGTGCTATTTGGAATTTGTAAGTGTTTTGGAGTTTATACATGCTTTGTCTCTAGGGGCCACCATACGCGCCCCCCTGCCATGGCTCTGGGAAGGTCTGGATTAGACATTGACTTGTCTGGTAGCTAATGACGCTGTGGGGGTTCTTTACAGACATTTAACTGGCGCCCCTCTGTGCTCTCATATACAGTTCAACTGTTCTGTATCAAAGCAGTGAAATTTTCCTCTGCAGTCAGTTGCTCAAGAGAGAGACATGTAAAAAATAATAACATCACAAAGGGACAGACACAAACGCAAAGGACCAGATTGAAGAGGATCTGAAGAGGCTTAGAGAGGAGAGCAGCTGGAGGGGTGGACACCCACTCCAGCAAAGGCCTGTTTAAACATTCATTGTGGACATTTAAAAAGGCATAGAGCAGCAGCAGTGGGAAGGGGTCACTATTACCACAAATTGCTTCCGTTTAGCTCGAGAGGCAAACAAAGACAACACCCGCCAGTCGTAATACCTCAGCAAAAGTGCGATCTTCCATTATGCTGCCATTCAACCTCATGCAACATTGTGAAACCAGTGATATATGAGAGCAGATACAGTGAAAGATAGCACATGGACAGTAATGGCGGCCACAGCTAAACCACATTATATCTCAAAAGCAGTTATCAGCATCAGCTCCTAAAGCAGCTGCAATGTAACAGGAAAGCGAAGGGGAAAGACATCAAGCGGTTAAATGAGGCTGCATTGCTGTCATACTGTGTGAACTTTGCAAAATGTGCAATAATCATAATAATGATTGCCTGGGAAGCAATATATATATATATATATATTTACATATATTTTGGTAACGACTCTACATCCATACCCCTCAAACCTACCCCGCCACCCATCTTAATCCAAAACCCAATTTCAGTCAGGATCACATTAGTCAAAGAAAATTATTATTCCATCTGTAGTAGTTTATATTCTGCACATGGCTCTGTTCTGAGACCTCGCTGCCCTTCAACATGCACACATCGAAAGCCTGAGGCAGAAAGGGCATACCTCCTTGCTCGTCTACGTGTATACAAAAAAAGCCTGAGGCTGGGACAGCAGCAAGAAACCGCTTTCCCTACTAACATACAGAACGGAGCAAGCGTCAAACAAACAAGCCCAACACTGCATTATAAGGAGAAGCTGGGCCAGAGGTTGCAAAGTGACTTGGAAGCAGCAACGGTATGTATGTGCATCCTTTATTTTAATTTTTTAGTTATTTAGTTGGGTTTTTTTTGGTATGGGCTATTGTGTTGGGGCAATATTACCATTTGAAAGTCTAACACTTTGATAAATGAATAAAAGTCAAAACCTGGGCATTGTATTCATGTTGTACATCAGAAAAAGTAATTGATGTCATCACATTTTCACACAATGGTAACGTACCTAGATTGTACCATACATCCATCTCCCCACTGAGAGTGCGAACCTCGATGATGGTCTGGCCCAGGAAATCATCTGACTCGCGCTTGAAATGTTGCTTCACCCGTGATTTGATGTCATCGTCCTCATCCCACACACGCACCTTGATGCGGTCGGTAGCGTTATGACATTCACTGGAAGTTAGAGGTTGATTACGTCAAGTCAAGCAAAAAAAAAAAATATCACAGTAACATAAACACCAATAGTAGCAAAGGCATATTCAGTGACAGCTCATCAGGTTGGGGTATTCAGCAGAGCGGAATGGCAGTCAAATGTACAATTGAAGCATAAATATAAGCTCTAATACACACATACTTGCGAGCCTTTCCTACATGGCATATGGAGAACAATTCTTGCCTAAGAATATTAGGGGTTTTTTTAAAATAATTTTTTTGCTGTGTTTCAATGAGTGTAAATGCCTATCATGTCCATACTTTTGGAGAACGTCTCTCTGCCAGGCAGGAAGATTTACCTCAAGTCACTGCATGACCTTTATTCTGTATCTCTAGTTTTACTTTTCCCCTACTACCTACTAAATTTATCAGAATAAAGCTGAACATTTCACCAGGATCACTGTTAAGCATCATAGCACTGATTATTTCTTTGTGAGTTATAAGTTCCACTGTAAAATATCCATTGCATCCTTGCATATGTGCAGCTGACAGATGCTTCACAATAATGACGCTGCTAAACAGAACATCGTTGACCAAAGCACTTCTGGGGTCAATCTGTTCTCTGGAATTCAAACTGAGAGATTCCATTTTGTTCTAATGACATCTTGGATGTGACGGCCAGAGAGAAAACAGTTCTGCAGTTTTTGGGGATTTTTTTTTTTAGCTAATCCCTTTCTGGGGAAAGCACTGGCTGCTGCCGCCGCACTAGTCTGGGACTTTGCTCTCTGCCAAGTACACAGTAATGTATCGCTCTATTAATCTACATCCCTGTAGTAATGGGAAAGACCTTTATTACAGCCACAACTGGAGTCTCATCACAGGTGTGGAATTTTGTTTGTGACTAGCTTAAAACACACAAACATTCAGAAAATCTCCAAAGGACACAAGTACAACCATATGCTAAGAAGTTATTATGATTATTATAAGTATATTTAATATCATGACCACTAAGCAGTCCAAAACAGAATCATTAGAAAAAAAAACACTTAATTTTACATGAAAAGAGGAACACATGAGTATTACAGGCAAAGACTGCAAAAAAAAAAAAAAAAACACCGGAAAATTTAGTGTTAGTAGAAATGAAAAATGCCATGCTCTAAGTCAACATGAAAAACCCTCTGTGATCCTTTAACAGTACCCTATCTACAAACAGAGGATTATTAAAGCTAAACTGAAAAGAAAAAAGGAAAAGAAATAAATATGCACTGCTTTGCTGAAGCTTTGTGGACTGGGGCCAAACTTAGGTCAAATTATATGTGCATGTAGTTTTTCTATTAGTTTTAACAGAGACATCTAGAAAGGCTAAATATCTAATTATCTGATTATTAACTGCATAATGAGTATTTACAAATCAGTTTGGGGTGCACTTACTATTATTACTTTTCACTGCAATAATCGTGGGAAGCCTTGTATCTGCACAGCACTAGTGAAAAACTAATGTCATATCCTATGTTTAAGATTTGCAGCTACTAAGTGGAAGAAATCCACTTTCCT
The DNA here is from genome assembly GCF_057382185.1 of Mchenga conophoros. Lineage (NCBI taxonomy): Eukaryota > Metazoa > Chordata > Actinopteri > Cichliformes > Cichlidae > Mchenga > Mchenga conophoros. The sequence continues at coordinate 12,317,795 of NC_140526.1, forward strand.
TTTTATACTTTAGTTTTTTTCAAGTCTGGTACTCATCTAAATGAAAGATAGTTAATTAAGGTAAAGACGGCAAGCATCCCACAGGGTTTATAAAAGAGCCAGGTGTTTGTAATTTCTAAACTATCGATTTGGGAATAAAGTTTAGGTTCAAAATATTTTCCTGAAAGCTGGTTTAACTTTTCATTACAATTTACTTGGTTTTAGATTAGTGATATATTTTAACAGCTATATGTTTTTGCGTGGACATAATTCGGAATATAAAGTAAACTGAAAGGAAGAGAGGTGACCAAAGCGATGCAATAAGACTACACTTATAACAACAAAATGCATTTTACTTTGACATCCACATCCTCCATCTATCATTATGGAATAATGTCAGACCTACTGGGAAAGCACTTCTTGATTATTGTATTTAAATGATTCAAGTTTAAAAGGTAAAGATCTAATTTCCATCAATTTTCTTAACTTCTTATCCGTTTCAGGATCTAATGGACATGATATGCTATCAGTTGATTTTGGACAGAATAAGAGTTTACTTCAAGTGATGGTTCGAATGCCATCTTTCATGGGCTATGATGGAAACCTGCCTTAACAAAAAGGTTAAACCACCACTCATTTTTTCTGCTTGGGCTTTGTATTTTGTCAAGCCAGCTAGCTAGCAGACCTAAGAGAATAGACTATATTCTAGACTATAAGCGAAATGGAGAAAAATGATAATCGCATGCAACTAAAGCAGTAAAGCTTTAATTCATTTCATTGTTGAATCAGCAGGGTTATGACCTGTGTTATTTGCCTTGTTAAGATGTCTTAAGACTTCCCTTGAACAGATCATTCTTAATCTCACCGAGGATTATCTGGTCAGGCAGAGGTCAAATTTATCGAGAGAACTCACAAGTTAAACTTCTCATCCCAGACTGGATTGAGGTTTCCAAAGATGGTCTTCGTCCTGCGTTTGGTCTTGCCCACCTGGACGGTTACATAAGGGTCGCTGGAGCCCGTTTTATCCTTGGCCTGTAAACCCTGCGCACTCATAACTGGAGACAGGAGATAACTGGAAATCAGTGCTGGGTCATTTAAGTACTACAAGCTGTAAATATGACATCGTTTTGAATGTTTGACTTCTCTGGCATAAATAGTACTGCTTCAATATGCCCTCTAAAGCAGCATTGTATTTAGCATGGTGTGTTTCTAAAACAATTTTTTAAGTTATCACTCAAATTAAGCATATTTAATATGTCATTCTTTTAGGCGCTGAGAACCTGCTTCAGAGTGTGCCCGAGAAGCTGCACGTTTCTCACATCCAACTAAAGAAATTGCTTGTTTTGCCACACTCAGCTTGCAATAGCCAATGCAACAAAGCAGCTCTCTGGCTCCTTGACAACAACCATTATTCATTGTTTTTTGTATGTGTTGTCTATGGATTATCCCTTCCTACATCTAGGCTATATGAGGTTTCCACCTCTGTGTTTATGCCCACTGCTGGGTTTCAGAGAAAACTCATTGATTCTGAATCTTACTTCCACACACAGAGGAAGGTGCAGAGGAGAGACAGTAGTATTTCACCGTGCCATGAAAGGGAAAAAGGACACTGCAGCATTAAATATGCATAAGTGACAGTCTAAATAATTCAGGGTACATATATATCCTTCAGCTCAATGCTGACATGAGCTGGTAGGCAGGATAGAAGAGGTTTGGGGAGTCACAGCCTGCATGCTTGCTTTGGGGGTACTCAGAATTCAGGGCATCTTGTAGTAAAGAAGAGGTCTGAGAAACTGACATATGCTTAAAGGGTCACATGTATGCTTAAGATAAAGCATTTGTTAAAATTACCCAATGGCAAGTAAACCCACTGCCCTCACACCTTTTTATATAAGAATTCAATCCCAGACATGACATGCTGCTGCTATAAAACATTTTTTACATCATAAGCAGCGTTTTAAATTCGCCACTCGCCGTGTTACTTCAGTATATTTCACAAACAATAACAAATGGACCGCAAATCCCTCTGATGAAAGATTGCCATAAAAGAGTGTCACTACCCTCATCTGAACACTTCTAATATCTTAGCTCTGTCTGTGAAAGCCAGCTTTTTATTTCTTGCTACTTCCCTCTGTTAAACAGAATAAACCAGAGGCAAATTAGGTGTTTCGCAGAATTTTATCCCACAACAAAATCTGTTTATAAAACTTAAATTCTATTGAATCCTGTCTGTAAATCCCATGCGGCTGTCTGGGTTTAAATTTTCTCAAGTATACACAAAAACTAATTTAAACCTAGTCTGCATTTCTGTTTTTTATGCACACTCCTGTTTAACAGTAAACATGAGAAATTACTCTGAGAATTGTTACATTTCATGAGAATTTGATGATCTCAGAAACCAATTAATTGTTGTGAAGCTCTTCAACGGAGAAATAAGATTCCCATGCTGCATGCTTGACTAACACTGTAGCATAAAATGCTGTGTTTTTAGTATGAGGAACCGATACTGAACAGAGGAGTCTGGTTGCATATCTGCTTCATAAGAAACATCATCTCAAAACAACATTGCTATGAAATAATATAAAAAATATAGATAAAGAAGGATAACTTGTTTGAAAGAGGGTGCTTCAGACTTTCAAATGTAAAATTAGTTTATGGGTGACAAAGGTTCAAATTTACTGTGCACATTCAACAAACACAGAACACCCCATGCTCACTGTCTGTGCTGCACAGTTAATCCCAGTCTGTTTTTATCTAATGACTGATAGAGTAAATAAATAAAAACATATTGCTTACATTCTAAAATGGAGTATTCAATAATTCCCCCAGAAAATCAACTGAGGTAACCATGGGTCTTTGTCACGTCTCTTTCACTCTTATTTTTTCTCCTTTTCTGCTCTCCCAGTCCTCTGCCTGTTTTTCCCTACATCTCCATTTGTCACCTCACCTTCTCTGTTGCTATTTCTCTCTGCTGTATTGACACTGTGAGAAATGCAAGATGGGCAATAAATGAGCTGGACCTGGCACAGTGGCCTCAGAGATGGATCGCTGTCCGCGGCCACATTACAAATATAACTTTCTGACCTTCTTTCAGAAGCCAGTTAACATACATGGGAGAAATGTTTAATCCCAGAAATTAGATGCATGTCCCAGATTCACTCTGCAAAATGATATAAACCATAACATGGTCATCTAGAACTACCTTCAGAGAAGATAAATATTTTAACAGCAGATCTTTATATTTCATGCCTATGGCTTTATTGATTTTATTTTTTTATGTGTGTGCGTGTTGCAGGACAGACCATATAAACAACAGAACACAGCTGAGGTTTTACAATCAGAGGCAAAGACACCCATAATTAAATATGAACAAAAAAAATGTTTAGTTCAGCTGGTTAGTTTTGTTTAACAAAAGAAACAAAAAACAGGAAGTTAGGTAAGAAAAAATATAACTAGATCATATTACGTTTGCATTTAGGGCACCAAAAGGGAGAAACTGTTCCGTCTGACACACCTAACTACTATGTAACCTGTGGAACTGATAATCCACCCGCGAGCCCAGATCCTCCATCCCCTACACCTTACCCCATCACCTCAGCAGAATAAATGTTTTTCATCTGAATATGTAGTAAAATGCTGTCAAATGGCACTCCGAGGCAAGACGTTTTTGACTGGCATATCTGAGAAAGCTTGAGGTGCTGCTTTTGGGGGTCTCATTTTCAAAGTATATTCTGCAAAGTTGTGTCAGTATAGCTGTAAAAGCGATTACCATGGTCGTGAAAAAGACATAAAGCTCTCTTTCAGTTGCAGAAATTACTGTTCAACTGTAATAATAAGTCATTATAGCCTCTTTATTACAACATCTCTGATGCTTTGTACTTAATGCGCCATCATTTAACATTTGGGAAGCATCATGGCAAACCTGATAACTTTTTCTTGTTTTTATTAGCACTAGATACAAAAATCAAGCATTATCAAAAATACATAGCTTCCTTCCGTGTTACACAAATCAATTAGACAGTGGATGATTGCAAGAATTCTTTCACAGTCATCTAGAAGATGACCGGAAAAATTATTTATTATATTATCTCCAGTAATAACTCTCATGGTATTAAAAGCAAATTATCTCTCCTCAAACTACTAGATCAATTTCTTTCTCTTTCTCACACATTTATTCATCTACAATTTCTCTGCAGATGAATAAATATGTGTTTCTGCTTGTGGTCTGGTGTCAGAGAGATTATTAATGAGATGAAACTCGTTAATATAACATTGCTTGTCATTTGACAAGGCCTCTGACAGTTTTTTTGAATTGCTTTTTGAGTCAAGGGTCACTCATAGCAGATATTACTGACTGAGAAGCAATTATCAGTCATCTGCTAACTGATGACTAATGTGTAAATGAGAGAGAAATAAAAAAAAAAATCCATATCATTGCTGGTATGCTATGACCCATTTTTGACATTTTCGTGGACGATGAACTTTCTGGTATAATGAGAAATTGGGCTAACCTGTTATGCTGATTTTGGCTGACCACTTAGAGGTCCCTTCCAACACAGCCTGCTTGGCTGTTTTCAGATGGCTGCTGAAGTCCTCTTTGGAGATATGGAACATCTCCTGGATCACTTCAAATACTTCAGGGCAGTTCTTCTCCCTTATCTTCATGCGTTCCTTCATAGCCATGATGATATTCTGGGTTTTATCTTCTGCCCCATGCTTGGAGCTCTTCTCCACTGCCCCTAAAAAAAAAAAACTAAGTAGTTTGCATACTCTATGTATAAATATTGAGCACTAGGCTTGCTACAGTCACACTACGGAAAACAATGGTTGGAGTCTGTGGCATGGGCAGTCGGTCGCCATCTGCAAAGCCGTTTTGGTACGTCAAAATGTTAGAATGGTAATACGATACAGTCGGTCTGCCCTCAGTTTGCAATTGAATTGGGTCAAGTTAGCAATTATATGCTATCTGCTTATGATAAGATGGCAATTAACTGCAGTAAATGAGCAAAAATTGCAATTTTTTTGCCATCTACAGCCACAAAGTTGAGCCAAATCCCTTACTGCAAAGACCCATGTCACGGACGAGTTTCATTCATTGGCTCAGATTGATTGCAATGTGTTGGCAATATATCAGTGTTTAGAAATTAGACTGCAATTATTTACATTCAGTCTGAGCCCACTTGTTGGGAGACAGGCTACCTCCCACAAGACAACTTGCGCAATCACACTGCAAAAGTGATTGATAGCTGGTCGCACAGCAACTTGCAATCAATTGCTGAATATGAAAAAACTCAATGTAATTGCTGGGCAACCATCAGTTTTTCTCTAGTTGCAAAGACGCTGCTGTCCTATTTTTACTCTAGTGTGACCGAGCCATTAGCATCTTCTCTAAAATCAGCACCTCTAAGTGTGCATGAAGAGTAAAGTTTGCACATTTGATTCTGAGCATTTATGGCAAAGCCAAATCAGTAATTTATGTAATAATGATGGAGTGTGTGTGCGTGCGTGTGCACGTGTGTGTGTATTATTTTTATGTGTCTGCAGGACAAAAGAGGAAGTTGTACCGGTTAATTTTCTATATCTGATCCCAGTATCACACTGCATATCAGCAGCGCATTCATGTGCAGATGAATGTGATAAAGATGAATCACGGTTTGAACTATAAAACACTGTTATGCTAGTATGAACGTGTTATAAAACATTGAGTTTTGTAACAGGCAGGGTGTCGCTAATCCAGTTAGAGTGAGTGAGGATTGCCGTGCGGATCATCCTGAAGCTTCCATGTCGCATTGTTCAAATTAGTCTACACGGTCACAACAGGGCTGTTGCTGATTGAAAAACCTGACTGGAGATCGTAATGAGTGCCAGTGACTGACAGAGCACTGTAAATGTGCCATGTAGCTATGAGTACAAGGACATATGTAACATGCATTTAACAAACCATTTTAACACCATTCACTAATACTTTAGGCTCTCAGCTTACTGGTGATATTTAGAAAACTGGGGAGAGAAAATAATTACACCAAAAATAATGTGTGCACTGACCAGATTTTCAGAAGAAATATGTTTCCGGCTGCTGCACACTGTAGTAATTAATCTACTCCTTGTTTATTAGCCAAAAAACATTTGAATCATGTTAATTATGAATGATAAATCAACAAACACCCATGAGCAAGCATACTAAAAACGCCAAGATATGTTGCATTAATGAATTATTGAATGTAAAATATAAAGCAGCTTAGTGTCAGTATATAAATGAAGGTACTTCCTTACTTTGTAAACAATCTGCATTGAGCAGGTCCTGGCACTTCTCATGGCATTTAACCCCACACTCAGAGCAGCGCATCCCCTGCCGGGCGATGCCCCACAGCAGACCCTCACACTCATGGCAGTAGGTGGGTGCAGTTGCTGTCCACACCTCGAAATTATGGGGTGTTGTGGATGAAATTGGGTAGATCAGTGCCTGCAAGGTTTTCTTGAAGACATGTAGTTTCTGAAAGAAAGAACAAAAGAAAGAAAGAAGGGGAATTTTTAAAAATATGAGAAATAATAAAGGTATAAAGACAATGACGGAAAAGATGCGGGGGCTGAGTGGATCGAAAGAGATGCTGCTGCTGTTGTTAAACTCTCGTGGCACTATAGGCCTGAGAAAATGAGATTTCATAACAACTTCAAAAGTTAATAAAAACAAGTTTGTACTCAAATTGCTTTTCAGGTGTTCCCTACAACTTTAGATCAGTACTAAAGGAAGAGTAATACTTTTGCAACTGCTGTGGGAACGCAACTGTCTGAAATTAGAAAAACGTCTGAGTAAACTAAGGTGCATTCAAGGCTGGGTGAAATTTACAACACGTGTCTGCGTTAATCTTGGCAATTACATAACTTGACTAAAAAGCACTATCATTTGGTACTGCAGCAATTTTTTTGTTTCTTTTTTCTTGGACAAAGTTCCTTCCCTTTGTCAGCTATAATAAATCAGTCTTAGATCTCATTAAGCTTAAATTAACAGCATCCTTAGCCCACAGGCCTTGTTTCCATTGAGTTTTCTCCTGGCTACAGTGTTTCTAAACCAAATACTAAATTCTACAAGAAACCTGCCTGGACAGAAGCCTCTTCAAATCGAATGCTTTACTGCAGCAGCCTTGCTATGCACAAGGACTAGAAAACTAGCAAGGCCTTGCCAATTTTTGAAGGCAGAATCAATGAATGCTGTAAATAAGGTTCTTAAAAGTGAGCATTATCCAGATTGAGAGGGAGACAGAGAGAGAGACAGAGAAAGAGAGGGAACGAGAGAGAGAGAAAGAGTATGAGATGTATTGCAGTTAAATAAATCTTCAAGAGGTACTTGTTCACCACCTCTACTGCGCTCCACTCCTCACCCCTTCTTCTCCACCCCTCCCACTGCTGTCAGCCTCCAGTGTGTTGACAATGTGCTTTAACACCTGAATGGTAGCTCTGCACTTTACCGAGACTGCTGCACTGCCTGCTGACACACATTCAGCCGGAAACACACACACACACACACACACTTGCTGAGATGATTAAATGACACCAGATGACAGGACAACACGGCTATCTAACATTGTGAAACTTTGCTGATACAACACAGAGGCTGCTGAACCCTGGAGGACCTCTAATGAAACATAGTTGGAGACAGAGAGATTTCCCTTTTAATCTGAGGATGATGAGATGAAGCAGATGTCTGAGATTTATCCACGACCTACGCACAGCCTCCACTATGGCCACACCCAGAAGGCTGCTCTTCGCTAAATTTAATACTGAACTGCCTAATACTGGCAGAGCCCGCAGGATATGAGTGAATCAAAATTTCTTTCAGAGACATCTCACTAACGGTTTTTCTCAGTGAACCCACTTAGCTGGTAAATAATTGATTTATTTTTCTAATTTAACCACAGAGCAAATGCTTTGAGTCGCAGTGAAAATGTGCAAAACTCAGTTTGTCTGTTTCTTTGGCCATTACACAAGTAATATTTTATTACTGGTTCCACTATCACTCTCTGTTCCTTCCTCTGCCACACATCACACAGTGCAGCAGATGTGAGCAGAGTGTTGCATGTGTGAGTCCCAAGTGTTAAACTGTGAGGTAACCCTGGTGATTTTGTGCAAGACACTACTGGATTGATTGGCAGCCTGTGTCTGTGCCTGAGAGCAACATGACAGAGAGGAATCTAATCTCAGCTCCTCCTTTCACCCCTCCTTTTCAATTTCACCACCTATTGTCCTTGTCAACCACTTCATTGACACAGCCATCCTGCTCATGCTGTTTCAGCCTTCTACATCGCTAATCTCTTGCACTAACCAGTCTATTGTCTCCCCTCTGACAAGGCTTTTTATTTTTTTAAGCGCAAATACATTTTAGACAATTGCAAGCATTTTGAAGTTTATGTCGGGCTAGATTTGAAAAACTGCATAAAATCATTTGGATCAAAATCACAAGCAAGCATTTTAAAATCAATAGAGCATATTTTGCTGCTAACGACCTCCCGGATTATATCTGAACTGACTTAAGCAACACATCACATCTCATTTCCAGGTACTCTTTGAAACGTGTCAGATCGTAGCTTCCTTCCTCCTTTGTAAAAGTCCCTGCCTTGTCTCAGCAGGTAAGCATGGCCTCACTTTATGTTGACAGTCACCGTTAAAAGGCTTGAGTGCTGCGATCACATGCAGCTCAGAACATTGAGCGGACACGCAGGCAGTTAGCCGGCCCACACGTAATGTTTCTTTCTGCTCTAAAAAGCAGATGCATGGGAAACACGACACAGAAAGAGACAGCATAGGGAGATAGGGAAGTCTATATGTTCTTAAAATAAAATGAGTCACAAAAAATTGCATTGTATTAAAAAAAACAACAACTGGAAGGCGTAGTCCAGAGAAACAATGAGAGGATGGAAGAAGTAAGCACTATGAGTAGAGTGAAACATTTCTCCAGGGAAGGCAGTTTGTTCACCACGGCTGCCTGCGCAGTGACATCACAGCCCCAGGGTCAAAATGACAAATCCCTTTTTGCCCTGATCTTCTCTCATTCTCTCTTAATTCCTGTCAATTTCTCACCCTTCCTTTACTAGTCCATTCTCCTCACTTAAATAGCATATGGTTGTTTACTGAGTGCTCTCAGAGTTTTCACAGGGAATCACTCTCCTGGACTTAATGCAGCAGATGAAACTCTGACATCTGCTCGTCCTACTTTCTAAGACCACACAATCTACAGCTCTGCTCAGAAGTCAGCTCCCCCTGACCAATATTAAGACCAGTTTGCTCCTAATCAGCATACAGCTCTTCGAACCCCTAAAGTCTTCACACCACAGCACAGTTATTCAAGAATCAGCTCTCTGTACACCAATTAGGATGCTGCATCATTCACATCATTTCTCCTTCATCTAGGTCATGAGTTGTTCATCCCTAAAGCTCCTTTAAAACGATCCATGGTTATTAGTAAGCAATCAAGACCCCTGTCACCATAGGGAAACTGGCCATGTGGACCAAGAGGAACAAGTCAAGCGTGTGAAACTTATGAGCGACACAAGCATGTGCACAATCAGTGTGCACGAACTGAGAGCTGCATTTAGGACCTTTTGAAAAGATTAAATCTTTGAGCAATATGTATACAGAGCGCATTTGAATCCAGTAATCTTGTAGGCTTAGGCATCCCCTTGTTGCACATCAACGGATGTGAAATTGTCTGCTTGTTTGTCTTGCTGAGAAGCTGCTTTCTCCTGCTGTTTGCCTCCTGTTACGCTGTCTTCCCTCTGGGAGGGAAGAATTGCAATCCATTAATGCAGAGAGAGCTTTAGAGGTCACAAAAGTGTCTCACACCATCAACTGAGACATTTTGCCCTTTCTTTAGATCTCAGTCATCCTCAATATGCAGTGCTCATTATTAATAGTCAAAATAAAATAGTAGGACCACTGCTTAATTTCTGAACTTGGCCACATAGTAGCTGGTCACAAAGACCAATTCTTTAAACTAAAGCTGTCTATTTGTAGACAGACAGACCAGCACGCAGACAGATCACAGTATGCTATATCTACATGTAAGAAGTAAAGTGGCCTAGTAATGTAATCCTCACATTTTGGAACTCCGTGTTCCTGCCAACATGACCCAGCACCCTGAAGTACAATGGCTGCAGCACACAGCACAGCTCTAAAAGTTTCTAAGCATTTCAGTACCAGACTTTCGAAATACAGCCCCCCCAAAATAGTCATGAGGTGGATCTAGCACCCTTTGTCCCTGTAAAGCCTTCCATGTTCCATTAATAGTACATAATAGCCACACATCGCAATAACCACATAATGACTTCCATGTACTCACCAGTTCCTCGTTATTCAGGGTGGACCTGCTCACCAGAGCGAACGAGATGCCTGCCTTTCGAGCAGTTAGGGTCTGATGGAAGAAGAGGACAATAAAAAAGAGATGAATTCACCAACCCATTTTACCTATCCGGACTTTTATGCTGTATTTTGGGGGGATTTAGACACAGCTTTAAACTATGTGTTAAGGAGTAGAAATATTTAATTAAATGTAGAACAGATTGACTACCACACGCAGATTTACTTTAGTAGTTTAATTGAACATTTGAAAGAATTTTTTTAAACAGAGAATATTACTTTAGCACAGGGGGAAAAGAAAGCAAGCTTACCAAAGCCTGTAATATCCAAGAGATCATGAATAAAGAATGAAAGAAAAAATGAGAGAAACTGAATTAGACAAAGAGTAGGAGGGGGAACACTGAAAGCATAAACAGCAGAGGAATTGAATTTCTAATCCACAGTGAGAGCATAGGTGCTTCAACTGCCATGCAGGACTGCTGCTTAGGGCACAGAGCTCTAGAAAGATTCAACTATTTATCAAGAGAGATTAAACAGCGGTTGCATGATTCTTTATCCATTCATGCACTAGAAGTAACTAAACTGCAGTCATGCTTGACATTTATATTCAGTTTTCTGTTGGATGAAGCTTTGATCATATTTTCTGCTGTCTGCTCTGCACATTAGTTTGACACAAACAGAGAAACACATGGCACACACATACACACACACACACACACTCACGTATGAGCTGTACTGCACAACACCGACTCACACTCAGGCACACGCACGCACACATCTGCCCAGACAGTCACAAACTTATGTGAACAAAAACCAATACACACCCACACAAGGCACTCTCACAAACACTGACATGTAACACACATACATTCACACTAATACACACATTTACTTAAATTAGCTGTCATAGTAATATCCACTGAGTTTGGGTGAGCAGAGACTGATAAACATTTATCCCATACTGAGGAAAATTACATAACAGAGGAATGCAGACATGGACAGCTGACAATATTGGATCAGTCTTTACCACGACCCTCTTGTCTGCACAGCCCAGCTATGGTAAAGATCCATGGAAGCCATGGAGAATGTAGGAAGGAACGTGACCTCTACATGAACCGTGAGTGTTGATGTAAGTTTATCAACATGCACCAGCACTGGTGAGGTTGCTGCGGGCAATACAAGAGGACCCTGTGACCAGATGTTGTCTATTCAGCTACAATATAGCATTCAGTGCTTTGTGAATCAATCTTCAACTTTTGATATTGTTGTTGGGTTTTTTGTTTTTTTTTTGCATCCCGCCATAATGTGGGGGAACTTTGCTGTCCGTTCCAATCAAACGCTGTTGCTGCCCTGAAGCAATCGCACAGCAAATGGGGGACATCGACAAAGGAGAGGCAATGAAAGGGGACCAATTAGTTTGCTGACTACTGACTTCATCCCATGTGTAAAAGGCTTGCTCAGTGTCACTTTTACATGATTTAAAAGCCTCACACAGTTAAATCAGAAGTCAATGAAGTCTCTCGGATATATTTTTGGGCTGAGTTGTCAACATTTCAAGTTAAATACAATTTTTCAACACCTGCCGAGCAACAGAAAAAGCAAGAAAAATGGCGAACATCGGCGAGGCTGAAATCTGACAACTCACTGAAAAATATTACCCATAGCTGTTATGGGTCTTTGTAGGAATGGCAAATATACACCAAAATTCAGAAGAAAATTTAAAAAACGACAACCCATACTTACCAAGACATTGTTGGTTATTAATTTCATGAGAGATATGGACAAATACAGCATCAACTCATGTTGTTCACCGTGATATAAACATTCATCAGCATCTATGTGCATGACATCAAATTGCATTATCATTTACACAAAACTCATTTTGTAATATTTCAAAATAAAACCAATCAAGGAAGGGCATTCGACTTAACGAGTATACCAAGCAGTTTGTTTAAAGATCTGATTTGTGTTAATATTTGTTTGGCTTTGGCTAAAAAACATGAAGAGGACACAAAAACACATACAAGACAGACATAGTGTGCAGTACATAGTGGACAAACAATTATAGACACACATGAATACTACTGGCATCACAACAGACTGTTGTCTTTCAGACAGACTAACCATGTGGCACAGTGCTAAAGTGGACTTGTTTGCAACATGCCGCTCTGCGGGATATCTTATGACACATTATGTTGCAATAAAAGCAAATGGCGGAGCATCATAGTGATGCAATGTCTTAAACACTCTCTCAAGGCTAATTAATTAAGCGACAGCGTTATGGCTAAGGTTAGATTTTAAATACCCACAAGGCACTGCTCTAACAGAATAGCCAGAGATTTAGGTGTTTGCTTTTATTACCCATCACCTTTTTATTGGCTTAATTTTGCCACAGTGAATGTCTAAGTGACACCTAAATTTATTTAGAATAAAATGTCTGTATAGTCGGCTCATTTTTAATTACAACAATCATAAGCTATAAGAACTTAAAATGCAAACCTGACACAGTCAGATTTTAATGACAAATTCTTGGAGGTTGTTATATACAGGATAGTACAGGACAATGATGAGAAACAAACAGTGCCACTTTGAAACACTGTAACAGTATTTTTGTCTACTACAGGGGACCCCCTGCTCATACTTACACTGAGAATGATTCCACTACCGTGTTAAAACATGGGGTCACTTAGATAGATTTGACATAAATCACACATAACCTTGTTGAGGCAGATGACTCACCAGGTCTCGGACAAGAGGCACTGTCCTCTTGCGACGTAAATCTGGCATGCTGTCAATACCATAAAGAATACTGCCAGCCCTGGAGAAGCAGACAGATTTAAGGTGTATTAATATCATAATAATGCCATGCTGTGGGAGACATTACTACAGGGAAAGGGGGGCCTTGATTTACACAACTGTCAAACCCCATGGATCATGCCTCCTTCTGAACCTGTCTTACCCCCTTCCACTTTGCTTGTTGTGAACAAACACTAGTAATAGAAATAATCCCTCTAACCCCCTGCTGTACCCATAACCTCCACTTCTTCCATGTTATCTATTTTTTTCTAAGACATACCAGGGGTGATGGCTATTACTGACACATATTATACTTGTTATTATTTATATTATATACAATTAATACATGTTGAGTCTGAAACTCAACTTGTACTCAATAAAACTCAAATTTTGAGGGCCCAGTGCAGAAAAAAAATTATGCAAATTTTCTCTGCACCTCAAAAAACATGAACTTTAATATCAATTTGTGTCATGTTTAAACACTTCAGCTCCAGTTATCTGGCTCTCTCTATTTTTCAATTCCCTTGTGCTCACTACTTCCCCACATGTCTTACTCCAATCCCACGAGGCTCTCAGTGGCATCACCTCAACTGTCACTCAAAGACTCCACAATGACCTCAACCTAACATCGAGGCCCCAATGCCTCCATACAGATAAAGCTCCTCAAGCTTCTCTGTCAGCCCTCTCGACGACATCAGTGATTTGACCCTGAAGATACACAGCATGACAAACTGCACAGTCCTTTTCCTCATCCAGGAGACCTGAGCTTCCCCTCTCTTAATGCTTGGTGTATCCTGCTGTTACACTGCATTGTCTACACTGTCATGATATGCAGTGGGGTAAACTGAGGCTACGTTTGACAGTTTATCACATATATCTAAACAGTTGGGTTCATACGCTTGCATGGACACTCGCATTACTTAACAGGAAGTTAATCAAATACGTGACATATATAAATAGTGTGAAGTCATCCTCCTTCTAGCAATCCTGACAGGCCTGTAGGTTTATCTAAATGAAAATTCATTTTCATGGTCACAATGAAAAAAAAAATGCATGTATGGACTGAGGAGTCAAATCTAATTTAAAAAACATGTTTAAAAAGGCTTTGATACTACATAATGTTGTTTCCACTGGAAGTTGCGCTTGTATCACCGTCTTTGGTGTTGTTGAATATTCCTATAGATTTCATTCAGGATTCATTGAGTGGCATGTTTGCCTTTTAATGGCTGCATTATCCCCCTATGGTATTTGACCAAATAGCAAGCGTGGTAGTTTAATTGGGGCTGTATGCCAGCAAAGCAGCATGCCTGTAGCCTTTCAGCTACAGGTGAGTGAGCATGAGGGTACAAACAGCACAGCAGCTCCAATTTGAGTAATTGTGAACCAATCAGATCAGTACGTGAGCTACCACTCACCCCCCGGTCTGCAAGCCGAGCACTTTGGGATCCAAAAGACTGCGAGGCTTCAGAGAGAAGAAACACATAGTGTAAAACAAGAACTACAAAGAAGAAAGCACTCAAACACGCACAAGGAAAATGGGAGACAATTTAGATAGAAGAAATAAACACTATAATAACAAGAACGTGGGAAAATAGGTACAATAGGAGGGCAATTCAGGACAAGATAAATGATAGGAGCAGAATAATACCGCACAGGGAGAAGAGAGGAAAGCACCACAGGCAAAAGACAAAATAATTCCACATCAGTGTAGTTTGTGAGTTTTGCCGCTCTCTGCGCTTTAGGCCACATTTGCCTATTGTGTAATGCTCCCTTTTCACTGACCAAATGTGAAATTTGAAACATGTATAATTTTCTAAAAAAAAAAAAGGAATAAAGGGAAAACCAACATAAGGGCACATGCTGCAATTATCTATCACACCTACAAATATCACTTTGATCACACACACACATTATAAACTCCACATTCACAAAAACACACATGCACATGCACAGTAATCACAAGTGTCCAATTATCTGATGATAAACAGTGGCTTAAAACCTGAGTATCCAAAGCACTGGTGTCTGAAAGAAGAACATGACAAGAACATGAAGTTTTAGAAAGGATCAACTCACTAGAATAGTAAACACTTATTTAGGACATTGATCTATTATTACTGCCAGATTACACAATTCTGTTTTGCCAAACAATTTATGTCAAAATGAAGAGAGAGTTAACACTTTAAAGAGAATTGCTAAGAACAGAAAAAGACAGTAGAACCAGCATAAAAAAGAGGGTTCCTAGCTAAGGGCTAATAGATGAAGATTATTTCTTGGACATAGAGTAAATAAACGCAGTTTGAAAGAAAAATGGCTGTGATCTATAACATTACCTGAGTTAGGAAGACATGGGACATTATGTAAGCAGTTGATATCGTGTTGCTATTTTAGAGACAAACTGCAAGAGGGCAAGCCCTTTAAATAAGTCAGACCGGAGAGGTGTAATTACTGTGCTATTGATCCATAGGTGATAAATGGCAGCGTAAACATGATCTTATGTGAACAAATAGAAAGCAGCTGTTCACAAGAGAAAGATCAAATTGCCAGCCTGTTTAAAACAATAAACCTACTGTTGGTTTTCTTGTTGGTGCATCACTAATAGAGAGAGAATTAAAGGTAAAAAATAAGATAACGACTTGATTTTGTTTCTATGATTTTGATTTTGATTATGATTTTAATCCTACACATTTATTGAAAATGAAGTGGTTGACTTTATCACAATTATTTTATAGTTATAGTTAATGTTTTAAGATAAGTGACTGCCATGGAAGCGTTTCAAAGCATTAAAAATGTTACGCAACATTGTATAAATTCTTGAAAAGGTTGATTTTGTATTGTTACTCTACACACAAAGAGGAGCTCAGCAGTCAGTGGGTACCATGGACAGCGACCAACTAAACTACTTTGTGCACAGCTATACGAGATAGAGCCATCTCCTCCACCTTCAAGTCTGTAGCTGCTCTAGATAAAGCCACAGCACAAAGATAGGCTATAGGCTGCAGATATAAACCTCAATTCATAGGTGCCTTAAATCTGTGGAACAAAAATGTAACTGATTGGTAGGAAAGCTCAGCGCGCGCGTGTGTGTGTGTGTGTGTGTGTGTGTGTGTGTGTGTGTGTGTGTGTGTGTGTGTGTGTGTGTGTACATGCCTAACTGTGTGTGTGATGTGGGCAAACAGCAGCAATAAATCCAGCATTATGGTCCTGACACACATGGTCACACCGTACATAGATCAGGGTTCTGAAGCAGAAAAGCTTCACATAGCTTTCAGTATTACCAGGACTGATCAAAGCCTCTACACATCCAAGAACGCTTGTTCTACTGTGGACACCAAGTATAGGTTTAAACATAAAGAAACTAGTGTGTTTGCGCATTTTTACTGATTTTTTTTTCACCTTACATCACAATGAGTTTACCATCATCTGAGTGTATGAGAGCAAAAGGACATTTTCAAGCAGCTCATGACCGATACAGGAAATTAAGCTAGGAATGTAGAGCTGATCCCGTGACAGTTTCTCATAACCCTTCTCCTTACACTGAAGATTCACATATGAGTGTTAGGAAGACAGAAAAAATTGGAAATGAACAAATCCCCAATGTATATGGTCGTTTAATGTGTTCCGAAAAGCTGAAGTCTGAAAGCTTTAACTAGTTTTGCAGCAAGGTATATTGAATAAGTCTGACATTAACATTACTTAGATAACATCTGTGGCCATATCATATTGCATTTCCAATATACAGTACCATGCTTTACTCCCAGAGTATGTATGTTTGGCTATATTTCCTTCATCGACAGCTTATCAGTGTTCTTAAACGGTTGTATATTGATGTCAGGGAACATTTTTGGTTTCAATAGATCCATATAGCCTATATCATTTACAATCATCTTACTGCTGACTTCAACCCTGATTTTGGGTTCAATAATAACATCTAATGCTTTAGAGATTCACATTTTACTTGTGTACGAACTGAGGTTTTGTTTTTAATAGCCTGCAACAGACCAGAACACAATTTACTGCAAGTGAGCGACCATCTTTGAACAGAGGCGGTGGTTTACGACACCAACTGTCTGCCACCTACAATCCAGTTTTGAGATATCTTCCCAGACGCCTTAACGTCCACTCACACCCTGGGCCATCTGACCTCAGGATATCACATGGTAGGGTGGGGCCAGGTTTCACAATGAGCTCACCCGAAACCCTGGCTGATTGTGAGCCACACCCGTTTTCACATCTTGGCTCATGTGATTAGGTAGAGGATCATCAGGGGGTCCTTTGTCCCACAGGGTTTATATCTGGGACTCTTCACCATTTGACCCTTAGAACTGAAGAAGCTTCTCGGATGAGAGGTGAAACATCTTCAAGCGACTTAAAGAAGTCCAGACTCTTTTCTTTCCAAGCTCCTTAGACTACAATGACCTGGATGACTGAGAACCTTCACAGACAACTTTCAATACTATTGATCTTCCTCAGTTACCTTCAGTAATCACGTCCTCCAAATAATTGATGTGTCTCCTAGGTCTCATTTTTACTAGACTAGGGATTCAAAATTAAATGTTAAATATTATCAGGCTATGTACCACAGGCTTTTAAGATGGTTGTAATTAATACATTTCTTTAAAAGCCTTTACTTGACCCAGCTGTCTTAGCTAATTACAGACCAATCACCAACTTTCTTTTTATTTAAAAATAATTTGAAAGAGTAGCTGTGAAACAGCTAACTCATCATATGCAAAGGAAGGGTTTGTTTAAAGAAATTCAGTCAGGATTCAGAATTAATCACAGTATAGAAACAGGGCTCATTACTAATGACCTTCCTATGGGCTCTGACAGTGGACTCATCCCTGCACTATTCCTGTTAGACCTCAGTGCAGCATTCAATACTGCTGACCACAATATCTTACTATATTTTACTCCTCCCTTCACTGCCAACCAGTTGTAGCAGTTCTACGTATTTATATAAACAAGCCTGCCAATCCTATGTTCCTACTTTTCTCAATTTCATATACCTATGAACTATAAACATTTAAATAAAAATCATTTATGTACGCTAAAGAACTCCTAATTTATAATGACTATGACAAGTCTTAATGCTCTACTGCAGTACAAACTTTTATAGTGACAAATGCTTTTTGTTCTAACTTTTGTTCTAACTATGACTCTGTCTTTGAGGCTGTGGCAGGCTAATGTCAGTGAATTCATTCACTTATTCACAATATCATAGAAAAGAAATTTCTGAAGAAGTGAACCAAGATCAGCAAAGATGGGTTATCAGCCACTATATATATAAGCAAAGTTTTGTTTGTGACATTGCAGCAACTATTGTCGCAACTTATACTAATAGAGAACAACGCTGGGGCAAGTAGAGGGTAAAAACTACAAGTATAAAAAGTATGAAAGGATATAGGGTATGATTTTTAACCAGAAAAGAAAGCCATTCAAAACAAACAAACAAATAAAACATGTAAAGGAAACCATTATTGATTTTCCAGTAGCTTTTAGTAAATTCAAACTCAATGGCAAATGTTGGCAATAATTATGAAACTGAAAAATATAAATGAAAAATATGAGGTGTATTGTCTGAGGATGCAAAGAAAAAGAAAGTAAAGAAGAAAAGTAAAGCTGAACCTTGTATGGATAGTGCACAGCAACTAAAAAGGGTTCAAAGGAGATAAACACTTGGCATTGTTTTTACTAGGTCAGTAAGCTTGATACAAGAGAGCATTTTAAAACAAAGCGTCTTTTCAATGGCTGCATGGGGTGGATGCGTGTGTGGGGAGTTACCTATTGACACTTTAAGTGTTTAATCTGAAAACTGCAGCATCTCAAAGTTGGGAGTGTACATTACCTGTGAAGAACAAGTTTTCACTTTAGATCCATTTTTTCCCCCAGCAACAACACAAAGTCAATCAATATTTTGAATTGGAAGATAACACTTTAAACAACAGCAGGAGAGGCCCTCCATTCCCTTTATCTGCATTTTTCATATCCACACTTTCTTGAGAAATGGTGAACTAAGCATAAAGAGGGTCTACCTCCTTTGCTCCCCCAGGAACAAGCAGCAAACTTCAGTAGCGGTAGACCTCTATAAATATTCCAAGCAAGGCTGACCTGGTTACAGAATGCCCTTGGGAATGTGAATTAGCATCTGAATACAGACGCTGCTGTAGCCAGTTGAAGACAGGCCCGGCAGGAGTGGCAGTACTGCTGAGACTCCTTTCACAGCTCCCACACAGACCAGCCAGCACGCTCCAGAGCACGAGAATGATGAGCACATATCAGCTACAAGAGATGAAGGCGTAAAGCTAATGAGGGTGGGAGTAGGAGCGTGTGAGTGGGAGGAAATGTGGGGGGCATATAGATTGTGCATGCATCTATGCGTCCTTCTCCATAAGCACCACAAAATAATACAATTTTTTTAATTACAATTTGTGTGTATTTTTCAAAAAACTGTGAGGTAACATTTCAGGTGCCAAACACATCTGATAGTGTTTTAGATGACACCGGAAAGAGCAGGCGATTATATTTTTGTCTCGTTCTATTATGTGTTATAATATTTTATTAACACTTTTTACACAACTATATGATTGAAGTGCAGATTTTCCGCTTCCATTGAAAGGGTTTCACCAAGGCGCAGCAATAACTAGATGTTCAACAAAAATTGGACAAATGAACATAATGTTAAACACAAGGATTGTTTTAAAGACTTGACGACTGCCAAAAGTCTAGCACCCATGGACTGCACCAAATGCTGAGTTTCCTCCCTTTAGATGCATGCCTAGTTGGGTTAAAATCAGGTGAATGACTTGACCATAAAGCAATATCCCATTTCTTTGCCTTGAGAAACTCTTAGGTTACTTTTGCAGTATGCACTGGATCATTATCCATTTGCACTGTGAAGCTTTCTTCAATCGGCCTTGCAGTATGTGGCTAAATCTGAGCAAAGCCTTGTCCTCTTTACAATTGGTCCTGCTGCTTCTGTCAGCAGTCACATCTTCAATAAACACTAGTAACCTAATTCCACTGACAGTAATACATGCCAATGCTATAACATCACCACCACTATGTTTGAAAATGATGTGGAATGCTTCAGAATATTAGCTGTTTCTCTCCTTTACCATACTTCTCTCTTCCCATCATTCTAGTACAAGTTCATCTTGGATTCTTCTGTCCAAATAAGTCTCTTTTATCTATTGTATCTTAACTTTTTAGATGTTTTTCTTAACCAAGGACAAAATTATGCAATTAACCACTTTAACCACTATCATCAATAGTATTGCAGGCCTTTTGATGATGGATTCCTACATTTTACCAGATTATTGATCTGACCACTCAACTGAATATTTTACTATCTGTCTGATAGGTTTATTATTGTTTGGGGTTTTGGGGGGGGGGGGGGGGGGGGGGTTTAGCCTAATGATGGCCTTTTTAAAATTTCTGTACTTTTAGGTGACAGAAGGAGACATGTGGCCTGGTCAAAACACAGAGAGCTGCACTCTAAAAGATCTTTAAACATAGTAAACATACCTTGTGTGCCACAGACTGCTCCCAAACACGAGGGGGACAAATAATACCTCTAAAACACTTAAGTTGGCTTTATTAAACGTTAGATCTTTAGCTGGGAAAACATTTTTAATTAATGATTTAATCACTGAGCACAGCCTTGATTTTATGTTTTTAACTGAAACTTGGTTGGACCAAAGTAACAGTGGAGCTGTTCTCATCGAGACGACCCCTCCTAACTACAGTTTTATCAGTGAGGCCAGGGTGAGCAGGAGAGGAGGGGGGGGGGGTTGCTGTCTTATTTAATGAATCATTTCAATGTAAGCAGCTATCTCCTGGAAGTTTTCAGTCTTTTGAATATGTGGCTTTACAGCTGAGTTGTGTTTCTTAATGTTTACAGGCCTCCCAAATACTGCACAGACTTTTTTAATGATCTCAGTGAACTGCTGTCTGTGATCTGTGTTGATTTCGACTGTGTAATTATTGTTGGGGATTTTAACATCCATGTGGACAACTCTCAGGACAAAGGGACTAAAGACCTGAGTAACACTCTGGGCAACTTTGGGCTGACTCAGCATGTAACAGAGGCCACACATAATAGAGGACACACTCTTGACCTACTGATCTCCAAGGGCCTGAGCATTTCAAAGGTTACTGTGTCTGATGTGGGCCTGTCTGATCATTACTGTGTTTTCTTTGAAAGTAAAATTTCAGCCCACACAAATATATCAACAGCAGTGATCACAAAACGGTGTATAACCGAATAGAGTAGTGAGATCTTTAACCATGTCTTCCCATTAACACCTGACTTATCCAGAGGTTCAGTCAATGAGCTTGTCAATAGCTTCAATGCTAAAATATTAAATGTAATGGACACTATTGCTCCCATTAGGTGAAGGTTATCTCTGGAAGGAAAAAGTCTCCATGGAGAAACTCCACACTGGTGAAAAATGAAAAAAGAGAGTGTAGGAAAGCTGAGCGCAGATGGAGAAAAACAAACCTAGATGTTCATTATGACAGCGGTCCCCAACCCCCGGGCCTCGGACCGGTACCGGTCCATGAGTCGTTTGGTACCGGGCCGCGAGAGTTGAGGCTCAGTTGTGAAATGTATAGATTTCAGGGTTTTTATCGGTTTTCAGCGTTATTTTGTTATCGTTTTTATCGTTTACTCAGTTTTCCTGGGTCTTTTCACGTGTGTTATGAATACATTTTCTTTTTTTCGGTACTGGTACTAGTTTTATTTTGTTGTATTTATCCGCAACACCTTAAAGGCCGGTCCGTGAAAATATTGTCGGGCATAAACCGGTCCGTGGCGCAAAAAAGGTTGGGGACCGCTGTATTATGACATCTATAAAGAGAAATTTCACAATTACAATTTACAACTGAGGAGTGCAAGGAGGTCCTACTTCTCTGACATCATCACTAAAAACAGTCATAATGCTCGGATCTTATTTTCTACAGTTGACAGGCTAACAAACCCTCCTGTGTCAGTGGCAGCTGAACTTCATTCGACCATGGCCTGCAATGACTTTGCCAAATTCTTCACAGGAAAAATCCAAAAGATTAGACAAGCAATTGGTACATCAACAGCAGATTCAGGATATGTACTGTGTCCACCGAAAAACACTTTAAACACCATCAAACAGTTTCACCCTATTAACAGCAAAGACCTGGAGGACATCTTAGGTCAACTGAACTCCTCCTCTTGCTGTTTAGGTGTCCTGCCAACAAGTTTTTTCAAAAAGGTCTCAAAGACTTTGGAGTCAGACCTGTTACAGATCGTCAACTTTTCTTTAATGTCAGGTGTGTATCCAGAACCACTAAAACTACTGTAATTAAATCTATACTGAAAAAGGACAATCTTGACAAGACACAAATGAACAACTACAGGCCGATCTCACATCTCCCATTTTTAAGTAAGATCATTGAAAAAGCAGTTTCTCAACAGCTCAATTACTTCTTAAAACAGAATAACTGCTATGATGCCTTCCAGTCAGGTTTTAGACAGAACCACAGCACTGAAACCGCTCTGACCAAAGTGTTTAATGACATATGTCTGAATACAGACAGTGGAAAAATGTCAGTCTTAGTTTTACTGGATCTCAGTGCAGCATTTGATACAGTTGACCACAACATATTACTCAAACGACTGGAGAACTGGACAGGTCTTTCAGGAACTGTACTAAACTGGTTCAAAACATACTTAGAAAACACTTTGTATCAATAGGTAACTTCACATTTGAGCAGACAAGTATCACATGTGGAGTTCCCCAAGGTTCCATCTTGGGACCCATTCTGTTTAACATTTACATGCTCCCACTGGCACAGATTATAAAGAACAACAAAATAAACTATCATAGCTATGCAGATGACACACAAATAAATATCACAATGTCACCAGGAGACCGAGGCCCTGTACAGGCTCTTGGTAAATGCATTGAGGAAATTAATGACTTGTTGTGCCACAATTTTCTCCAGCTAAACAAAAACAAAACTGAAGTAATAGTCTTTGGTGCCAAAGAAAAATTACAGGTCACTAGAGAACTTCAATCTATACACCTAAAAACCACAAACCAGGCGAGAAATTTGGGTGTAGTGATGGATGCAGACCTAAACTTAGAAAAACACATTAAGACAATAACAAAGTCAGCTTACTATCACCTCAAGAATATTTCAAGGATAAAAGATCTGATGTCTCAACAGGACCTGGAAAAACTAGTCCATGCATTCATCTTTAGTAGGCTTGATTACTGTAACAGCATCTTTACAGGTCTACCTAAAAAATCAGTCAGACAACTACAGCTCATTCAGAACTCTGCTGCTCGAGTCCTCACTAAGACCAAAAAAGTGGACCACATCAGTCCAGCTCTGAGGTCATTACACTGGCTGCCTGTCCGTCAGAGGATAGACTTTAAAGTTCTGATGCTGGTCTATAAAGTTCTGGATGGTTTAGGACCAAAATACATCAGTGACCTCCTGACCTAGTATGAACCTTCCAGATCCCTCAGGTCATCTGGATCCGGTTTTTTATCAGTTCCCAGAGTCAGAACCAGACACGGAGAAGCTGCATTCAGCTTTTATGCTCCATATATCTGGAACAAACTCCCAGAAAGCCTCAGATCAGCTGAAACACTCAGTTTATTTAAATCCAGGTTGAAGACTCACCTATTCTCAGCTGCATTTGAATAAAACACCAAATCCACACTTTTAAGCTTAAATTTCAAAACTTAAATGTTAACTACTGATTTTATCTACTGTTTTTTGTTTTTGTTTTTGTTTTTTTTTATCAATTTGAAATCATGCTTTTTATTTGTTTTTGTTTTTAATGTCTATGTAAAGCACTTTGAATCACCTTGTTGTTGAATTGTGCTATATAAATAAACTTGCCTTGCCTAGAACCAGGCCTCTAACTGATTTATCAAAGATGGAAAAAGAATCAAAAAGCCAGTGGAAAGTGAGGATAGTCTGTCACACTTGCCTAGAGCTCGCTATGCCTCACCTCACACCTATGAGATTCAGCAATAAGGAGTGACTCAGTAAGTCAGTCACTCAGTTCAAGTCTTAATTCTTTTTGCCTGGTAGCCATAAAAAGGCAATGTGTAAAACTAAAGCTGCAGAGTCATAGCCAGTAAATGTTTCATTAAGTTTGCATTGGCCTGTTATAAGATTACCTGTTTATGTTAGAAGTGATGTATAAAGCATAGACCCATATACTGTGCCAGGAGGGGAATCTCCGGTTAATCTATTTTAATTTGAACTGAATTTACATTTATGAACACATCTGTCACACAGCCAGCATTAAGGAGTAGCCTGTATTACTGAACTAAAATTGCCCGCCATCACTACAACCGTTACATATGTGGGTCAAAAGCTTTTTGATTTTAAGTAAGCATGGAAATTCCCTTACGTCTTATTTCACTACAACTGGAAGACTGTTCCATCAATGAATCTATCCAAATTTTAAGTGGGATGCCATAGACCTACAGAATTCTGAATAAATACTACTGTGGTGAATCAAAGGTATACAACAACAATACAATTACTGGTATAATGTATAATGGTTTTATTTATGATTTAAAATATTGTAGTGCATTTAATAGCTTCTCATTGGTTAAAAAAAAAAGAAAAGAAAAGAAAAAGAAGCAAATAAAAGCTTTATGTTTACACTTGTTTGAACTCTCTGCCACCACAATGTCATTAAATAGCAGTGCAGTCATGCTTTTTTTCAAATGATGGTATGTTTAGGAGGTCACCAACAGAATTCTATGTTCCTAAAAAGTCTGGTAATAAATAACAACCCACCAGAAATAAAATACTATCCCTTAAGCCACAGCTGTCTGCATGAGAATCCAGTGCTGTGCCATGGGAATTCAAAGTCATTGCCACCCATAACACTGCCATCCACCACCTAACAGATTCACTGCCTTCAGTTTTTCACCACAACATAAATAACCAATTCAAACACATTTGCCAAATGTATCAAAGTCTGAGGCTCATGCAAGAGTCGCATTATTACAATACCTAATTTCAAGTCAGGGGCTTGGTTGCACTGTGTAAATCATATACATGCATTTATTTACATTCACTGCAATTCAGGCTTCCACCAAAGACTTTCTTGATGTTTAAAAATAAGAATTCATGCTATTTTTGCTGTTCATTAACTGAAAACAAACGGGTATATTACTTCTTCCCATACTCCTTGTTGTTTCCCTCATTGTTTCCTGGGATTTGTTTTTTATCCATCCATTCACTTGCACTTATCCTTATCAGGATTCCGTGGGGACTGGAGCCCATCTCAGCTTTTATATTTTATAATTTATTTATTTTTTATATTTACCTTTTTTTTGTTGGTTATAACATTTGGTACTATAGCTGTAACCACATTTACAGTAACTTTGTTGCTGTATTCATTAATGCACAATCACCTGACACTTGACTGCTGTACTTGATGTTCACTTACTGTTTGCTTCTTTACTGACAAATTTTGGGGAGCACATAAATGTAGATTTTGTCTATTTTGTTAGTAATTCATACAACACATGTAAGACCTGCCATGTAAAAAAAAAAGTGGAACAAAATTCAGATAACACTGTGACAAATGATAGGAAGAAAAGTATCATACCCCCTGCAAGGATCTGCTGCTCCAGTTCGGCCATCTGTTTCCTGTAGGCCCTCAGCGCTGCCTCCTTAAATGTGGGCCGAATACGTTTTTTAGGTGGTGCCTCTATTGGTTTTTCTTCTGGAAGATTTTTGTTTTCATCCTCTTGCTTTTGTTCAACTTTTTCTGCCACCTCTGCAACCTCTTCAGTTATTTCTGCCACCTCTTCCAGCTCCTCATCACCTTCTTCCATCTCCTCTGTCAGATCATTTCCCTCTGTCTCATCTGGTTCTTCTACATCTACATATTCTACCATGGCATCATATTCAGCAGTGTCCTCAGTCAGTTGGTTTTCATAATCCTCGCTGTACTCTTCATCATACTGCTCATCCAAACTACAATCATACTCCAGAACACATGTTTCTTTACTTGCTTCATTGTCACCTGGGGCTTCCAACTCTTGCGAAGCTTCCAAATCCTGAGAGGCATCAATGTCTGGAGTGGTTTCAATGTCTTCAGACACATCATAGTCCTGAGAAGTCTCACACTCCTGAACAGGTTCATCAGGCTCCTCTGTCTCAGAAGTATTAGTTCTGTTCTCCAGGTTAGCTAGCACTTGCTCCATTACTTCAACATAGTGGGTCTCACTGTCCACGGGTTGTTCCTCGGCTTCTGTTTTATCCTCCTCTGCTTTAAGGAAGACGGGCTCTTTCTGGATATCTGAGTCAACTGTAGTACTAGAATTATTGGTGGTGGAACCAGACAGTGTGCGGAATCGCCCCATAAATGAAGACGAGGTGTTTGAGGTCTCCTCAGGTGGCGCAGCAGGGGTAGTTTGAGACCCAGATTTCCATACAACCTCAAGAGCTGACTTAGCTCTCTGTAAGGTAGAACCAAAGCCAAATCCAAAGGACTTTTCACTGAGATCTATGCTGAGCCTACTGCTCCAAGACTTGGGAACTTCCTCAACCTTCTCTGTTCGAATCTCACTCTGGCTACGGTACATAGATGAAGACTTACTCTGGGGCTGGTGAAAGCTATGATTAACATCCAGTTCGGGGAATTTTTCTTTAGGAATTGTTTTGGGGATATCTTTAGATATTTCTTTAGAGGCTACTATTGGTGCTACTTTAGGAGCTTCTCCTGGGGCTGGTTTAGGGGTTTCTTTGGGGGTCACTTTAGGGCTCTCTTTTGGGACTACTTTTGGGGACTCTTTAGCTGGAGTCCCCAAAATTTCTTTAGTTGGTATTTTAGCAGTTTCCTTAGGTGCTACTTTATGCACCTCTTTGGGGGCCTCTTTTGGGGAAGGTTTTGAAGCTTCTTTGGTAACTTCTTTAGGAGTAATTTTCAGACCTTCTTTAGGTACAACTTGTGGAAGTTCTTTAGCAATAACTTTAGGGGATTCCTTAGGAGATTCCTTAGGGGACTCTTTAGGAGTCGAGACAGGGGTCAAGACAGGGGTGTCGATTGGGGTTATTTTAGGGCTCTCTTTAGGGGACTCTTTAGGACTTTCTTTAGGAGTCAACATGGGGCTATCTTTCGTGGTCACTTTAGAAGTGACTTTAACAATCTCACTAGGACGTGCCTGAGATGCCACTTTAGATACCTCTTTGACTGTGGGCTTTGTTGTGTCTTTAGGAGTGAGTTTAGGACTGTCTTTAGAGATAGCTTGAGAGGATTCCTTAGCTGCTGTCTTTGAAATCTCTTTAGGCAACTCTTTAGGAGCTGCTTTAGAGGTCACTTTAGGTAAAACCTTAGCAGATACCTTAGGACTTTCCTTTAGCAATATTTTTGAGTTGTCCTCTTTTGTAGCCACTTTAGTTTGTTTATGTGTCACTTTAGCAGTGCCTTTAGGGGAATCTTTGGGGGAAGATGCTACTTTCGTGCTTTCTTTTGAAATAATCTTACATGGTTCCTTAGATTGACGAGCAGATGACTTGACATACTCACGTTCCGTGATAGGAGGAATAATGTGGGTCGTTATCGGTGGTAGGGAAGATTCCCTGTCAAGCATCATAAATTCCTCATCTCCTTCAAACTGTAAATCAACTTCCTGACATTTAGTGATGTTCTCTGGAAAACCAGGAATTGTTGATGGGTCAAATGGACTGCTAACCTCTATGGAGGCTTCTAAGCCAGAGTCAGCACCCTGCTCCAAATGATGCCAGTCTTTCCACGGTGATAGATCACCTTGCAGAGAAAGCTGAGAGCCACTGTAGTGACTTCTATCCCTTGACATACAGACAAGTCCATTGCTAACTCCGCTGTCAATAGTTTCCGTAGTCTCGACCTCATTATGTTCATAAGCTTGATTATCGTGGCTAAGAGCGTGACTGGGGCTAGCATACCAGGAAGAAGCCATGTCTTCCTGTTTCCTTTGCCACAGTTCCTGATCTGAGGAGGACAGCAGGGAGCAGCCATTTGCCCGTGTAAAGTACTGACTCTCTGAAAAGTCTTCTGAGTATGACTGGCAAAGTTTTGAGCAGTCAGACTCAGAGCGGCTGAGTTTTGGAGTGGAGTAGTCACTCTGGGAAAGCCAACCAGGGGTCAGATCAGAATAGTAAGCCTTTGCATGCTTTTCTGGATCATAGTAAGGGTCATCAGCATAGTGAACTGTGCCTGAGTAGCCAGCCTCATCTCCTGACCGGGTATGATCATGGGACCGCCTCTTCTCTGATTTGCTCTTGTGAACAGGCTTTGAAATCACCATTGCATATTTATTTCTGCTTAATTCATCCAGTTCTTTGTCACTGTCCATTGAGTCCCAGTCATCACTCTCCACGACTTTATCCTTTCCTGAGATCTTTATATCCATGCTTTCATAAGTTTGAGAGGATGACAGTTTATCTTTTCTCTCTTTTCCATCATGAGTTAAGCTATCAGTAGACACGGTAATGCCAGTTCCCTTAAGTTTATAGCACTTTTTTAAGACTACATCTCTATCTTGGGGTGTTGCAAAAATAACAATAATAGGGCGGGGTTTAGCATTAGAACATTCTCTTTGTTGCCCTAATCTATGAGCGAGTTCAATTTTAATTGTTTTATGAGGGTCAACAAAACCCATTTTGTCTTTTATTATTTTATAAATTAGACTCTCTGTTTTCTCTGACTTTTCTTCAGGAACATTGAGGAATCGCAAGGTGGAATTATTGGCCTGGTGACTAATTTGTTTTATGTAGTCATGGATATCGCGAGTTTCCCTTCTTGACTGGACAAATCCAGAGCGAAGCTGTTCAATCTCACTCTGAACTACTTCCACACTGCTGGAGATCTCATCAATTGAACTTTTAAGGGCATTGACATGGCCACGAAGCTCAGATAGTTCTGTCTCTATCTGGCTGATCCCCTGTAGCTCCTTAAAGATCATTTCCATTACATCCTGTGTTTGACTGATGCAACCTGTTGAGGATGAGCCAGGCTCAAGGGTTGAGCTCTTTTGTTGCCGTCCAGCACGGTCCAAGGATTTGCTCCGAATGCCTAGAGTTTTCCTCCAATTGCTCACCTCGGAGTCTGAGGAGACACATTCCTGGCTCTTTTTCCATTTTCTTAACTTGCGTAGAGCTCCCAACCTAAGTGTGTGTAGACTGGAGCGCTCCCCTCTTTCACCTTCAGAGCTACCATCCGAGGGAGCCAAACTGATGAGGCTCTTCCTGTTTCGTCTTACTGGCATAGTGTGCGATTTATGCTCATCCAGTCTCCGGATGGGTTTTGTGTCACTCAAGGAGTCAGAGTAACTACTGTCAATCGAAAGAACCTCGGGAAAGATGCTTTCATTATTATTCAAAAAAAGAGAACTTTTTGGGAGTCCATTTGCTATAGCTACACGATAACTGAAAGTGGGTGACAGAGATGAACAGTCGTTTTTTCCGTCGTCTTCCTCGAGCGAAATGTTACGTGCTGAAGAGCATTTGGAAATCTTTTTAACGGTAGTCTTCAGTGTGGTAGAGAGAGTTAGATTGTGTACTTGCAAATCAGTGGTCAATTTAGGCTCTTTATTTTCACTTCTCTCTTTCTTCTTTATTGGTTTTGCCAATTTCTTTGTAAACATTCCTTTGCAAATCTTTTCAATGTAGGCTGATATAGTTTTGATTAGGGCAGAAACCATGGATGGCAATCCTGTGGACTTTTTTTTATCATCTAATGAAAGGAGAAGTTGGCTGGGAATACAGCGTCAGTGAGCCAAGCACAATCAACCTGTGCTTGACAGTAGGAGCCCAGCTCACAATCACTAAAACCACAGCCCATGCAGAGAGTCACTAATACTTTTGAATCCAGTGGCCTTCCTCCAGAAAAGGACCATCTCTCTGTAAGACAAAGAAAGAATATTTGTTTTACAATTGGGTCGCAAATTCCTAAGATATACATAAATACAGCAGAACCCTACTTTTTTTTTTTTTATCTTTTGATCTTTAACATTTGTAAAGCCAAATTTTCTCCTCTGAACTGTCTTCATTCACCAATTAAATAACTGCTTAAGTAAACACTAAAACAAAGGACAATTTGCGTCTATATTTAAATTTCTGCATTAACAACAACTAACTTTAAACACATTGTTTTGCTGATAATTCAACAGAGCACCTAGTCACCCATTCTATATGGATGTCACCTTAAATCACAAACTAGACTTCCTGACAAATCAAATGAGAAAGAGACAGGGAGCACCAAAATAAATTGTATTTCAAAAAAAAAAAATCATACTTAAACTATCCATGACAAATAATTTAAAAATCTTTTATCTTGTGAAATGGCTAAAATTTGATGAGAACACAAATTTCCTTAATTTAATTGGAATGGTCTGATACATGAGTTAACTATATGGAAGTAGTACTACTGGAAGGTAGGTGAAGTGAATAACAATGATCATCCTATTATAATGTAACATTATAACATTCCTGGGAAACAGTTGGTGTTTACATTTATGTAAATGTTACGTCACCTTCCCCAGCATGACAAACCACCCAGCCACACTGAAGAAACTGCTTAGGAATGGCTCAAGGACTGCACAAAGTGGACAGCTCATTCAATTCCCATTAAAGAAAGCAACAGTACAAGTTCAAAGATCTGTTTCCAACATCCAGACACCACAGAACACCCCCAGGACTTGTGTTCACGTTGTGATGGATCAGAGATGTTTTGACCAAATGAGGGAGGCGTACTCAAGTGATATTAAAATGTACTGGCTTATAAACAGTCATTTTAGGCTCATGGAAAAAGAGGCCCCTTGAATCATGCTTGATAGCGTTAAACCTTCAATTGCTTGGAGTGGGTATGAGAGGTATGTATTTTCCATATAGCGAAGCTGGTCAACTGATTCAAAAGAGAGATGTTTGTTGTGCTGAGGACCTGACAGCTGCTACACATTAGTTCTGGGGTTTAGAGCTTGATGTGTCTACAGTCTCATGACCACAGAGACATGCTCACTTTAAATGAGCTGTGAAACACAGCATCTCAGTTAGCTTTTACTGCTTGCCTCAGAAGAAAGATCAGACATTAGCAAATAGAACTGAAATGTGATGCCAGCATGTACATTTTTCTGCTACTACTGTATAAAGTAAGGAGTCCAGCAGTTTGGCTCTTTGTCTATACATAATTCTGAAAATGTCTTGCAGTGGAACCAGTCTTAATAGGTCACCAGATACTCAATTAACTAGTTAATTAAAAAAAAAAAGTATGATATCATTGAAATGATGATTTATCTTTCAAAAATTGTCCTGATGTATTCGCAAATCATTAAGCTTTTAAAAAAATCTTTACCAACTGTCAAAACTCTTACAGGTATGGAATGGCAAAATGTTAAGGTAAAAAAGAACTACAATATACTGGTATACTGGGAGGTTCATGACTCAGCTCTTTTAAAATGGCATACAGCCAAGAGCAGCCTTTTGAAACCAATGGTTCATGACCTAAAACTGTCCCCAACAAATGAATCACAGCAGATAATGATTTAATATGTTCCGAGATTGCCTGAAATACTTTCATGATCAGTGATCTTCTGAATTTTAAACTTATAACTGTATGATAAGAGGGGCAATTGAGTTGTGAACAAAGCAAAGTCTCACACAGTCTTAAAGAAAATTGTGAATGAAAGTGAATTTCCAACATGTCTCTAAATGAATGAAAGTGAATGAGTGCACCGCAGTGCAAGATCTTGCAACACTAGCAAGATCAAGTGCTGATGATGGTGCTAAGTTTCCAATCTGGTGCCATTAAACTACTGAATAAGACCAACATAACAAGAGCTTGTTATTCAAAAAGTGCATTTCTATATTTCAAAGTGCACAGAAAAATAGGTGGCTCATTTACACATTCTTGAAGAAGGGTCTGAGTTACAGACACCCCTTCTCTCCTATTTAATTGCCTCCTAAATGTAGAGAATATTGGATAGCCCAAACAAAGGTTCAGTAAACCTGAGAAACCACTGTACTTTACTAATGCATATGTTTCAGCCAGACAAAAATTAACACTTAAAACTAACAAGGACAGGGAAAATAATATTATACTGTCACATGCGGTGGTAGAATATTACTGGAAAGCATGTTTTTTTCTTATTGAGTGAATTATTTCAAATCAGGACGCAGAGATACATCCCCAAATGATTACAAATTACTTTTTATAAATAAATATGTTTATTTTTTACACACTTGAATAGCACAATATAATGAGCAAAATTAAATGTTTGCATGAAAGAAGAGTAAGATGGAAATGATGAGTGGAATGTGAGGAAATAAAAGGAAGGGAATGTGCTGAATGATTGAATTAGACATTTGCATGCCAGAAGCTACAATATAAGAATTATATTTTTGATTATGAAAAAATTGGAGGATTATGATCTATAGTGATAAAAACTGCAAACGTGTCTTTCTCAGAGCAAATAATTCCTTAGAATTAACACTGGCATCAAACCTTTCAGTTTCCTTTGATGTTATGTATAGCTGACATACAGTTTTTTTGGCTTTTTTTTTCTTTTCTTTTTTTTGATTGGCACAAAGGTTTTTGAGGATCTGAAGCAGGATTAGATTTTTTTTATGGTTGTTGAGATAAAGCAGTTCTTGCACATCTCTTATGTTACCCCAATGAGTCACCAGCCCTGGGTCTTCTAAAGATTTCACTGTAATTCATTCTGATCAAACAAACTTTTGCTGAATTTGTCAAAGACGTGCAGGCGATACACACCTAGCAGGGAAGGCTGTCCCTGCACAGGCAGGACTGCAGATACGGGGTGCTAATAAGTGCAGATATTTTACTGTGCTGTTGTCAGTGTTAGACAGAGACAAATTTCAAGCTATCCAGACATAGTACAGCTATAGTCCATAGTCCATTTCCATAGTACAGCTAAAAAAATTCTACTTTTGAAGTACTTTTCATTGCTACTCAAACATAGATTATGCTTCAAGGAGGAAGGTTTTGCATAGCATATAAAAAGCGACCTTTTCAGTCGTTATACTGAAAACTGTCAAACAGACAGCCTAATTTCTAAATCACATCACAAAAATGTTTTTGTGTAAGCTTTCTGAATGATTCAACCATAATAATACATTATCACGCAACCATCTACACAAAACATACCTAAAAATGACTGCTGGTTAACTTAAACCAATTACCTCAATGCATTCGTGATGCATATTTTTGTAATGCACTTAATGAACCAAATTGAGCTGCAGCCACAATCCTGGATGAAATATGGCATCTAGGATATGTTACGGTTTACTGTAGCAAACACTGGACCATCACTTACATAAAGCACTGTACTGCAGTGTGGCTGCACTTGGTCTGGACACTTCACACTAAAAGAATACTAGTGTTTAATGAGTGTTGATCACCAATTAGGGAGCTGCCTTTGTGTAAACAGAGCCAACATCCTGACATGTGCATGTTAAGGTTTGACAAATGAAGCATTCGCCCTTTTCCAGAGCTAGACTTGATGTGCAAATAACTTGCTAATGCCCACGAGGTATCGCTTGTATCGTCCCATTAGAGCGTAATGATGCAAGAATAAAGAAAAAAAAAGGATGAGAGACAACTAAATTACCTCATCCTACTTACGCGTGTTCCACTAATTTCAATTCTTTAAGCAGACTCATATTGTGTCTGTTTAACCAGGTTTTTACATATTCAAATACTGTACTGTAATTTATTTGTCTCTACATTTTGGACCTCAAGCTTAACCTATTCTTCTGCATTAAATCTATGCACAGTCTACAATGTAACACTGAAACACTAGTTGGTCGCTGAGTTTCTCTATTCGAGTTGATCAAATCAATTTGAAAAACGGAAGTTAAAACATAAGGAGCCGTAAATTTGTACGAAGCTACAATGATCCCCAATGGGTCAATCACAGTCATTGCAGGCTGTGTTAATGTGACATATGGTCACATTTCTAGCGAAGTGCACGTCAGGTTGCACGATAGGGTTTCAATAAGTTATGATGTCATGACGTACCTTTGGTGTAGCGTTAAGACAGATGTATAAATCCCCCTTTAGTCTCATTTTTGAATAGGGATGGGAATCAAGAAGTTCAATTCCTTGGAATTGCTGGTCTGCTTGGAATTGTTGATCTGCTTGCCTATTTCAGTTTGTGTACTGGAATTGTTATATCATTACATAACGTAACATAGTCTTGTTTTATATAACTGAAACGTTTGACACAATTATTTTTGTTTTGTCTGTCTTTAAAAAGTGGGTCATATAATTATCAAATATAGTTCTCGACCCTTGAGCGAGGCACTGAGACTCAAACTACTCCAATGGAGTGTCTTTTTCATCAACTACTTCAGCATATTTTAAAAATAACTAATTTCTTAATGAACTTGCTTAGTCAGAGATCACTAGCTCCTGTAACAAACAAAATTGGGGTATTCCCATAGTCCAGACTTACAGCCCCTCCCATTTGTGAGTCAGACTAGAGAAACCTCCAGAGAAAGGGGAGTACCTCAGCCACACCCACTCCCTATGCTCTGAGGCATTCCTACCCCAAGCCCAGCATTACTATCCAGGGACCTATTTCCCCCATTTTTCCAAATGCATTTGATCAGCAGAGCACTCTAAAACACTCCATTTCTCACAGTCTGTACAATCTCTGCCACTCTCTTTTAATAAAAGTGAGTGCCAGTTAGAGGCATGCTAACCTATTTCTCACAATAGTACAACTGCTCCTCTTCTGATGTAAACTCGGCTATACCAATTTAAGGTTATTATGCTGCAACCAATTACTACTACACACTGGTGTGTTGTTTAGTCCCTTAAGCTTTTGGTTGACACTGAGGGATATTTTGTGCAAACCTTCAGAATGGGCTCCACATAAATGAGAGATGCTCATGTGTTACGTCATGTCTTCAGACTCATGATTATGGATTATGGTTGAGTGTGGATTAGTGCACATGTGGATGTGTACATCCCTGTGCGCATATGTGTGCAGCCATGTATGTACACACACACATGTGTGCCATGCATGCCTCTGTGCATGATTGCTTTCAAGCACACATTTGCTGCTATGTGAGTAGAGCGGAGTACACTAGTGGGGGGGCTGAGCGTGTGAGGGTGTGTGCATCCTCAAATCATTTTGCCCTCACGCCCATCCTCAGCTACATTCCGCCTCCTTTCTTCTAACCTGTGTAGTCTATTTCCCAACAGTGAAATATCTGCCCGCAGCCCTAGGAAACCAGCCAACATCACAACAGATTGTCTCCACTCATAAATCAAAATATTATCATTTCTTTGGCTGGCATGACGGGATCCAGTCTCATCGCGTTTGCTCAGTGTGAAACAACAGCATTGCTCACATGCGTTCCTGTTGTGCAGAACAACATGGGGAAAGGTGAGAATGAGAGCAATGGGACGTTTGTAGAATCGACATTGTTTGAATCAGAAACAACAATACGATTGACAGTATCATCAACACCTTGCATTTTATTTTTTTTCACCTATTTACATCAAGATGATGCCATCTATTCGCATAATTTTCAAATAACGTTTCATCAGTCCACTGACAGGGCCACTGAGGGAGGGGAGGCAAGCAACAAGAAGATCCAGGATGAAGTCAAACAGTCAAGATTCCCACGCCATGCAAACACGTCTCGAGCGCCTGACAGGGCTTCGCCGCTGTACATACCTGGTTGTGTCAAATCCCCGTGTAGGACGCCAGCGATAGTGTGCAAAACGAGCCGTGTGGAGCCGATTCCCCAGTTTCAGCGAATGGTCGGAGCGAGGAGAGAGCAGCGATGCTGGGGAGGGGAGGGGAGGGAGGGAGAAGAGAGAGTGGCTCGGTGCGCAGCTGCCTGCTAATACCAGAGCTCACAGCATCTCTCTGCGTCCGTCAGACACCACAGCCCAGAGTCGCGCCTCCGTGAAGAAACGTGCACACACCTCTGCTCCATGCCACCGACTGTACCCCCTCTTTCGCTCCTTCGTCGTGGGTTTTATTTGTTCCAGGAATGACACACAAGCGCGCACGCGCGCTCACACAACCACACACAAGATCGTGCCCGTAGCCTGTTTCACTGCACGGGGTGTCTAGTCCAAAATGGGATGCAGGCGGGTGGCGGTGACGCTGATGGGGAGACAGACAGCGCTGCTGCTGTTGCTCCTGGCTGCCGAGACTGAAGCTCTGCTCCCCGGCTGGAGAATACCCATCCCTCCCTTATACAAAACTCTCTCTCTCTCTTTTACTCACTCCCTCTCTCTCTCTTTGTGTGTGCGTGTTTGTGCTCACTGAGCCCGGTTGAGAGAATTGAGCCGACATTCAGACACACGGACGCAAGATACCCCCAAACACACACTCAGGCTTACGAGAGATGCCTTGAGTGTGATGGAAGGAAGGAAGGAAGGAAGGAAGGAAGAAGAAGGGGGGGGGGGGGGGGGTAGAGCCCCGGTGTGTGTGATTCGTGGTTGCTATTTGCCTGATGATATGATCACTGGACATGCTGAACAAGAAACATCAGAATGATGTAATATCATAATGAACCAGGAGCAACACAGACACACAGTG
This sequence comes from Mchenga conophoros, assembly GCF_057382185.1. NCBI lineage: Eukaryota > Metazoa > Chordata > Actinopteri > Cichliformes > Cichlidae > Mchenga > Mchenga conophoros. Next base: position 12,354,502 of record NC_140526.1, read on the forward strand.
GGACCCATGTTATTGTAGGCTACGGGAGTACTGCTTTAATTCTTCGTCAAGATCCGCGCGAATGTGTGGTGCGCGCGAGCTCTTCTGTGTTTGTGCACGGCTTTATGGGCATGCCTGAGGGGCACTAAGAGCGCACTTTCATCTCTTCCTTTCACACACACACGTTTATGGTCAGGGCCAACCTCAAGTTACAGAAGACCATATCCATCTCTCTCTCTCACACACACACACACACACACACACACACACACACACACACACACACACACACACACATTCAGAAATATGCTCACACATCATCTAATTGCATCTCTCAGTGGAATTGTCGTCATGCATGATTGCTCACAGGCGCTGTAGATTTATCATAGCCACTGTGGTATATTAAAACACCACCACTGTTGTGAATTGCACTTAGAATGATTTCACAACAGTGAAAAGGAATGGAAATGCACCTAAACCCGCGAACAAAATAGTAGGGCGATTATGCCACATGTTTTAATTTGTCCTTGTGTGACATTTTGCTAATTGTGGCTTTAATTTCATGTTGAAGAGGACAAATTAAGACGGACACTGTGCAAAGAAAACATTGCAGGTAGCGTGTCACATGATAGTCCACATCATTTCACTGACTCCCCCTGCCTTGGCAGTGATTAGGCATTCAAATAAAACCCATCTCTCTCCCTCTCATTTCGCTGCTCTCCTCCTCTCTGCGTGCCTCCCTCTGTCAGTCTTGCTCTCCTCTCTCAGCCGAGATGTGTGTCATGCGCTCCTCCAACAGCCACTAATTATCTGGCCTTCTAGCTAAATCGCATTCCATTCCACTATCTCTCTCTCTCACACACACTGTCACATGGGAGTGTGGCACAGGATGTATGGAGATGTGTGTGGCTGTGTGCGCAAGCGTGTGCGGTTAGAGGTGGTGGTTGGGGAGAGAAGGAGTGCAGTACCCCTCCTCCTGTGTATGGCTCCCGATCGCCTCCTGCCGGTAACGAAAACAACTGCAACTGAGAACCTCATCTGTTTCTGAGCCAGTCTGACCCAACTGATCACCGCTAATTACTGCAGCACATTTGTTTTCAGAGAAAGATAGCAGAGCAAATGCTGATTTATTTTAGCATTTGACATGGTTCACTTTAATTCTAATGTGATCTAATGCTCGAGTAAATGGACAAATTAGTTCTTTCTCTTTGTGATTCATTCATCTTATACAGTTGCTTCCACAGTTAATGCCACAGACTGTATATTGGTAAATGGACTGGTTCTAATAAAGCACTTTTCTAGTCTACTTGAGCATTCAAAGTGCTTTATACAACATGCCTGTCAGGAAACCAGTCTTTGAACTCTAAGATGAAGCCAGAGTACCCACTGGAAACCCAAGCAGCACAGGGACAACATGCATATTCTACATAGAAAGGCTCCAGCCTAGATTTAAAACAAAACCTTCTTGCTGTGAGATGACAGTACTTAGCACTACACCACAATGTTGCCCTACAGAGTGATCAAGATGGCGCCGAGTATGGCAGCCTCGTCGCGAGCTCCCCCAAGCAACGGCTTTCTTCTGTGTTTAATTTTACTTTTCCTTTATTTTTTCACGAGCAGCACTTGTCTCCTTGTGTACGACCGACAAACCTTACTGGACATAAAAGACGGTCTTTCTTATAACTTTCCGGAGTTCAAGTTTTGCAACACGGACGCTCCGTTTGCAGACCCCCCATTCATCTCACCTGAGACGCCTTTGTTCTCTGGCCCTGGAGGCCGCAAACGCCGACGCAGAGGGAGAAGATCTGGCGTTCTGGTTCGACTGAGACGGCGCACTTACAGACCACCGTTACCCAGTTTATTACTGGCTAATATGCAGTCTCTGGAGAACAAGCTGTGCGAGCTTCGGGCACGGATCTCATTCCAGCGAGAGATGCGGGACTGCTGCATGATCTGCCTCACAGAAACCTGGCTATCGGACAAAGTACCGGACTCCGCAATACAACTGCCGGGGTTCTCTGTGCACCGCGCGGACAGGTCACAGGATCTTACTGGGAAAAGCAGAGGCGGTGGTGTGTGTTTCATGATCAACAACAGCTGGTGTGATTATGCGAACGTGCACCCGGTCAAATCCTTCTGCTCACCGGACCTGGAGTACCTGATGATTAAGTGCCGGCCATTCTGGCTACCGAGGGAATTTACAGCAGTGATTATTACGGCCGTTTACATTCCCCCACAAGCCGACACTGACCGTGCACTCAGGGAATTGTACAGCGCGATCAGCAGTGAGGAAACTGCACACCCAGAGGCAGCGTTTATCACAGCCGGAGACTTTAATAAGGGAAACCTGAAGAAAGTCTCACCAAAACTCCATCAACACATCCTTTTCAACACACGTGGAAACCGGCAACTCGACCACTGTTACACCTCTTTCCGGGATGCGTACAAAGCCCTCCCCCGCGCCCCATTCGGCCAATCAGATCACTGCTCCATCCTGCTCCTGCCCGCCTACAGGCAGAAGCTGAAACAGGAAGCTCCAACCCGGAGGGCGGTGCACTGTTGGACGGACCAATCGGAGTCTGCGCTGCGGGACTGTTTTGATCACGCGGACTGGGAAATGTTTCACGTGGCCGCCAGAGACATTGATGAATACACAGACTCAGTCTGTGGATTTATCAGGAAATGCGTGGAAGATGTCGTCCCATCCAGAACAGTCAAATCCTTCCCAAATCAAAAACCCTGGATTAACGGAGATGTTCGCGCGGCACTGGCGGCACGGAACACCGCCTTTGCCTCCGCGAACACATCGGACTACAAACACGCACATTACCAACTCCGGAAGACGATCAAAGCAGCCAAACGTGAGTACAGGGACAGGGTGGAACAACAGTTTGACAACCCTCGGAGTATGTGGCAGGGACTAAACACGATCACAGACTTTAGAGGGAAAACCAGCACACCGCAGACCACGGCCTCTCTGTGTGAGGATCTAAACATATTCTACGCTAGATTCGACACAGCGAACACCATGAGACCGGACAGTGTGCGCACCGCGGATGACGTCAGTGCGCACACTGTGTCTGAGGAGGATGTGTGGAGGTGCTTCAGGAAGGTGAACGCACGCAAAGCTACTGGTCCGGACGGGATTCCCGGCCGCGTCCTCAGGTCATGCGCGGCTCAGCTGGCTGGAGTGTTCACGCACATCTTCAACCTTTCCCTCTCTCTGTCTGTAGTCCCAGCCTGCTTCAAAATGGCCACCATCGTCCCTGTACCCAAATCCTCCACCATCTCCTCATTGAACGACTGGCGACCTGTAGCCCTGACCCCCATCGTAAGCAAATGCTTCGAGAAGCTGGTCAGGGACTTCATCTGCTCTGCACTACCCGACTCACTGGACCCTCTACAGTTTGCATACCGCCACAACAGGTCCACTGATGATGCCATAGCCCTGACACTACACACTGCCCTGTCACACCTGGAGAAGAGAGACACGTATGTGAGGATGCTGTTTGTAGATTACAGCTCAGCATTCAATACCATCGTTCCCTCGAAGCTGGACAGGAAACTGCAGGATCTAGGACTGAGCAGCTCCCTCTGCAGCTGGATCCTTAGCTTCCTGTCTGACAGACGCCAGGTGGTCAGACTGGGCAGCATCACCTCATCCCCCATCACACTGAACACTGGTGCTCCACAGGGGTGTGTACTGAGCCCTCTCCTGTACTCACTCTACACCTACGACTGCACAGCCACTAACAACTCCAACATCATTGTGAAGTTTGCGGACGACACTACAGTGGTGGGTCTTATCACCAACGGTGATGAGACGGCTTACAGGGAGGAGGTCAGCGCCCTGACCCACTGGTGTCAAGACAACCATCTCACCCTCAACGTCGCAAAGACAAAGGAGTTGATAGTGGACTTCCGGAGGTGCAGAGAAGTACACACCCCCATCACCATCAACGGCGCTGCTGTGGAGAGAGTGAGCAGCTTCCGGTTCCTTGGTGTACACCTGGCTGAGGATCTTACGTGGTCAGTACACACAAACAAAACAGTGAAGAAGGCGCAGCAGCGCCTCTTCTTTCTCAGGAGACTGAAAAGATTCGGCATGAGCCCCCGCATCCTCAGGACCTTCTATCGCTGTGCCATTGAGAGCATCCTCACTGGATGCATCACCACCTGGTATGGCAACAGCACCGCCTACAACTGCAAAGCTCTCCAGCGAGTAGTGCGGTGCTCTGAACGGATAATTGGAGGTGAGCTTCCCTCCCTCCAAGACATCTACAGGAAGCGGTGCCTGAGGAAAGCGGGGAGGATCATCAAGGACTCCAGTCACCCCAGCCATAAACTGTTCAGACTGCTTCCATCAGGAAGGAGGTTCTGCAGCATCCGGTCCCGTACCAGCAGACTGAGAGACAGCTTTTTCCATCAGGCCATCAGACTGCTGAACACGTCATAGACACCTCAGCTTCACTACTGGAACTTCAACATTATGCACTCCACACTGTATATAAATGCCACTTGTTTTGCACATATTCAACTCTGTATATTTTATATATTTTATTATTATTATTATTATTATTATTTTATTTTATTTTTTTACTATTTAATTTGTAAAAATGTGTATACACACACACACACACACACACACACACACGTAGGAAAATATTTAGTATACACATCCAGAAATGCATACACTATTATATATTGTACATATATTTATTAGTTTCAGGTTGGCCATTCTTGTATTTTGCTCGTTTGTGTTGTTGTGTTTGCACATCTCTGTTGCTTGTGGGGCTCGCACACAAGAATTTCACTCGCATGTGCTGTGCCAGTGTGCCTGCACATGTGATGTGACAATAAAAAGTGATTTGATTTGATTTGATTTGACATAATGAGTTGACAGTGAAAGATCAACCTTCAAGTGTCACCAACCAGAATGATTCTCTATAAATACAGTCACAGTTGCTGATAATAAAACATGATGAAAAAAAGTCCAAAGGCCAAATTCGAAGCTTTAAAAACAGTAGCACAAACACAGAACATCATGCAGATTATACAGTGGCTTGCAAAAGTATTCGGCCCCCTTGAACTTTTCCACATTTTGTCACATTACAGCCACAAACATGAATCAATTTTATTGGAATTCCACGTGAAAGACCGATACAAAGTGGTGTGTGAGAAGTGGAACGATCATACATGATTACAAACATTTTTTACAAATAAATAACTGCAAAGTGGGGTGTGCGTAATTATTCAGCCCCCTTTGGTCTGAGTGCAGTCAGTTGCCCATAGACATTGCCTGATGAGTGCTAATGACTAAATATAGTGCACCTGTGTGTAATCTAATGTCAGTACAAATACAGCTGCTCTATGATGGCCTCAGAGGTTGTCTAACAGAATATTGGGAGCAACAACACCATGAAGTCCAAAGAACACACCAGACAGGTCAGGGATAAAGTTATTGAGAAATTTAAAGCAGACTTAGGCTACAAAAAGATTTCCCAAGCCCTGAACATCCCGAGGAGCACTGTTCAAGCGATCATTCAGAAATGGAAGGAGTATGGCACAACTGTAAACCTCCCAAGACAAAGCCGTCCACCTAAACTCACAGGCCGAACAAGGAGAGCGCTGATCAGAAATGCAGCCAAGAGGCCCATGGTGACTCTGGACAGGCTGCAGAGATCTACAGCTCAGGTGGGGGAATCTGTCCATAGGACAACTATTAGTCGTGCACTGCACAAAGTTGGCCTTTATGGAAGAGTGGCAAGAAGAAAGCCATTGATAACAGAAAACCATAAGAAGTCCCGTTTGCAGTTTGCCACAAGCCATGTGGGGGACACAGCAAACATGTGGAAGAAGGTGCTCTGGTCAGATGAGACCAAAATGGAACTTTTTGGCCAAAATGCAAAACACTATGTGTGGCGGAAAACTAACACTGCACATCACTCTGAACACACCATCCCCACTGTCAAATATGGTGGTGGCAGCATCATGCTCTGGGGGTGCTTCTCTTCAGCAGGGACAGGGAAGCTGGTCAGAGTTGAGGGGAAGATGGATGGAGCCAAATACAGGGCAATCTTGGAAGAAAACCTCTAGGAGTCTGCAAAAGATTTGAGACTGGGGCGGAGGTTCACCTTCCAGCAGGACAATGACCCTAAACATAAAGCCAGGGCAACAATGGAATGGTTTAAAACAAAACATATCCATGTGTTAGAATGGCCCAGTCAAAGTCCAGATCTAAATCCAATCGAGAATCTGTGGCAAGATCTGAAAACTGCTGTTTACAAACGCTGTCCATCTAATCTGACTGAGCTGGAGATGTTTTGCAAACAAGAATGGGCAAGAATTTCAGTTGTGCAAAGCTGGTAGAGACATACCCTAAAAGACTGGCAGCTGTAATTGCAGCAAAAGGTGGTTCTACAAAGTATTGACACAGGGGGCTGAATAATTACGCACACCCCACTTTTCAGTTATTTATTTGTGAAAAATGTTTGTAATCATGTATGATTTTCGTTCCACTTCTCACGTGTACACCACTTTGTATTGGTCTTTCACGTGGAATTACAATAAAATTGATTCATGTTTGTGGCTGCAGTGTTGGGGAGTAACGGAATTCATGTACCGCCGTTACAAAATATGAGTAACTGTATTCCGTTACAGGTACCGTTTAAAAAGGTGGTATTTAGAATACAGTTACTTTGTTGGAATAAATGGATTACACGGCTGTACTTTCCTGTTTCATGTTGTGGCGGGTCAGGACTGTTTGGGTTTTATTTGACAGCTACGTTCTGTAGTTCCAGGCGGCAGCGTTGCGGTTGCCATGGTTACAGGGTGACGCTCTCGCTCTGCGTGTTTGTTGTTGTTGTTGTTGTGCTAAGGCAGAATGCTACAGGTATAGCTCTAAAGAATGTAGCCTCATGGGCGGTGTAGTCCGTGCTGCAGGGAGAATGGACTGCCATACCCGTTATTTGTCTGTGAGCGCGAGGTGGGAGAAAAAGGAGAGTCGAAAAGTATGAGTTGTCATCAAGCAAAAACGGGAGCTGGAAGCATGTAAATATAATAATAACCACTGCAGCCAAGAAGAGTGCCTGACGAGCCCAGTTGTAAGTAAGCTATTAAAACTCGACTGTACGCTTTGTTCGTGTTTTCCTCCGAAACAATAAGTTCCGTTGGAGCAACCTTTCAACACCTCTCTCTGTCTCTGGCAAGAAGAGTAAAGCTATTTTTCGGCTATGAGCCCGACACAGAACGGTATTAGTCAGAGGTCCCTTTACTACGGTTCGGAGCCGCGGACCTTCAGTAATAGTAATAAATCACATTCATGTAGTTGTAAAAAGCATGATAATATTGTTGCGGGTCAGGGCTGTTCGGGGTTCTGTTTGTACAGTTATGTTTTGTTTATGTTACCATAGTGATGGGTGATGCCCTCTGGCTGCGACAGTGTGTCCTTCCGGGGTCAGAGGGCGCCCTGACCGCTGCAGGTCAAACATCACTATGGCATTACTGAGAGTTGAAAAACTGTCTAAAGTCTTTCATCTTTAATAAAATGATCAGGGTTCTGTTCTACCAGGTGTAACAATTGAGTTTAACATCCAGGCATCCATGAAAACGGAATTTATGACATTTAAATGGTAAATAAAAATGGCCTGTATTTATATAGCGCTTTACTAGTCCCTAAGGACCCCAAAGCGCTTTACATATCCAGTCATCCACCCAACGGAGTTAGAAGTTAGCAGGGAGTTAGCTCGCTAGCTTCTATCTAAATACAATATAGCATGTCCTGACTGCAGGGTTTTGGAAACAAATTCAAACGTACAGCTCTGTTATCACTTCCAGCATAAATGAAGACAGAAAACTAAACAGCAGTGACGTTTGTAGGGTTACTGAAGTTGGGCTAGCTGGTATATAATGATGTGCTACATGACCGTTAGTGACACAGCTATGTTAGCATAATATAAACAAGCTAACTTTTTTTCCACTCAATAAAAGTTAACGTGAGTGTTCTCGGTGGTCAGGAACAAATGTAATCGCATGGCAGGATGCTGTAAAAGGACCAAACTTCAGCCAGGAGAACAACTGAGATAATCCATCCACAATACGAGGTTAGTCATTCATATACTGCTGCATGGGCTGGGCTGTAGTTACATCCTAAGGTTTTAAAAACTGAGCTTAAATAAATGATTAGTGGTAATAAAAGCCGAGGGAGGTCAACAGGGATCACTGACTGTTTTAGGAGCTTTTTGAGATCAAATAGAAGAAAATACATAACATTAAACATGTTAACAACACAAAAGCCATATTAAACGCAGACTACTTTAGACCCGGAAGTAGGATTCGTCGCGTCATCACTGAACAACCGGATTGTTGTTGCTGTGCTGTTGCCGCGCTGAGCAGTGAGCTAGCGGCAGTGTTCTTCCGGCAGATGTAAATAAATGGCTGTGCTCCCGGGCTAAGAGGGCGGGGGAGCAAGACCAAACGGAATTCTGTCTCCTCCTTGTCTGAGCTCGCCACAATATGTTAAGTAATCCAAAGTATTCAGAATACGTTACTCTCATTGAGTAACGTAATGGAATACGTTACAGAATACATTTTAGGGCATGTATTCTGTAATGGAATACATTTTAAAAGTAACCTTCCCAACACTGTGTGGCTGTAATGGGGCCGAATACTTTTGCAAGCCACTGTATCTATGTCTTTAAGCCTCTTACCACTAAAATATCTAATAACTAATAAATGAAATTAAAAACAGAACAATTCCTAATGCCAGATTGGGAGGACAGTGGGTTCCGAACAAAACCTACTTGCTGTTGTAAAGGTCAAGGCTTAAAGGTTTTCTTTTACTGCTCGCCAACTTGGGCATTGATCAAAGTTTATATAGTCATATCTAGTTTGCAAACTTTTAAACACAGAACAAATAACTATACCTCAGACATGCCCCGTCCAGTGTGTGCATTTCTTGCACCTTTTGCTTTACTTTTATCATTTGCAGTACAGATGCTAAGGGGTACAATGCGTACCATCAATGAGACAATTTATATACTTGATAAAAAATTATAGCATAGAAGTTAAAGGTTTTGTCTTAACCCAGGAGAATAAAAAAATATCATACCACTACCTCCTATGGCAGACCTTTATCATCTGGAGTCAGAAACACAGGAAAGCTGGCACTAATGAGACAGGCAGATGGCCTTTATATAGCCCTTTGGTGGTAGAAATCTTCCTATTGAAGCATAAAGAGATAGCTGTGGACTGATGTAGTATTAAATCTGCCACATGACCATCAGCCTGAAAGAAAATATCTTTTCATTTATGTTCAGAAAATGGAGCACAATAAAGGAGAGTATTTGGATAACACAGCTGCCGACACACAGCTGGCATCAATTCATGCTGCCTTCAGCATTGTAGAAAAGGTTTAACATTTTCATTACATTTGCACCTGGTGAACAAGATTAGGTGGAACAATGTATACTACAGAAAAATAAAGAATTCAATACAGAAACTGACCTATTCATTTAACAATTCTAGTGATGTTAAAAGTCTGAGTGTAAACCCACAACTGATGTAACCCAAGGAAAATGTCAGTTTTGTTGATATTGACGATCAATGTTTCCCTGCTTGTTTAGGAACAAGGAAACTAGACCAAGATTCAGAAGCAGCTTAGTGAGTCTTTGCTTTAATACAGTGTCACACTGAGATAAATCCCTATCTTAGTTAACATGCTAACATGTTAGTCAGATTTTAATAGGTATTTAGCTTGGTTTATCATCTTAGATTAGCATAGTATAACATTAACACTAAATCACTGACACTACACTTGATGTTGATGTGATGAAGTAGTACTGGCAAACTGACATTTTGATTTGAGGCTTTTTTACATTTTACATTTTTTTTTTTTTTTTTTATTAATATTTGATATTTGTAGAGTTTCCCAACCAGACCTTTTTGTATTGACATTGTGAGGCAAGTTATAGAAATATGTTCATGGCAGGATGCAAAATGGGTATTTTGGTTTAGTTTATAAAACAAACATTTATTTCTTGCAGTCTAATGTTATGTTTTTTATTTAAAAAATACAACACAAATACAGAATGGTTTTAAGAGTCATACAATGTTGAGAGATATGACATAGATCAGTGGGTGCTTGAGACCCTGGAAATCCTGAATTCAATTCAACCAAATGCTGCATTGCAGATACAAATCCATCTTCTGCCAGACATCTTTTACACACAACCAGGACCAGCTAACCTCCTAAAAGCCCTTAAGTACACACAGTGTTGGGACGGTTACTTTTAAAATGTATTCCACTACAGATTACAGAATACATGCCCCAAAATGTATTTTGTAACGTACTCTGTTACATTACTCAATGAGAGTAACGTATTCTAAATACTTTGGATTACTTAATATATTATCAAGCTTTTTAAAACTACATGAATATACTATTGCTGTGTGATTTATTAATATTACTGAAAGATACTCGCTATACCAATACCAACTTGATTTTTAAATCTTAGTATAAAATGAGTAACAGTAGGGTGGACATTAAGGCTGCACTTTTTGCAGCGATCTCATATAGAAAACTATTCCACGCATATAGAAAACAGGTCCGCGGCTCCGAACAGTAGTAAAAGGACCTCTGGCTAATACGTCGGGTTCGTGTCGGGCTCGTGTCGGGCTCGTAGCCGAAAACTAGCTTTACTTTGTTGTCTGGGTCAACTTTGCTAGCGAGAGACAGAGAGAGGCGTTGAAAGTCTGCTCCAATAGAACTTATTCGGAGGAAAACACGAACACAGTGTACAGTCGAGTCTTAATAGCTTACTTACAACTGGGCTGCACTGCCCATGAGGCTACATTCTTTAGGTCTATGCCTGTAACACTCTGCCTATTGCCATCATTTTTTGAACAATAATTTGAAAAAATATTCCTTCACGTCATTATGCAGCTGCAATTAGAGCTGACATGGGCCGCGAGATTGAAACACGGGCATTAGAGCCTCTTAATGCGTGTTTTGTTTGGATTTGCATCGGCGTGGAATTACCAAAAATAGAGAGGGCATAGCCTAACATATGAAACAGGAAAAGACCGTCTTGTAATCTATTTATTTCAACAAAGTAACTGTATTCTGAATACCACCTTTTTAAATGGTAACTATAACGGAATACAGTTACTCATATTTTGTATTTCAAATACGTAATGCCAGTACATGTATTCCGTTACTCCCCAACACTGAGTACACACTATTTGGTAGAAGTTTTATTTTCCAGAAGTCAGTCTTTTTCAAATTGTAAAACACAACAAGGCAACTTAGCACTTAGTATAACGTTTAGAAAACATGGTAGTCCTTGAAACTGCAATTTAGATTTCAGAAAAAAACCCCCAAAAAACCCAGAAGTGGTTCATATAGATCTTCTTAGTACTGACCCATATATGTAAAATAACCTTTGTATAAAGGATGCCTCAAATCAAAAAGGACATTATCAATTCAACCATACAGGTTGCTATTTAATTTTGTTGTTACATCCAGGTCATACACCAAGACATTTGAAATTGTTCTTTGTGTGCTGTAGGCTACAAAATCCTTACATCCTAAAAAGTCTGCATTTCTAAATGTTTAGCCACAGCTAGTTAAATTTAAAAAAAAAAAGTTTTCTATATTATTATGTTATTATGGTTTAATATCCACCATTTAGCGATATGATGATATAATAACACTGCTTAACTGCTTTTCAAGATCAGTAAAATCAGTAAAAAATGTAAAGTTGAAGTTCACATAATACTTTCTCTATAAAAAATACGATTACCTTGAAGAGTTGGTCATTCTTAAATTTATGAAAAATAAATGTTTGAGGAAGCTTAAGCTGGTCCAAATGAGAGCTTGGTGCACTTACACTCTAGATTATGCTAACAGAAGACCTAATATTATAATACCATAAATTTCAATGAAATTTAAGCCGTTAAACTGATTTGTTTCAGTTCATCAGTTAATTTATTTTTATGGTAAACCAGAATATTTACAGAGAATGAGCTTTTAAAAAACAGGTGTTGAAATCTAGATAATAAATGTGCTACTTGGGAACATGGGAACTTGGCACATTGGGAAATTTCACTACCAAAATTGCAATAATTGCTTTTGCTACTCAAACCTCATCTTCATGTGAAAATTACTACTGCCACTGTGGCTTTTCATCATCATTGGGGCCTACTGCATTCCTTTTTTGTAGCCATTTCTCTCATTGCTGCGTTTCAAATATGTTGGTTTTGATTTTTGTGTAGGAGTCGCTCTCATGACTCATCGCATGGTGCCATTGACTGACCAATCAGTGGCATACAGTCTGTTGATGTCACATTTTCGGATCCTCGGACCACTTGGACCCCTGGCAGAGTAAGTTCCTGAAAAAGTACCTGGTATCAGGTACTATCATCTAATGGAAAACCCTAAAAACCATGGTAAGTCTTGCCGCATGGGTACTAATTGAAAAGGGGCTTTTAACTCCAACTTACACATCACACTAGATAACGGTTAGAAGGATATTTTCTGGGCCAAAGGGAGTCCGATCAGAATGTCTCGAACTACATAAACAGAATCAGTAGTAGAATAATATTAAAGTGTTGACTTGAGCTTACTACTAAATGGACAGACGTATCCTTAGTCAACTCATTTTACTTTAACAAAAACTTTATATTCTTCTGACCTTCAAATCTTCTGCCTTTTCCTTATATTCTCTCTGTTTTGAAAATGTGACAGTGTTGTGAAGACATTATCTCCCAGATTTATTGTCCCTTTTGTGCTTACTGCTCTCCTGCCCCACGTAAGTGCAAATAGCTTCTGTGGCTGACACACTTTTGTGGTAATTAGTACAGGAAACTTTCGTTTTTCTCCTATTTACAGAGCCTGAGCTGTATACCTAAGTCTTTGTTCAGAGCAAATACAGAGCAGACAGCAAGCAAGTGTGAGCAGATATTTGCTGAATCTGAGAAAGAGTGTATTGGATTAGAATAGCTTACTCTGCCTTTAAACTGAATTTGGTGGCACAGCTCGATGTGTGACTTGATTTGGCTTGATGTGCTCTAATAAATAACGATCTGTGAACTGGCCCTTTGGCTCAGGAGAAGAACTTATAATTTCAGAACTTGTGGCCAGCAAGGCCATGACTCACCTCTGGGTACTGGTGTTTGCAACAAGGACCTGACACACACAGTGTTTGACGTGTTTTGTTTTCTTTTGTTTTGCTTGGTTTAGCAGTTCACTTTTGGCTTCAGGCACTCTTGAGCCAGGAGTCAGCTCCTTCTGCAGCTCCTCCACTGCACACACTCCTCTTGCCAGTCTCCGCCGTCACTATATATATGAAGAGAGTCATTAGTCTCAGCACACACACCTTCCTCGAGAGCTCACTCCACCACCCCTCCACTGCAGCAGGCCAGAGACCACACCCCTGCCACACACCCCCCACCGCCGGACTGAGGCCGAGTCCAAATCCGGCACCTCTCGCACTGCAAACAACAGAAGGTCTAACCAACGATCCCAATTGCGTTCATCCTCATGAATGAACTTACGAATCATGGACTTTAAAGTCTCATTCAGCCACTCCACAAGCCTGTCACTCTGAGGGTGGTAGACGCTGGTCTGAATAGATTTAATGGCCAATAAGTGTGCAAGACAAGTGACAAGACATGAAAGACGTGCCCTGGTCATTAAATATTTCTTTCGGAATACCAACTTGGGAGACGAACTGAAACAGCGCCTGCGCTGCACTCTTCACAGAAATGGTGTGCAGCGGCACTGCTTCCAGGTATTGCGTTGCGTAATCCACCAGAACTAATACAAAGTGATAACCATGTGCACCTCGGTGAAATGGACTGATGAGGTCCATACTAATGCGCTCAAACAGGACCTCCATTAATGGTAAAGGGCGCAAAGGCCCTTTCGGGATGGCTGGCTGGTTAACCAGCTGACACTCCGGTTGAATGCGTACCGTGGGCGCACATCTGCTCGGATGCCCGGCCAATAAAATTGGGCCATTATCCTCTCCAGACTGTAAGGAGCTTAAGCTCCTCAAGCTCCTAACCCCATACGCCCTGTCATGGGGTTATAATGCCATCAGGTTATATGCCACAGGGTTATAATGAGCCGCCTAGAAAATAATTTCCCGGCAGCTTTGCAGGACAAACAATCGGGTATGTTCTTCCTCTGCTCTGATCCATAATACGAAGATGGGTAGGTCTGCACAGTTTCAGGGCACACCAAGTAACCATCAATATCTATCTAGTCTGAGCGTAGGGTGCCATCACGAGACTGTTCCCTTGGAAAATCTTTCGTGGGGCGAATCATTGGAGCAGGAGGGCCTCTGTAGAAAGCCCTGCCATCTACTGCCCCCCAGAATCAGTGTCAGAAAACCTCGAGTCACCGCTGAACACTACTCACGTCTAATTGTCGTGATCGCATCCCCACATACTGCCCCAACAGCTTGTGAAACCCGGGCCAATTTGTTCCCAAAATCAGGGGATGTGACATGTTCGAGCTAACTGCAGCCTTTATTTTATGTGTTTTGGCCTTTAACTTTAAAAGCAACTGCACTATTGGATACTTGTGAATGTCCCCATGCACACATTTTACCTTCACCCACTCTGCCTCCAATAACGCTCCGGGGTGAACCAAGTGTTGGTGGACCAGATTCTGCGTGCAGCCCGTGTCCACCAAAGCATGGCAAATAGCCCCTTGACATCTTACCAGAATGCAGTATGTCCCTCCTGGGCTGGGAGAAGGTGCAGGAGCCCCAGCGACCCCAAACACCTGGCCTACACCTCCATCACTAGACAATCCCATCTCAGGTGCCCCTGCCATCCGCACTTCCAACACTCCTGCCCCAGCGTCTGTGCTGTTCTCCGTGGCTTGGAGGCAGCACTTGGGGCTTCCGGGATCTGGGAGGGACACAGACCCACAAATGGGTTGGTGGGGCTCCATGCTAAAGTTTGTTTGGTCGCAGCTGGGACAGGGAACTTCTTCTGAGGCACCGGGATCGGCGGCCAGTGACAAGTAGGCTGTCTGCCCCACTCCGCTTCCTCTGCCCAAGCAGCCATGTGATCCTCGGCCAAGGTAACCACTGCCTCCAGGCTTGTCGGCCGGTGGCACCGGACCCACGCGCATTGTCCCCAGGCAACACAGCCCCTTCACAAACTGCTCCAACACGATGAGTGACAACATGCAAGTCTCCCCCTCCAAGGGTCCAAGCTGTAGCCATCTCGTGGCTGCATCCTGCAGCCTCCGTGCCCAGGCGAACGGCCGCTCCCTTCCGGTCAGCTGGCTGGCCCGAAAACATCAAAGGTGGCACCGTGTGGCAGACATTGTGAAAGTTGACAGGGTCGGCAGCAGCCACGGCACCCACTCCGCCTCCGGCAACTGACACGCCAGCACCGTGGCATGGAAAGTCTCTATGAAAACCTGTGGGTCATCACTGTCCCCCATCCGGAGCACAGTCAGCAGAAGGGGGTTAGCAATTTGCTTTTGGTTTAAGGCACTATTGAGTCAGGAGTCAGCTCCTTCCGCAACTCCTCCACTGCACACACTCCTCTCGTCAGTCTCCACTGTCACTATGGAGAGAGTCATTAGTCACAGCACACACACCTGTCCCCCCTGCTGCCCCGACACTGCCTCGAGAGCTCACTGCATCACTCCTCCACTGCAGCAGGCCAGACCACACCCCTGCCACAGTGTTACTCAATGATTCAGCCCCAGTCAGAAATAAGAGTTGCATCTCTCTTTCCCTCTCTCTTCCTTCCCCACCAACACACACACACACACACACACGCACACGCACAAATATAGAAGTAGCCCAGAAGTGACAGCCTGTTGATTTCTATTAGTCTGCAACTCTTCTTACTTGCAGCTGAGTTACTAAAGATAAACGCACAATAGAGAGTTTCCCATATTTTACTTCACTATTTGGTAACTGAGTTTAGCATTCATTTTATTTTTTTATCCAACTATGAATACAATCAATAGATTACTAAACAATCATCAGGTTTATTATTTTGGAAGTTCAGTTACTGTGAACCAGGTAAGCCTTGACCCTCTTGCAATGTGTTTCCTTACCTGAGAGGGGATTAGGTCAGCATTTTGCCAACCCTCATTATAGTTTTTCTGCTTTTCCACTGAGTCTCTTGTTGTGCACACAAGTATACTGACAGATGTCAGAATGACTGATACCAGAAAAGCCACCCGTCTGCTTTGGAGATTGTGGGTCACTCTAAATAGACCCTGCAGCAGGTGGAAAGCGGGGTTGTGTGCCACTACCCAGTGCAGAGCAAAATAATGATATGAAATATAATAAGGTGAAGTTGGAGGCCACCCGAGGGATGTGAAACTCACTGGAGAGGCAGCTAATGATACTGTTCAGTAATTTATTTGTCAGTAAGTGTTTGGCAATTGGAATATTTGCAGAGAGATTCCTTATACATAGCATTTTTTAATACTTGATATAAGAAAGTGTGAGTGTACAAACAATCTTATTATTTGAGGAACACTGCAATATCATCACATTTTGAACAAGAATAATTTTGAAGATCGGATAATTTACCGTAATTCCCGGACTACAGAGCGCACCTGATTAAAAGCCGCATGCTCTAATTTTAGAAAGAGAATCAATGTTGTACTTGTACAGGCCGCACCGGATTTTAAGCCGTATGCGTTTCACTTGCAATATGAGATATTTACACAGAAATATTACACGTGAGGATTTTTAACATTTAATTTAATGCGTAAGGTAACATAAACGTTATGGTAACATGCAAAAATACATACTGCAAATGCTTTTTTTCCTCGAACAGTGCCTGTAACACAGCTACCTTTAACCCTCTCAGGCTCAAATTAAGTTTTTGTTGCTAATGCACAAAAGAATACCTGCAGTGGTACTTCTGAGTAAAAAAAACCTCATAAAATATGTATGTGGGGTAATCAGGTTGTTAGCTTTTAACTGTTGCAAATCCACAACGCCTGCCTTGAGATGGTTAAGTATACGTACGTATTGGTAACACACAAATTACGTTGCTTATGGTTTTTTTACGGAACAGTGCACAAACAACATTACAACGTCACTTAACAACCGATAAAATATTTACCGTATATATACTACTTATCAATTGTATTGGTCTACTGTTACCAGGCAAAATGTTGGCCGCATGAAAAAAAATGCATTAGCCGCACGTCAGTATAAGCCGCAGTGTTCACAGTGTGGGAAAAAAGTAGCAGCTTATGACCCGAAAACTACGGTAATCAGAACAATTTAAGTCCTTTAGGTAAAGCATTAAAAGTGAATTATCACATAAATAAAACTCAACAGATGTGGTCTTATAACCCAAGGTTACAAGGAAACAACATCAATCCATTTTAATTCACAATGACTGAATTTCACTTCATAAAACACTGGTAATAGAAAGTGAAAGATGTGACCAAAAAGCTTACGTGATTCAAACTTTTGCTCCTTCGGACCATTTCAGCAAAGCTGATACTTTTTGGATGGCTAACTCTAAGTCCCATTAGGTCCCTTTGCACTTTTGCTCTGCGACAGATCCTGGAACTACTCCAGTGTGTCAAAATGATGTGTGATCCTTCAACTTCACTTTAATTTTCATGGAGTGGACAAAGTTGTAGGGAGCCAAATTTGGTGAATGGGCCAGGTGGTGAGCGACGATTGTGCTTGTGTAGCCAAAAAACTCCTATGTTTTCAATGTGCTCTGAGCTGGCATGAGATTGCACTCTGGCATGCGCAGATTGTTCCAATTGTTTCCTCTCAGGATGTTACAACAGAACTTACTGAATGCATTGACAGTGTCACTGTGTGGGGCAATTCATGTTGCACAACCCGATGAAGGAAGAGAAAAATTCCAAGCATTATCTCTCCTCAACTGTGGACTTTTCAAATGAAAACTGCTGAAAAGCATTCAGTCATAGCCAGAGACCCAGCTGACATAACCAGCAATGATCCTCCTCATGAAATTTGTCTTGGAAATGTAGGTTGGAAGTCCATGGTGAAATTTCACAACGCACCTGGTAAGAACAGGACTTCCAGGGAGCAACGGCATGACTGAAGCTGTCTGGACATATTCGACAAGGTGTTCTTGAACGTGAGATCAACTGAGTTTAAATCAGGCATGGCTTTTAATATTCATAGGCTTGTTCCTAGGACTTTTTAATCAAACCTTATATATACAACAGCAATAACACTCTCTTCTTTTCTTTTCCTTGCTTCTCTCTCTCTCACGCACACACACTCATACACATACGCACACACAGTGTCGCTCAGGTGTGGATGCATGATGCTTCAGCACCAAGAGAGTGCATAGCTGATTATCATTAAAATTAGCTCTGAGCACTACAAAGACTCTCTACAGTATAGTGTTAGCGGCACGGCTGTGTCAGCACAGCACTTCCTGTTTACCATTTAGTCCCACAGCAGGCTGCAGACGCCAGATAACAGCACAAAGCATGCTTGGAGATAAAAGCACCACAAAATGTGCTGTGCCCCCTGTAGTGACTGTCGTTCCCTGATGTGGCATCACTTAGTATTACTGCAGAGAATGGTACACCCTCAAACAGGTCAGTGTATGAGAAAAAGAGGCAATAACAGAAAATGTGACATATAGACCTAGATTTGTGATACGTTAAAAATTGCAAAACACTAAAACTATAGTTTTGGATTCTATCATTCACAAACCATTTAGGAAATAATAATCAAATTTATAATCTGCCTGATATCTCTATGGTTAGTAAAATCCCATGATTAGAATGGCACATGGACATTGCATCACATGGCAAAGCCAGTCCCCGATCCACAAGTTTGAAAGAAAGTGATCACATTCCACAGCAAATGTTCATGGCATCTTCCTTTGACTGTTTCCCACTTCTCTGCCAACTTTAATGACATTTGGCTACAGTTTTTGTGTAGGCTGACTCGCTGGCAGAAAGGAAATCTTGCCTAAAACCAAACGCTGTGAAGATTAACAGAAGGTCCAAGGGTAGAGAGGCGAACTCAAAAAAGAGCAAACCATCGTACATTTGCATCCCAAGTAGTAGCAAATATTCCATAATCAAATGCTTAAACTGACACTTAAAATCAGTCAAAGTGTTCCAGCCTTAACAGACACCTATTTATATTTCCAGTTACAGAGTTATAAGTGCCATCAAAATGTACTTGATATGGGTATGAGCTGACAGAAATGAAAGAGTTATGATTGTGGGTAAGTTAAAACATCGCTGCCAAGACATATTAGGACAATAAGACATTTATGTATTGTTTTGTCTTTGAGACTCCTGCACACTAGTGATGTGCGATACCACTAATTTCCTTTCCGATCCAATACCAAGTAAAATTCAGGGTGGTATCGACGATACTGATCCGATACCGATACTTTGTACAAAAACTCTAATCTTTTATTGTATCTCAAATAGGGATGGGTACCGGTGTCCAGTGCCATGATGGCACCGGTTCTGACATAAACGGTAGTAACCAGACCGAAAAGCAGTGCACATTTCGGTGCTTTATTTCGGTGCTTTTTTTTCCTGAGCTGTGATACACTTCTAGCCAATCATTTTACGTTTCCGAGGATAGTAGGCGGGGCCAGGTACGTACGTTCTTTTATGCAGAGCTACAGATTAAAAATGCCCAAGGCAAAGCGGTCAAAAGTCTGGCTGTACTTCACAGCAAAATATGCAAACTCAGCAGCCTGCAACAAGTGCTTTAAGCTGATACTGTGATACTGTCAAAGGAGGTAACACCTCGAATCCGATGAAACACCTGGCGACGCATAGCGTTTTTTTTTTAAAAGCCGAGAAATGCGCCGTATTTGATGGCAGCAGCAGCCGTTCTTCTCTGCGTGAGTAGCTTAATGTTGTTCGTGTGTAATTTACGTTGAGTAGGCTAACCACATTATTACATTAATGCATGTAAGGTGAACTAGCAAACATCATCATAGCTACATGCGGCTGTCCTCTTGTTTGATGGCAGATACTCCCTTCACCCTGGCCAAAAAGGCTAAAATGACCAAAGAAAAAGAGGGAAACAGCTAAACATGAGAGGTTTTTGGACAAAGTTTGTGTTTTTTCCATTGTTTAAGCACTGCTTCCAGCCAAGAGTGATACCATATATGCCCCATAGCTGCAGAAAAGGCTAACATTGTTATCTTTTTACAAAAAACCAGCTGAATATGAGAGGTTTTTGGACCAATTTTGTGTTCTCCATTCTTTAAGCACCGGTTTGGGCACCGTTTGAGCACCGGCACCGTTTCAAAAGTACCGATTTGGCACCGGTATCAGATAAAACCTAAACGATACCCATCCCTAATCTCAAATTATAGCATCATAATGATTACGGGACATCAGATTACTTGTTCTTATCACTTAATAATGCAGAGTTCATCATATAGAAATTAAAAAAAACTGAAGTTGTGCGCTATTTGAGCATGTTGCCTGCCTGCAGCACTAAAGGACTCCGTGGAAGACGTCTGTCTCGCCCTAGCAACACCTGTCCCTGTCCACTACTCCTCTTCAGTTCGCCTCTACATACGCTCGTTATATTCTGTGATATGATTTACTCTGAGGTGTTTGACAAGGTCAGTGGTGTTGCCACAACACCTCACTTTCTTGCCACATGTATCGCAAACCACGTCTCGGCTGTTTGTGGATGCAAAATACGTCAGCACATGACTCCAATTACGCTCAGCTATTGTTGTGAGTGCACACGCAAAGGGGCTGCGACACAGTTATACAGCTGTATTTCGCACATGACTATGGAAGGCGGAAGAGGAAGTAGTTCCTACCAATGTAGACAATCCGAATGTTATAGTTTCTTTCCACTGTGTTCCTGTTAATGATAAACTACAATTTTACCCAAAATTATTAAAATATCGATATTTTAATGTGAGAATCGATTCTAGAACATAAATGACTGGTATCGGAGGAATCGATATTTCAGGATCGATCCGCACATCACTACTGCACACTGGATACAAAGTGAAACGTGTTTAGGATTAAATTGCTTGCTGACAAATTGAGATTAAATATGTTCTTCACAACTTTACTTTCATAATTTAAATTTTTTGAATTCACTGACTGCTTTAGATCTATAAGTGCCTTTCCACGTTTACAGTGAGAACGAGAACACTGTAAGGAATTGTTTTCATTAGAGAAACACTGCCCAAGCTAAGTAGTGGTGAGATAAAATCCCTCCTAAAGGGGTAATATTTTTTGAAGATGCAGAAAGTACACACGCGTTTTCTGCAGAAAACCTGCAATGGCAAACATGTTGTTTTTGATAGTGTTTTCTGGCTAATTTGACACTTTGTACCCCATCTGACTCTTAATCGCCAGGCTTTGCACTGCTAAAAGAGGAACTTCTACACCTACTCTCAGTCCTTGAGTATTAAGTTTCCTTGACATTAGAAAAGCACCAGATGCCACTTTTGATTGCCAACATTGTCAGCCAACATTTTCTTTGCTTGTTTGTTTAAGCTCTTTACCTTAACTTCCATCTTCTACAGGAAAAACTGAAACTAACTCATGTTACATAAATGTTAAAAATCCCTGCTTTCTGTTTTATTTTTGCACATTACTGTCCTATACTTGGGGGGGGGGGTGTTACCATTCCTTCAGGGTTCCAACAAACAACAGTTCTTCAAGCATCATGAGGGTGGACTTAGACTGTGCAGTGCTAATGCAGTCATATCACCCTCTTTATTCATTCCTACAATGTATTTTCATTCCTTGCATCTAACTCATAATTGCCTTATGTAAGTCATTTGCTGCATTGTAATTATGTGTTAAACATTGCTTTATTTATTTCAAATGTGTTCTGTTTGTAATGCATATGCTATTATGCAAACAACTCCCAGTGTCACAGTGGATCAGGTCAGGAGGCAACAGAGGAAGCTTTGCCCCAGGAAGGCAGCAGGCCCAGACAAGGTGTGTCCTAGGATGCTAAAGGCGTGTGCTGCTGAACTTGGGGAGCCGCTACAACGAGTCTTCAATCTCAGTCTGCGACTGGGGAGAGTGCCTGCCCTATGGAAGACATCCTGCATCGTCCCGGTCCCCAAAAGGAACTGGCCCAATGAGCTGAATGACTTCCGACCGGTGGCACTGACGTCACATCTTATGAAGACTCTAGAGTGGCTCTTCCTCAACCTCCTCCGACCACAGGTACAACATGCCCAGGACCCACTACAGTTCGCATACAAGGCGGATGTCGGAGTGGAGGATGCCATCCTGTACCTCCTACATAGAACCCACTCACACCTGGACAAGGGAAAAGGCATGGTAAGGATCCTGTTTCATGACTTTTCCAGTGCCTTTAAACCATCCGGCCCTACCTGCTCCAGGAAAAACTGAACAGGATGGAGGTGGACCCCTGCCTGGTCGCTTGGATCTCCGACTACCTCACTGACAGACCACAGTACGTCAGGCTGAAGGACATCATGTCTGACACTGTGGTCAGCAGCACAGGAGCACCACAGGGAACTGTGCTGTCCCCTCTTCTCTTCACCCTGTACACCTCTGACTTCTGCTACAACTCTGAATTATGCCATATTCAGAAGTTTGCAGATGACACAGCCATCATGGGGTGTATCTGGGATAATCAGGAAGAGGAATACAGAAGTCTGGTGAGGAACTTCGTCACATGGAGTCACACAAACCACCTGCAACTCAACACCTCAAAGACCAAGGAAATGGTGGTGGACTTCGGGAGGTCCAGAGCAGGTCCACTGCCGGTTCAGAAAGAGGGGGAGGAGATGGAGGTGGTCAACAAGTACAAGTACCTCGGGCTGTAGGTGGACAGAAACTGGACTGGTCATGCAACACAGAGCACCTGTATAAAAAAGCCCAAAGCCGACTGTACTTCCTCTGGAGGTTGAGGTCTTTTAACATCTGCAGGAAGCTCCTGAGGATGTTTTACCAGTCAGTGGTTGCTGGAGTACATTTCTATGCTGTGGTGTGCTGGGGGAGCAGCACAGCAAAGAAGGACTCATCCAGGCTGGAAAAACTGATCAGGAAGGCTAGCTCTGTGGTCGGCATGAAGCTGGACACTCTGGTGACAGTGGCAGAGAAAAGGACATTAAAGAAACTGATGGACATTATGGACAATGCTGGGCATCCTCTGCACACGGCCATAAACAACCAGAGGAGTCTGTTCAGTGACAGGTTGCTTCTCCCAAAGACAAGAACCAACAGACTTAAAAACTCCTTTGTCACACGCCATCAAACTGTTTAACTCCTCTCTGGAGGGGAGGGGGAGGGGAAACAGGAGGACAAAGGATGGGGAAACAACTAAGCTGTAGTGCCTCTTCACTTCACTGTGCAATACTTTTTGTGCAATACTTTTTGTTAATAGTCAACGGTGCAATAGACTTCAATACTTGAAATGTGCAATTCCCTTGTATTTTTATTCCTATTTATTCTATTTATCCCGTTCGTATATTTTATTTATATATGTGTATATATATAATATTCTGCTCACGTTCTGTAACTTCTGTCGGTGCTTTGCTATTGGAAACCGAATTTCCCAGAGGAACCCACCCGAAGGATTAATAAAGTTTTATCTTATCTTATCACTTATCTTAACTCTGAGTTGCAATGCACATATGAAATGCGCTATACAAAGAGTGTTTTAATTATTGTTATTATTAAAGCTATGCTATTAGCAAATCTTATTGTTATCATTGTTATTCTCTTTTAAAGGTTGTGGCGGAGGTGTGGTCCCGGGCGCGGCTGCAGGGGAGGAGTGGTGCAGTGAGCTCAACGGGGCGGTGATGGAGACGCAGGTGAGAACAGCTGATGGCGTTTGGACTGATGATGGTTTCCTTCCCCTTTTATAGTGAGACGGGAGAGGAGCGGAGGGAGAGCTGGAAATCAGCTGAGACCGGAACTGTCAGACTGTGGACGGTCATAACAAATGAAAACTAGAAATAAACGTGGCATCTGGCGACAAACAACTGTGCGTGTGTGTACGTGTGTGAAGTGCATTTCACAAAGGTTTACATCAGTACTTCAAAAATGAGTTCACTGTCAGTTCCTCTATAGGAGTTCAAAGGCAAATTTCAATAAATAGAGCAGCAGCAGAGAGCCTAGTCTAACATGCGATATCCACAATGCGAAGACTCTCTATTGTTGCATAAATGCATCCATGGGCCCGGCTTATTTATAATTAAGACTTTTGTCACATTTTCAGAGTTAGTCCTTTTGTTGCATCTATTTAGAATGTATTTACACACACAGATTAAAGACTTAAAGATAAAAAATCAAAGGTTTAAGACAATATTCTCCATATGAAATGACATAGGCAAAACATGTGATGATAACATATTAAAAGCTGCTGCTTCAGTCATTATCAGATCCCCTGCACTGCCACCCAAGTCCAAGCTTAAACACCTGTGCTCCGCACTTAATACACCCAAAATAAGCTTTGAAGAAAGGATATAATTTCATTCAGTACAAAGCTCCGTGGTTGGCAAAAGGCACCGATACATATATCTCATACACCAAAGCTGTGGAAGTGCACCTAGTGTACTGTAGTTGAAGTCTACGTTGTTTTATTGTAACACCTCCTGGATGGTTCATGACTAGAATGAAGCTGTAAATGTCTGTGCATACAATATGTCTGTCACTGGAGAATATGCCTGCCCTCGCTACAGCAGGCTAATTGCGTTTCAGCCTCAGTGATAAATGTGGCTCTGCTTTGATTTACTTGCAGCTGCCCTCGCTGTATTCCTTTCCCATCTCTTACACACAAACACAAACATGCACACGAATATGAAGCTGAATTTCCCCTGAGAGCAATTATCACAGAGTTCCACAGTTTGTACTTGTGTTATTAATCTCCGTGCGGACTTTACAGTGACAATATGGCACTTTCTGTGTTCTTACAGAACAATTCATGGCTGGTGCATTTTACTGCAACCCATAATTACAGGCACAAATGAGCTGACGTGTAGAATTCGAGCAACTCAAAATGTGAGTTAGCTTATTATAGCAGGAGGTGGGGTAAAAAGTGGGAGATGATTCAGCTCAATGACATGAAAAACCCATTGAGTTCCTATCTGTCACCGTCAATCAACGCATGTATGTATATTTGCATATTTACCATACCTTAACGTACTAGTAAAACATAAAAGATGAATCGGTGGTGATGGTGTAAACACTATAAAATACGAGAGCTGAGAGATGCAAATATTATGTGAGAGAAGTACTTTTTTAAATCTATGCTCAGATGTTTTTGGTTTTGGTTTGTTTTCATGTATCAGAGGTGTGAGAAAGAGCAAGGTTATAGTATTTTAGAAATACATAATGTCATACATTGTTATAAAAGGAAAAGTGTCTTTAAGACAAGTGTCATGCCGAAAGTAAAATAAATACATAATTATAATAAAGGTCAATCAAATGGACCAATATGGCAAGGCCATGATGATCCACTTGGTAAAATAAATCCGCTTGCCATCTTTCTTGGCCTTAAGACAACAATTCTGATGGCTAAAGATCCAAACGGGACAACAACAAAAAAATAAAATAAAATAAAAATTAAGACGAGTGTCATAAAGATTGGGCCATGAATTGAGCAATGCAGTTTGGTCCATAAATATTTAGACAATGACATAATTTTTGTAATTTTGCCCACAATGGATTTTAAATCATAAAATAAGATGGAATTGAAGATTTTCAGCTTTAGTGCATGGGCTTTCACGAGTATTGCCTTATTAATATTCCCTCATTTTCAGAGACTAAGAATTCACTGCACAAACTAACATAATTTGAGGACTGTTTTTAATGCTGGCAGAAAATCCTTTGTAGTCATCAAGCTGTTCTGCTATGTCTTTACTGTAGTCACCTTCAGTTGTCTTCTTCTTCTTTTCTTCTTGCTTTTAGTTTTGCATTCAGTATTTGAAAAGGATGCTCTGTGGAGTTGAGAGCTGACTTTTTGGTGTTCCTGAGCTAGCAAGAGTATTTCTTCCTTTTAACAGTGTATCAGACTGTCTATATGCTCTCTAATGAAGTTTTAACTGTCTCCCTGAAAGACAAGCAGTGACCTCCTGCACTTTACAACTACAAAATGTTAGTCCACCACTTGGAATTAACCACAAGTCTTTGCTTTGCTTTGCTTTGTCATAGAAGGAAGAAGTGAGCAAGCCTAGCCTTGTCATGAAACTGCTTGTCAATTAGTTATCCAATTACCTTTGAGCCTCTGAAAATGGAGGACTGTGTATAAAAATGGTTATAATGCCTAAATATTAATATGATGGTTTATTGAAACATCTTAACTTAAACTGAAATAATATACTTGAATAACATTTTCATTATTTGATCTAAAAGCTACTGTGGTCATATACAGAGGGGGAAATGGGTCATTCTCCAAATATTTTTTGATCTAGCTGTAAATGAAAATGTGAAACTTAGTTTCTCTCTTATCTTTCCACAGTTGAGAAAACCATGTGAAGAGGCTGTGAATGTTGGAGCATAAGCTTTGGAACGTAAAAAATATGGTTCAGACCAAATATTCATTTTTTTGACCTCAGAAAGATAGGGAAAGGCGAGATTTCTGACATTATCTGACATGCAAGTCTGTTTACTAAGAGGTAGAGAAGGCTGTGGGCGGGTAAACAACAGGGGTTTGGCTAGTGAGAGAGG
This sequence comes from Mchenga conophoros, assembly GCF_057382185.1. Classification (NCBI taxonomy): domain Eukaryota; kingdom Metazoa; phylum Chordata; class Actinopteri; order Cichliformes; family Cichlidae; genus Mchenga; species Mchenga conophoros. The sequence goes on from NC_140526.1 coordinate 12,381,143, forward strand.
TGAGGTGAGATCGCAACAGATGGCCTGTCTGTGGACTTCCTCCATCAGCTTAATAAACACACACATACAAATACATATTCATGGCCAGTATTCTAGAACAAAAAACACTGTTTGAGTATGAGCTTCCTGGTTGTTTGCAAGGAACTGTAAAGACCTACCAGTTCTGAATATTCTCTAAAGCTAAACCATCTAGCCAATTATCTTTATCTTTCCACTTCACTAAAGATGACTAGCTTCAGCAAGTCTGTTATCATTGCCTTTGAGCAGCTTTTTCATTTCCTGCAAAAAAAAAAAAAATACAAGATCTTATGTATTCCTCATAAGAGTTAAAAGCAATTAACTTGGTCATTGAATGCCTAACCTCCTTGTTAACATATACACATTGTGAGCTTTGTCTTAAAGCTCTTGTGCATTGGGGCAGAAATAGAACAAAAAAGAACCGCGTGTGCTGCAGAAGTCAGACGATTACAATCATAATACAACTGTGTGCTAAAACTGTTACTCCAAAGCCTAAATGGGAAACTCTAAATTATGATTAATCATTTGGGAACTTCTTTGCATTTTAATTAAAACCACTGATGCATTAGGCCACAACCAAACTTGTTTTTACCCAAGGAAATTTATAATCATTATCTGAAACAGAAACAGATCTCCCCTGTAATTTATCCACCAAATAACTTTGAAACTCAAAAACTGATATGTACATTTTAAGTAAAAGGTTACATTTACAGTTATTTACATACTACACAGATAATCTTTTCTTTGCAGTTCACAAATGCCACGAACAAAGACAAAATCAGCTGATTTTGCAACACTGCGCATATTATGGTAACAATTTAGAAAAAGCACTCAACTTACTTAATTGACTCAAAGGCCTCTATTGATTTAACCTCCTAGGTTAAACCTGGCATCCACATATGTGGATGTCACATTTTGGGTTGTCTAGACCAAAATATTACATCTTGCTCTACAAGGGCCTGATATCCACTTATGAAGACATTTTACTGCCACTGTTCTATCGAAATTTAAAAGTGAATGTCCTCAAATGTGAATCTCATTTTTCTCAGAAACAAAAATCAGGTAAAAAAAATTGGTAATTTTTTGTTTTTACATTCATCAGGTGCCAATCAGCCCAAATATCAAAGAGAAATTTAAAATGCATGCCATGGAAGAGTTCGGATCTTAGGAGGTTGGGTTAAATCTTGACTTTCCTTAAAAAAAAGAGCCCATTGCATCTGTTACTAGCTATGGGGTTTAACTAATAAACCCAAATACATTCTGTTCACCGCCTACACTTAATGGTATAACTAAATAGGTTATTAAAGCACTGGATTGATGGCAAATCTTCCTAGGTGTCGCCCCTTATCAACAAAGCCTTTGATTCAACAAAAGTGATACTTTACTCCTTTTACCATCTAGTCTAACCTCATACAATAAACATAAGTTTCTTAATTTTGAATTTGTATTTGTTTTATGTACTGTATGTTCATACTTTTGTCCCTTATCAGCTCTAGATATCGTATTAGCAGCACAGCTGTCTTGAATTCCAGAAGGAAGAATGCTTACAGAGCTGCAATTAACAGGCACTATAAATAGATCATCCGACCCAAACTGTCTATGTTTTATATTTTGATTGATTTTCTCTGCAGGGTGTTTTAGTTGAAGGTCTCTTTTCATCTTTTCATTTTAATTGGCCTGACATGAGGGGACTTATACAAGTCAGTTACATTCAAAAAACACACTTCCCTTTAAAAGAATTTTCACTGCTAAGGACAGTATTTTGTTCCTCTGTTTCGATGCTGTTAACTTGAACTTTGGTCATTAATTAATGCAAGCCCCCTATATATCAGCACTGAAGAAGAAAAAAGATCATTTTGAACTTTCACTAATAAAGTGAACATAATTTAAACAAAATCATTTGTTTTAATTTTATTGTAAAGAAAAACACCCAATGACACCAGGATTTGCAGATCAACCAATTTCATCACATAGAAACACATTTAGTTACTGAAAACATGTTTTTTTGGCTCATTAGAAGCAATAACAACTTGTGATACAACTTGTATGGTTTGCTTGCACAGTTCAATTAAGACTGCACTTATACCGCAAACTTTCCAGATATAAGGGGACAATGCATTTACGTGCTCTTTAGCATTTATGTTGGCTTTGGGTTATGGCATTCCTCACATTCCAGTTAAAACCACCAAAAACCTTTTTTCTCAGTGCCTTCAACACCATTAAGACCTGTTGATATACAAAGTCAGCCCCATAGTTTGTCCAAAGCATAGTGGCACATAAGGATTTTCTTGATTCGTATATAAGAAATATATATTTTATTTTGACAGAGGGTCATTTTGACTTGTTGAGAACTGCAGTCATGGCATAGTCACCGGTCATCTGTTTTTGGACTTTGACCAGACAATACAAGAATTTCCAAGTTAACTCAGAGAACCTCTGTTGCACCAAGAGATTAAACACTCCTATTTGCTGGCTTAGCTTTGCAAACTGAAAGTCACAGTTGTAGTTACTCGTTCAGCAACAGTGAGCATCTCATCTTTAAAAACAGTGCTGACCACTGAACCCTGTGAACTGCATATAATACTACTCATGACACAGTTATTTTCTTTGTCACAACAACTCCACAGGCAAAACCTATACTTGTCTGTGCTGAAGTTATGCTATGCTTGGCTGCTCACAGCAAAACAACAAATTCAACCTCAGACTTGTTGATGCCTTGGCAAATGCACAATGCAAAATACAATTGTGTGTAATCTGTCTATTATATTTGTCCCCTCTGGCTGTGACTGTAGTCACATGCCATCTAGACAAGTGATGGATTGCATGATGAATCACATTCAGATATTTTGCAACCTGTCAACCAGAAATCAACTGCTGTAACACAACAGCAATGTGTGATTTCTTCATTTAAAATATTTACATTATGCATAGATTTTTACTTTGCTAAAGAAAAAAAGATTTTTCTTCTCACTGCCCCTTTTTTGCATTTGAACTCTGAGCACATCATAACTGCTCTCAGTTTGTGAGGGTAACAGCAGGGGATTTGCTTTGTTTCCAAGCATAAAAGATGCCTGCTAAAGCACACAATTTGCCAGCTTGGTTCTGATCTGAGTTGACGTTTGTGTATGCATGTGTATGTGTGTGTGTGTGTGTGTGTGTGTGTGTGTGTGGACTTGTAGAGGGGCAGGCGGTTAGGCATATATTGGCACAAATATTAAAAATACAGATATTCATTTAGCAAATTTCCATAATTATATTTTTTAAGATGACACACATTTACAGGGGGGAAGCTGTATTGCTCATGGGCTTGGTCGGCTCTCTAAATAAAAAGGATGCTGCGTAATCAAGGCCTGGAGAGAGGACATTCCTTTCTAACTGCAAATGACGAAAAAGGGCTGTCCCAGAGGAGTGCCTTCCCACCAGTAGCTGTGATGGCTGATGACATCACTTATTAGAGGTCACAGTAAAGAGCATATACTGCTGCAAGCTCCAAAATGGAATTAAACAAAGACGACAGTAGTTTAAGTGGCTCTGACTTCTTAGAAGAACAAGCACTTTGCTTAAGCTCTCCATAGCAATGAAAGCCAAATACTATTTCTAATTCTGTTAATAAATCGATTATTTTAGTACTATGTATTCAACCTTCACTTATGGAATACATAGATAAATGCAGACACACAAATATTTACTCTGTATATAGTGTATGTTAACTGATAGTACTAAACTCCAAACTAAAAATCCAAGGTAGCCCTGATATGGCCTGTCCAAGGCACCTGAGCTGAAGTTTTTGCAAAATTAAATTAGTAATGATTTATTGTGATGTTAGTAGTTAGAGTATTGCAATATATCCATAAAGCCAACCCTGCTGAAGAGCATGTTTATTCAGTGCAAACAGTATTAAATTGCATTGCCTGATCAGGACTACACCATTTTTGTGGGACAGCCTAGTATGCTAATAGGAACATATTGTCATTATAGTTTGTATTTGGAGCCTATAATGACATAATGAGGGGCAGTACGAGGAGATAAAGCAGGTTGTTTACTAATCAGCCAAGTGGTGGGTCGATTTCCCGTCTGCCAGTCATGTTAAAGTGTCTCTGGGTAAGATATATGATTATCTGAATGTGACAGATAAAAATAGCTTAATGTGTATAATACAAAGCACTCTATGGGTTAGAGTTATTGTGCCATCCATCCTTATTTTTAATGCAAATCACTGATTCCTCATAACACTCGAACAGAAATTTCTGCTTTTGTGTGAAAACTTCCTTTCTACAGCCTTCCAACTGTCATTCCTCCAGTTACATAGATGGTGATTATGCTTTTCATTGGATATGAATATATTTTCCATAGTCAGTGACCACGAGAGCATGTAATCCTCTTGAATCTCTCATGGCCTTGAAAACAAATTTGTTCTAACCAGGACATGCTGATTCCAAATCCCTCTGTTGATTCAGACACTTTATTGTGATGAACAGAGAGCAAAAAGTTCACTCTGAAGGCTACATGAAAAAGGTTTTCATGTCATAATTTATCCTGCTGTGTTCTGACATTCTGAAACAAGCCATGGCTCGATCCTGACACAATTTACTATTTCAGGTAAGACACAAGAAGAGACAATGGCTTTGACATGGTTTAATAATGTTGAGCATTATTAAACCTTTTCCTTACTTCTATTTGAGAAAGAAGTGGAAGAGAAAGGTTGTGCACCATTGCATCATCAATTTAACTTCCATTACAGTGCAAAGGTAATTCACAACTAAAAACAGGATAGAATTGAACGTTTGGCATTACTTAATGAATCAAAGACTTGTTTTGATTTCCAGTTATTGTACTTCTCTTGACATCTTCATTTCAGCCCTAAAATAAGGAATACAATGAAAGTGACAGTTGGGGTACTTTGCAGTTTAGCTCGCATTGTACACAGGATGCTCTCAAGGACAGAACACATGTAAATATCGCATAAACATGATATTAAATTCCTGCAGTGGACTTAATGTGCCCACAGCATTGAAGTGCGAAGATTAACATAAAAATTATGAAAATGATGGGGATAACTACAGCATTCATCCTAAGGCCTTATGACTATTTAGATTAGATCTGAATTTTCTGGTGTGTGGGTGCCAGGCTGATGAGACCATTTGGGCGTAATCTGGACTGACACTCGCCCACATGTATCTGCATGGCAAAGACACACGTTCAGCGGAAACATAGAGTGAACAAAACAAATCTCAATGCAAAGAGAATAAAACACAGCACAGAAAGTTTTACAAACAACAAGAAATAGCAGTTTTGCAAAGTTGTTTTGAAAGCAGCATGACTCAAATTGAGATAAAACAGCATGACTTTACAATGCAGCTCATAAAATGCAAAAAAGGGCTCTTTTCTAGATGTAAAAGAGAGTAAGTGCAGAAAAACACTGTTTAGAGAAGACAAAAAGATCATGGTAATAAGGTTTCTTTGAGCACACTCCTCTGAACCTCAGTCCCTTCCCCAGTCACCTTGAAAATGAGCTATTCTCTCGCCTCTTCTTTCCCCACACCTCTGACTTCATCACTGTCCTAAAAGCTTCTCCTAAATCCCTCTTGATTAAGCATGTTGCTTTTGTTTCAGTGAGGACACTGCAATTGGAAAGGATAAATTAATGTTCTGAAGATCACTGCACTGGTTTCCTGTTGCACTCTTTTTTTCTTTAATCCTTATACCAAGAGTACTCAAAATAGGAGGAAGGCATGGATATGGTGTCAGGTTGGGATGCATTTTACACTGAAGAGAAAAATAACTGGCCCAAAACCTCTGTAAGACTCCTTAGAGGTTGCAGTGTTTGTTACACACAAAGACTGTAAATAAAAATGGTGATAGCCATGGTTATGTCAGCCACTGTAAAACTATTACTATGCACAATTTTAAACCATAATATACTTTAAAAGTGCTGTCTAAAAAGGCCTCTCAAAACAAATACATGATAAATAAAAACCATGAACAAAATAGACTATTTTTTGAGTTTGCCGTTTGGCTCTTACCTCTAGAAATCAGACTTCATAACAAACAGTGAATAACGAAATTACAAAAAGCATTCTCCAAAAATAATGATGCTAATCATATAATCTATCATATAATCTATTATCAGCTCAAAGGATGAAGCTGGGGACATCAGAGCGTGTGACAAGGCCGAAAGTGCAGTGGTTGATTCAACTAGGGGAAAAAAGATTGCTTGAACGAGTGAAAAAATCATTTTTTTGTTGTTCAAATCATTTCAGTCCTTAACCTACACCATGTAGAACTGCTGTCTACAAAATCAAAGCTGCATTAACATGATCTTTTTAGAGCTGAGGGGTACTGCAATTTTAAGGAAAGGGTAACCATAAATAAAACTATTAAAAATGATGGTTACAGCAGCAGGAGTAAAAGTAGTGCAGTAGGTTTTACTGGCTAAATTTAATACAAGCCTAATTAAGAAGTCCTTGTAGGCTTATTGATGAAACCCCAAATGTAACGTTTTAGCATCAGTGTTTAGTTTAAAGTTTAAACAAAGCATTACGCCATGAGTGCAAAGATATATGTTAACACCTATATTTGAATCTCTGGTTTCATTACAAAAACATATGGGAAAGACAGAAGGGCATTAAGATTATCAGTGGGAACAAAGTCCACAACTTTCCACAATATTCAGGATTTCAATCACATTTAAACTGATAGATCTGCAGCAATGAAATAGAAAAAGGAGTTGAGCGGCAGCTGTGAGGTAGGATGGTGGAAATTAATTTTGTCCAGAACCTTTTACTGGCTTGACAGTCAACTTGGCCCAGGCTCGAGCCTGTCATGTCTTTCTGAGGTTAGATAAGCCCTGGGTCTCCAGCTCTCTAGCAGTCTCTGAATGACAGACATGATGCTGTGATAATCACATATTACCACTTCTGCAGCTGTTGGGCCGCTGTTTGATCAATGGATGTGAAACAAGCACAGATTCATACCCTGTGCAGCAATAGACAATTACGCGTTTTTCCACAAAAATATGTTCTCCTCTCTCTAAGGAAACCATGATAAATCTATCAGAAAAATCCATCACATTATGATCAGTGCTTGGAAATGAGCCACTCCAGAAAGTAGAATATGGAAGAGCAACTTCAGATCAAAGAAGAGGAGATCCTGCTGATCATACCAAGAAATATTGTAACATCTCTTGCTCTTTTGAATAGAACTGCCTTTATCTCCTACTGTGCCCTCCTCTATTTCTTAACAGTGAATGTGAGAAAAAGTGTGATTTTTATGTGTATTAACAGACGCTGTGTGTTTTTATGGTGAGACCAAATTTCAATAGCTGAAGTTAAAGGCACACATTTTGCATTCTGATTACAATCATTACAATTTAAGTTTACAGGCCAAATCTAAATGAAATGAGATTTTCATAGGATCACAGGGTCTCGTATTTTCATGCAGAATAGGATATAGATGGAACAGTTTAAGATGTGCAAATGTCACGTTATTTTATGGATTTGTCTTTCTCAAGATTCATTATCTAGCTTCTAAAAGCTAGATATTTATTATCAGCTTGGCCAAAGAGTTGCTGTTATCATGTTGCTCTCAGTTCCTTCAAGCTTTGTATTGAAAACAAATTCGCTGCTGGGGACCAATTTTCCTTGGATATCTTCAGTTTTCGATATGGAAAAGATTACACTGGCACACATTTTCGCCAACACAGAGGACATGCAGAGGAAAAATGCATAGTAGAGAGCAAGTTAAGGAAACAGGTAAATTGTTTACATGTTACATTTTTTTCTTTTTTAAAAGTTTCTGAAAATCTTGTAAACCAGAAAAATGCAACTTTTCAGAATTACATTTTTAGGTTCCATGTAAACAAAGCACTGTGATTCAGCACTGCATTAGCTATGAAAAAAAAAACCTAGTTTATACTTTAATTGATGGTCAGCGGGCCCGGTGGCGCCAGTGCTCGGCAGCCTCGTCTCTGTCAGTGCGCCCCAGGGCAGCTGTGGCTACAATGTAGCTTGCCAGCACCAGTGTGTGAATGGGTGGATGACTGAACGTAGTGTAAAGCGCTTTGGGGTCCATAGGGACTAAGTAAAGCGCTATATAAATACAGGCCATTTACCATTTAATTACAAAAATATAAAAAATGGTAACGTTGTCCTATGACGCTGAATTGGATAGTTAAGAAGACGGATAAATGAAGTTGTAACTGCTGGTGCATGATGTCTGTAATCTTTAGTACTGTTTAATAACCATGTATTTTCACCTGGTGACAGTGATATAGTGAATTAAAACACCTTCAGCTTCTACTTGTCTCCTTTTATTCATTTGACTAAGGCTGGAAACGGTCCATTTCTAGAGATCCTGTCCATGAACAGGAATGGCAGGTCCTGAAAGTGCAGGCAGGCAATCCTGTTTCCAAGGAAACAATAAGACATTTGAAGCATCTCCATAGGAATGGCATCGAAAGCGTGACTGGATGCATCAAACTGTGAGTGCTGAAGGAGGACTCCCCATGCAACCCGATATTGCGCCAAAACATGTAATAGACATGCCGGTCCACCATGTGTCTATTTCAGACTTTGCCTTTCCAAAGTGTGAAATAGACATGCATGCACAAGTTGCATTAACAGCAGGGAGAGATAAACTATAAGGCAAGAAGTCATTAGTGAACAAAAAACTTATGAAGTACATTTTCATGCCCTTAATCGTTAGAAACGAAGCAAGGCGGGTAATATGTATATAAACGTAAATGTGTTAGTAATGTCTGTTTAAACATTTTCTCGTGATTATTTTCATGTTGGCTTGAAATAAAAAAAATCTCCATCTACTGTTATTGCAGCTTACTACAACTTTTCATGCGTGTCTTTTTCACATTTTAGAGAGGCAAAGCATGAAATAGAGTGTGCTCAGACACGCCTGTCAATGACTGTCATTGCCTGGGTTCAGCTCAGAGTAATTTCATTATGGAAAATCCATTTCCTGTTGAGGGGTTAGATTAGGTCAGGCTAGATATCCAATCAATGTGGATCAACTCAAAAGTGGGATCGTAATAGTTTAAGGCAAGTCATCATCATGGCTGCCAACACCATTATCATCATCGTCACAAAGTCACCATGCAAGCCACGTCTGCAATTCATTAGCTCCAATTTAAAATATTTGTTAACAGAAAATTATTATCACACTTCAAATTATTATTTTTCCTCAACAAAATACCTTTGATTTCCATTCAAATTATGTTAATGTTCCTCAAATTTATTACTCCAGCATTCTCATTATTATTCACATTAACTCTTCTAAAAAATAAATACATGGATATTAACTGTATTTTGCACTGCACAAGTATTATCAATAATTTATTGTACCACTAGACACACAGTAGCTTCCGAATTTTCAATTCATTCAAATGAGGCTATTAAGCTGAGGACTTTGAAACAAAACATAACTTTCAAAGTTGGATTTTATTTCAGTGCCAAAAAACAACTGCCTTGTTCTGATTTACTCATGATACAAAGAGGTGCCAAGAGGCAAACTGGGAGGGGGCGCAAAACATGAGCTTTACTTATAAGAAGAAAACCAGACTGGAATTGCAGTCTAACAGATAATGTCAAATTGAGGCATAAGGAGAACCCAAGGAGCAACACAAAAAAACAAAACAACACAAAAAAAGAAAAGAAAAGAAAAAATAACTGACAATACAGTAAAGCAATGATGCATTGAATACAGTCCAGCACAGTGGCCCACCACAACAATACTATAACCTTGACATAAAATGTGACTTAAGGGACTTAAAAGTGACAACTTTTACTGCACACAAAAGTTAATAATGTAGTTCTACTGAAAGCATTGGTAGCAAATCATACACTGTTTTTGTTTTTTGTTTTTTTAAATCAGGGATATTGAAGAGTTAAACAGCAGTTTCAGCTGCTTTGGTGTCAATGAAATTAACAAAAGGTGCACTTGAAGGACAACAATGATACAACCCCCAAAACAGGTGGTTTTATAGATGGAGGGTACTGACAGTTTTCCCTCCTCGTGTTTTCTGACTAATTTTTCACTACTTTTGCAACTGGGTAGGGTGGTGTCACTATTGGTAGCATGAGGCAACACCTGGACCCTACAGAGGTTAGTCTAGCTCATCTAGGATGCCACATTAACACATGCCATTACCAGGAGGTTTGCTGTGGGTCCAGCACAGTCTCAAGAGCATAGAGAAGATTCCAGAAGACAGGAAGTAGCCCTGGGAGAGCTGTACAGGGCCATCAAGATCACCCAGAACCCTACAAAATGACCTCCAGCAGGCAATAATCAGAAACAGACTTCACAAGGGTGCCCCGAGGGCCTGACATCCTCTACCGTGTCACTGTTTGACATTGTAAAGCCCGATTAGCATTCTAGAAGAATTCCAGAATAGGCAAGTCCACCTCTACAGCCAAGGGAACATTCCCCTGACTAACATTAGATATTGGTATGAAATCCTTGGACCCACTGTCAGGCCCTACACTTGAGCAGTGGGTCCTGCATTCCTTCTGGTGGACAATGCCTGGCCTTGTGTGGTGGTGACAGTATGCAGGCAGTTTCTGGAGAATAAAGGAACTGATACCAATTACTGGCCACCCATGCTCACCTGATTTAAATGCAAAAGAACACCTCTGGGACATTATGTTTTCAACATCCAATGCCACCAGGTTGCACCTTAGACAGTCCAGGAGCTCAGTCATGCCCTGGTCCAGATCTGGGAGGATAACCTCCAGGACACCACTCATTGTCTCATTAGAAACATGCCCGACATTGTCAGGCATGGATACAAACATGTACCATGCAAATTACTGAGCACTATTTTAAGTTACTGCAATTAAAAATTGGACTAGCCCGGCGCATCGTTTCTTCACTTCACTTTGGTTAATGTGGTTACATTTCTTTAGCTGAACAAATGTTTTTTTGCTTTTAAGTTTAGTGACCATGTGCTCTTATTATTGCTATTATTATTATGTTTTAAATGTAGGTTGATTTTTTTTAAGGGATTACTAGCTTCTCTGATGTGGGCCTCCAGTCATGGATTATAGATGTAAATGACCTTTTAGCTCTATCCGGTGCAATATATGTTTGGTGCATTATCCCTAGAACTAAATGGGGAAAAAATAATCATTTAAAATCCCAGTAATTGTAAGAGGCATTAAAGGCATTTACATACCTGGGGAACTGTGTCAAAACTTATTACCCTGACAAAACAATGAATGATGTATTATTGGTCTAAAGGTGTGTGAAAGCAGGATGATGGATAGGCCCGAGGATTTTCCACACTGTGTTGTAAATGTTATACGACTAAATTAAAACAAATATTGATTGCCATGTCATATTTATTCATGTGAGTAAAAACTCTCATGAGTGACATTGTTTACTTACCGAGACAAAAAATATTAACCGTCTTAACTTACTCCCTCACTCATTTGTTAATTGATTCAGCTCAGAAGCACATTTTGGTTTCTGTTGCATTTTATAATGAATGACAGTAAACACTGCATCCACACATACTCTATATTCTAACTAGCAATTAGAGACATGAGTAAAATTAGCATGAGTAAGATTAGCCGATATAGTATGGGAATACCATAATATAAATGAAATCAACTCATCAACTGTGAAATGTCATTACGAGGTAATGATGTTGCACGTTATCGGCAAACGTCTTGTGGAGTCACAGGTGTACTGAGATACTTCCCACTCTCCAAGTAATAAATACGAACTGTTGGTGTTTTTATTATGCTAAATCAGATTGTATGTGCATCACAGGAAAAACAACAGTTCTTTTTTAACTGAAATTTTCTTTTAAATTTTGAGTTTTACTTTCATTATAACAACAAAGTTTAAAAAGCAGAGTTTAACACAGAAAAGTTGTTAGCTGCAGTGACCAGCCCAAGAGGAAGGAGTGAAACAACTGAAATTGTTTTCTTTCACAGCATGTCTTTGTCCTATCTTCCTCCCCTTAAACCCAACCGGTTGCGGCGGATGCCAGCCCTCCATGGTTCTGCCAGAGGTTTCTTCCTGTTCAAAAGGAGTTTTTACTTCCCACCTTTGTCAAAGCACTTGTTCAAAGTTTGTCATCTGATTGTTGGGGTTTTTTTTCTATTATTGTAGGGTCTTTACCTTATAATGTAAAGCACCTGGAAGCAACTGTTATGACTGGAAACTACAAAAATAAAAATGATCTGAATTAATAGTTATCTTGCTTTGTGTGTGGACCCCAGCTGATGGGGTCTTTTACTTATTCTTATTGGCTTTGTCCAAAAATCTGCCAGTCAAATATTTGTCAAAACAGTACCTAAAGACTTATTTAGATTTGAAACGTGTAATATTGACTTCTTCTGGCTCTCACAGCTTCATTCAGATATATCCAGATCAGTAACAGTGCTCACATAATTTCGGCCTTACTTGCAAAATGTAAAAGAGATAAGCCTCTTAATGTAACTGAAAACTACAGAGTTGGTGAGATGCTTATGTTTATGATTATGTTTTTCCTGTAAGAGCTGAACAAATCACTAGGATAGATTCGCAGTTGTAATTTTGTGTGCCCTACCTCTCAAGATTGCCTTGGTGACTTTTATGCAAGTCAGCACGGTGCTAATTAGGAAAGCCTGACACATTCAGATACTATCAAATAAATCAAGTTCCTGACTGGGGTGTTATTAACACATTTTATTCAGAGCTTGCCAATAATGAGTTTTATCTACTTTGTTAAACTCACCTAAAATGTCAGTGTAGCACAAAATTACCATTCTCTATCACACTGCTGGCCTGCCCTTTTTGGTCTTTGTGTCATTTAAATGTAAAAAAAGAAAGAAAAAAACAGACACTGAAAGGTGCTCTGCTAATCCTAGATCTGCTCATTATACTGTTTATAGAAGATAAACAGATTAACTCAGAGGAGGAGATTTAGATGAGGGAAAACATGTTTGGCTTTTTCTGGTATCAGTGTTGGCTATAAACAGTGCTAGCAGCAAGCAGACCAGGGGCTACAATGCACCAGAGAACACTGCTGCCACTAAACCGACAAAGAGCAGTGCCTGCTATGTTGTCGGTTTGATAACAGATATCAACAACCTCCAGTTTGGTAATGCATTTACACTGCATTTATAAAAATTGCATTTACTGGCTGTGAAAGTTCTGAAGTTGACCAAAGTCACCACTAAAAACTAAATAACTCTGTAACTGTAAGTGTGTAGGAGGTGAGAAGCCTTCTCTTTCGGGGTCAACTCTCCATCGTGAGACATATCACTGTGCCTCAGGCATGTTCCTGGTTAGAGGTGGCATTTCCTTTCTTCATTATTGCCGCCTACACTTCCTCAGCTGGATGGAGAAAGATTTAGGGAGATCAGAATTGATCTAATGTTTTGTGACATCCCATTCTCAACAGAATCACCAAGGGTGTAGGCCAGAGACACGAGCACCACTGCAATCACACTTACACACACATGCATGTCTGGAAATCAGTGTTACAATGTAGGGACAGCCAGCATGTGAACAAATATGAATACTGGTATGCATAATTAGTAAGCACCAATATGCACAGATATACATCACCAAACCAAAACAGATTTACACTGTTTCCTTGGTATTTACAAAAAAGAATCATCAACGAAATATATCCAATCCATAACTCACTGTGTCATTTATACCCAATATTTCCAAATACATTATTGATTTACCGAATTTTTTATTTAGCCAAACAAACTTACAGTCGCAGGCTTTTTAATATTATTTTACATAACATATTTGAAAGCATGTTGCCTAAAGTGCCTTTACTTGATGCTGGCTCAATTTAATCACTCAAGGCCTTAGCTAATATTAAAAGATGGAATTTATGATTGCACAGTCGTCAGAAATGCCCTTTTATATTGTAAAATTCAAAATGCTTGTGCATTTATTTTCTCATAAGATTTTACGTTTAACCCCTAATAAACAAAGGGATAAGAAAGGGAGCATGAAGAAAGAATGAGAGAGTACAGATAGTGAATCAGGAACTGCAGAGGATTAGTAAGGAGCAGCTATCAAGAGGATGAAAAATCAAAAGGCAGCTGGACCAGATGACATCCTGTGGAGATATGCAGATGTCTAGGTTCAAGGTGGGTTCATTGTGGGAGCAGGAAAAAAATTAAATAAAAATGTGGGAGCGAGATTACATCAGGGATCAGCTCTGAGCCCCATTTTGTTTGCAGTGGTAATAGAAAGGTTGAAAGATGAGGTCATGCAGGAGTTTCTGTTGACCTTTATTTTTGCAGACAATATTGTGATCTGTAGCGAGACGAAGGAATGGGTGGAGGTATGCTCTGGAGAGAAGAGAATGAAAGTCAGTAGAATCACAGAATATGTGTGTGTGAACAAGAAGCAGACAACAGTGATTCTAACAGGAGCAAAGATAGTGAAGTTAGATACGCAAAAGTCCAAAGCAACAGTGCACAAGAGAGATGGTATAGTTAAAGATACTAAGATTTTCTAGAGAAGTACTAATTGACTAGGAAGGGAGCGGAATCGGCCAACTGGTGGCCGCTAGGTCAGCCTCCTGGCTATGAGCAACATCATATGAATGGTGCGAGAGGGAAAAAGTCACATGCTCTCTCCCTGTCTCTTTTATTTGTCTTCAAAATGAACTTTGACTGTTTGGTTAAGATTTTATTTTTCTTTTCTTTAGGGATTTTAATTGGAAACCCCAAATAATAGTGACATTTTCTGTCCACCTAGAAATCTATGTTAAACCATTAATCCATTATCTGACTTTCAGTACCACTTTTGAGGGGAATTCTGTTAATTCCATTGCATGAATTGTTACCATTATCCCATGGCAATGTATTTTTACACTCAGACATAAAGCTTTATTTAACATTAAGACTGTCCAACATACTTGCTCATCTTCTACAGGAATGTTAAAAATGACACATATCACAAATATCTCCACTTCTGACTCCAGGGATCGGTGAGGAACTAAATTTGTTATTTTCACTACCAGGATGCCTACAGCAGTGCTGTAATACTCTAATGCTGCATATGTGTCACAACAGATTTTTCTGATGTCAAATTCCAGTGAACTGCAGAGTGGAATTCGTGACAGTCTGTTAGAGGTAAATATAAGTGGGATATGTAAGAAATTTTCCGGGCAATGACATTTTCCATCTGTCATTGTTACACCACAAAATGTCAACACAAACAATAAACATGGCAGTAATTCACTGATGTTGGCAGTGTGAGGTATTTACATCTAACTGTATGTGAGCACTCAAAGGACCAGTTACTAAGGACAGCACAGCGAACTGCCTCAAATCTCAGTCTGAATTCTCATTATGTTTGATCTTCACAAACAGGAAAGTACAGGAAAGAAATACATAAGAGTAGTGCAAATACTGCAGGTTGCAGAGCTTGGAGAAACAGAAACACTTTTGGCAACATATTTACATAGCATCTGACTTACAAAATTGGAGTGATGTGGTAATGACATGTGTATATAATCAAGCCCTGAATCACCACAAGATTCTGAAGATGTCTGCTCTATGAGAGATTTACAGCTATAAATTAAAATAAGGCAGCATAGGTGTGAATACAGGAGAGACTGTGAGTGCGAATGGTTGTCTATGTCTATGTGTTAGCCCTGCGACAGTCTGGCGACCTGTCCATGGCGTACTCTGCCTCTCGCCCTAAGACAGCTGGGATAGGCTCCAGCGACCCTGAAAAGGATAAGCGGAAGCGAATGGATGGATGGATAGAGAGTTTCTGAAAGTAATTTCTTTTTTTTTTAATCTAGAGCTTCTTGGAACCACGAAAGTGATGAGATCAGTGGGTGAGGGGGCAATCTGGATGAAAATGGTTTAGAGAGAAATTATAGTATGCATGGCCTCTACTGACTTAATGTTACAAGAAACGAGAGGAGACAGTTTATTTGCCCACTGCACTATCCCTCTTGTCAAATCTACTTAAATCTTTGAATCATGAAATCAGTGAGCTCTGAATGGCAATGTGACATGTTGTTACAGCAAATTGTCCTCATACTGTGAGAAAGCTATCAGTAAGATGAAGAACAACAGGAAAAGGAACTTAAAGCCAGTATTTTGAAAATTTTAGTTCTCTGGTGCTTTTATGTTAAACGTTATTATATTCAGAAATTATTTAGTATGTAAAAAGGCCATCCATCCATCCATCCATCCGCCCATCCGTCCCTTCATCCACCACATAGATGTTTCATATATTTTAGGAATGTTGCATTTTTCTCATAATACAGTCTTCTGAGCGTGAGTGATTTTAAACATGACAAATAAAGTGTGTGTGTGTGTTTGTGTGCGTGTGTGTGTGTACCAAGAGTTCCCCGCTTACAGCTTTGAGCATAGTGGGAGACTAAGAGTACCTTCACCGTCAAGGCCTTACTCAAAGCAGACGAATGGGCTAATTGGCTCGGAATAAATCTGGCTGCAAGGACTCGTAGAAGACTTATCAGACTTGGAACCTCAAAAGGATGGGAAGTAGGGAGACAGCTGGAAAGTAGTGGATTTTCTGAATATCTGCCAGTGTAAGGAACTCACCAATTCGGCAACCTTGGTAGACCCTTCTCAATAAATTGAGAAGCCCTGGGAGCCCTAATGCGACTGCTGCTGGTCCGTCTCCAATTGTGTTTAGTCTATGCGTTACAGCTTACCTACATGGGGGTGCTTTTATCTATTTTATCTACGTTTTAAAGTTTATTGAAATTGTACTTCAATAAACAATTTCTGCAATCTGAAGCTAAATCTCCAGTGGACTTTTTGCCGATTTTTAATTAAAGTAGCAATGGTTTTGAAAAGTTTCGTTTAGTGAGTATAACTCAGTCTTCAGCTCAAGCTTATGATAGATTTGTGTGTTACATTTTATACACCGGTGACTGAAGATGTGACCGAAGTTTGTAAGTAACTAAACCACAGCTGAAATTGAAAAGTTACTGCTACATTACTGCTAGAGGTATAAATAAGCAACAGACTGATGAGAAGTTTATAATAATCAACTGAACATATAATGATATATTGATATGTATTTTATTGAAAAATATTGGCCAAAGGGTTACTTTCAAAAGATGCCATGTTTCACTTTGCACACTTTCCACTGTAGTTTTACAGCATACAGGAACAGAAGGAGGTTGCTGTTGTGGCAGGTGGCTGCTTAACAGCTTACATTTAACAGGAATGGTACATCAATTAAATATAAGTAATTATTTTAAGCAACTAATGCTTCTGGTACAAAGAAATGAGGGTATAAATGTTTATTTGCTCTAGTCAACTAATCAGAGGAATCACTGGTATTAATTTGTCATCAGAGATGGACAGATGAAAACAATACGTCACCAACAAGTCTTTGACATTTGGCCCTGCTATTAATTAAAAATACAAGGAATAATAATAATAATTTCAAATAAGCACTTACAAGGACCCTCCAGTAAATTCCTGGAGAGAGACTGTCAAGACTATCAGAATGGAGGTGAGACGGAGAAATCATAACTGCAAACCCTTCTCGAAAAATATCAGTCTGAAATGCTTAAACAAGCCTTTCTCCATCTGTTGTGATGCCTGGAGTGTCTGAGCTGCCACACTTTCATCTCCCTTCCAATTCCTATTCTTGGCTACTGGGTAGGTCATTTTAGTCACCTGCTGAGCTTGCACACCTGGCTGTCATAAGTCTATAGTGACTATGAGGTAACTTTTATAGAAAACTTTAAGTAGTTTTGGGAGCATTGAGGGCTTTACTAGAGGGATGGTCTACACCCTAATAAACAATAACAAACAATATATCTTATTGTTTACACCACACACATGCTACACCTTTTTTCCAGCTGGTCACATGTACCACACTGCCTCCACAATCATCGGACAAGCTCCACTCCCTCTGATGACCAGTGTAAGATGTCCTCTGGGTCTGAGACATTCTCTGACTTGTTTCTGCAACTTAATTACTACTTAAAATAGCACAGACCCCATTTTAATAGAGACTTAATTAGAGCTGGGCGATAGAACGATAACGATATGTATCGCGAGAAATTAAACTATCGCGACAGACCTCGCCACTCTTGTCCTCTTTAAAAAAAAAAAAAAAAAGGTCAGCCAATCCAAATTAAGTAGCGCAGAGCCGAACCAATCACAGCCGCAGCGTCACGTCGCGTGACTTGTTACGTACAGCACAAGTGCCAAACCGCACATGTGTATTTGTTTGGGAAGCAGCCAGCCACCGTACCGCCCGGGTAATGGAGGAAATGAGTGTGCTGACTAGAAAAATCAACCGAGCCTGACCGAAGGTTACCGAAGAGAAAACAGATGATGGTTCCAATGCTGGAGAGATTGTCGAACGGAAGAGCCATAGAAGTTCCGTAGTGTGAAGGTATTTCGGCTATTTCAAGTCTGACAAAAAACAGAGTAGCGTGCACTGTAAATTGTGCCGAAAGCAAGTCTGGAAATACAATAAACTGGTGCATGCGTCACACTATGTGCCACGTTATTGTTTCGGTGAAATGAATTTCTACAATACTGTTACTGTTAATTCTACTCTCAGCAGTGTTTAAATGCTTACATATACACACAGTTACTGTCCCTCCACACATACGACTCGGTTCTGCTTCTATGCCCCAGCTTTGTTTACTTTTTCCCACCGAGGCTTCTAGACTTCTGATTGGCCAACATTTCTGCACGGTTAGGAATCTAGCGCCACCTGCTGCTTTGGCATGTTCATAGCAGCGTTTTCCTTCATTTCTGCCTTTATGTGTGGACGGGATTATTTTTTAAAACGAAAACGGAAAATCTCAGTTTTCAAAAATACCCGTGTACGTGTGGACGTAGCCTCAGTCTCTGACTGGAAGCGCTAATTCGTCATTCGGCTTTTGTCAGACTAAAGTAACTGTTAAAACTGTTTGAAAAGCTAAGCTATACGACAAGGAGAGATTGAGAATTTCCTTTTAGTTCTCAGTTTATTTGATATTGACAAAAGTTAGTCAGTTTTGTCTGTTCTTCTGTAAAACAAACTAAGATTTATTTTTAGAATTAATATTTTTTTTCTAAGTGGAATTGACAATTTAGTCTGTTTCGTTTGTTCTATTTTGAAACTTAAACGCTTTAGCGGCTGCCTTTTGTGTAGTTTGCAATATTTGCCTTTATTTATCTGAAAAAGTCTCATGTTCCTTAAGTACATTTACCCTGTTGAACTTCATCCATCCATTCGCGACCGCTTAATGGATGAACTTATTATGGGAAATAAATATTTAAATAAAAACAAGCTGCTGATTATTTCACATTTTACTTGTGAGCAACGGCACATTTAAATCTTACAAATATAGTTATTTGGCTTATATCGTGATAGATATCGTTATCGCCTGAAATGAAAAAAACATATCGTGATATGAAAAAATCTTATATCTCCCAGCTCTAGACTTAATTATCTATTCCAACAGAATGACCATGATAACTCTCAACACCCCAGTTCCATAGGGACTACGTGTGTTCCCAAACACCCTAAAAATAAAGGAAATACCAGCAAAAAAACTATTTGAATTATAAAAAATATATAATTGTTTATACTGTACCAGAAGTGAACTGAATATGACATTGATTCACCGATCCACACCACTAGAATCTACAGCAATGACACTGAAATGTCTTCCAGACTGAAGAAGTGTAGTCAGATGGTAACAAAGACAGGTACTCAGAACTGAGTGGATTGTACTACCAGAAGGCAATTTTGCAGACAGTGAGGATTGCTATGAGTACCTTGGAATTCCAAAGGCAAATGGGAACCTCGAGAGCCTGCTAAGAGAGCTGCAAACACCAAATAGCAAGCGCCGAGGAGTCAGATCCATAAGTACATTGGGAAGATGGTCACAGCTGATCGTAGTATACAGGTAGCCAGGAAGAAGGAGTCCATCGCAGTCAAATGCCAGCAGACAGTGGGTGTATTTATTCCTAAAGAGTATAACTCTACCTCCATGAACCAGCTCAGAAGCATTGCCTTATCGAACATGGTTTGGAAAATTTCCCTCTCACCCATTACAAAAAGATTGACCTACTTCTTGAAGGACAACAGCTAAATCAAGGCCAGGCTTCCAGGATATCAAACACTGAGCCATGATCTGGGTGTGGATCCGGCAACCAAAAAAGGGAGAAGAGAGATCTCCATGTGGCGTGGCTGGAATTG
This sequence comes from Mchenga conophoros, assembly GCF_057382185.1. NCBI lineage: Eukaryota > Metazoa > Chordata > Actinopteri > Cichliformes > Cichlidae > Mchenga > Mchenga conophoros. Next base: position 12,401,336 of record NC_140526.1, read on the forward strand.
GCTAATGCGTATGGGTCAGTCCCACACAGTCTAATTGACTTTGCACTTGTACACCCCAAGATCTGTCATTACCATCCATAGCCAAGCACTTCAACAACTTCCACATGTGCTTCGTGACAGGGCTGCAAGAACTGGAGGTCTCCAATGGAATAGGTTGTTTGATTTTCCTAATACTCTTCATGGCTGCATTTGAGATCATCCTCAGTGGAACGAGGCAAGTGGTTACAATCTGGGGATTGATTTCCTGCTCTAGAACTTAGATGGATGATCTGACAAGCATCCTGCAGCTTCATGTACAGCAAGACTCCTCAAGCACCTAGATGAGCTTATCAAGTGGGTAAGGATGAAGATCAAGCCTGCAAAGTCCTGGAGTCTTTCAATCAGGAAAGGTATGAGGAGAGATAGGATAGTGTTTATGATCCCACTCCTATTGGAGCAACCTATCAGAACCCTCGGAAGAGACTGCACCGCTGACCTCTCTGACAAACAGGTGGTGAGGTTGGTGGAGAAGCAACTGGCACACAGCCTGTCAAAGACTGATAGCAGCCAGCTCCCAGTGAAACTGAGCTGTGGTGCTACCGTTTCAAACTGTTTCAGCACGTGATGTGGCCATTAAAGGTGTTTGAAATCCCATCGACCATGGCCAGCAGGCTAGATGGCATTGCCAACACATTATCTCTCTTTGGTGCAGTTACTATATTGTTTTGTAGTTGTTGTTTTTAATGTTTTCTTATGTTTAAATTGCTTTTTGCTTTTTTTTTGGGGGGGGGGGGGGGGGGGGGTCCTTCATGGTTGGGGATCAAGTCTCTAAGGGGAGGGTTTTGAGGAATAACAAGAGGAGAGAAGCTGCAGAGAGGCATGTAAGACTGCAACGCTGCTTCCTGGTCATGTTTTGGGGATTTAATAAATTTGGCTAGAATTCCAGAAATGAGAACTGCTCCATTCAAAGTGGGATAGATGCTGTCTCTCCTTTCTAGTTTTCCCAAAGGAGAACATATGGTTCAACATGTCACTCCTGGTGTGACTGGGGAGGGGACCAGAGAAAACTACATTTTCCAGCTTTGGTTTGGCAAAATTACACACCGATTTAATATTAATTAAAGTGACCTCCAAATTACATAACCGGGTGCCATTACTGTCGATGTGAATTGTAATTTTACAGAATTTACGTTTATTCTTAGCCAGCAGTGTTAGATTTGTGTTCTCATGAGTAAATATATTAATTTATATTATCTTGTGAAAGACGTTTTCTGATTGTCGTTTTATTTTGAAAAGGATTTTATTTTGGTGATTATAGTTTACTCCACTTCCTGTTCCATGTGTTCCGTAGCGCGAACTGCAGAAGTAATGTATGGTTCTCCCTCCTGTGTTGCTAACAATAAAAGAAACGGGAAAAGTAATCAACCAACCAAGTGTGTGCATTATTAAGAGAACATGGCCGAAGAAGAAGAAAACTCTTCGAGTTCAACAAGCAGTTTCAGGTTTTCCTGAGTGTCACCTGTTCTGGGTCCTGGAAGACAATTTACTATGGCTCCTAGTGTCTCTAGCTTCCCATGTCTCAAAAAATAGTATCACCAGTAACAAGAATTTGTTCCTCAGTGGGTATGTCACAGAGTGGGGAAAAACGATTAGAGACAACTATGCGTCCTCCTCACCATCATCCAGCCATCCTGTTTTCCTGTCCCATCCTGTCCTAGTCAGCCAGGAGAGAGCTAACAGTGGCTACGCTGCACTACCTTTGGGCGCACAGACTACAGGGGCCTGGCTAGCTACGTGTTTTTCAAGGGTGTGGAGCCAAGTCTCCAATTCAGTGATTCTGGCCTCCAGAGCTGTAAACAGGCTACATTTATTACAAGTAACATTATTACTACTGAAGAAGTCTGAGGAGTAACTAAACATCCATTAGAGATGTACTTTCCCTGCTAAAGACCAAACACAATAAGTGTTAACTGTAAAGTTGACATATTGCAAAGTGTGACTGTTAATGCAATTATCTCTCACAAATCTTATAGTATGCAAGATGTGATGCCACCACTGTCCACATACCAAACAGTCACACAAGGATCTTGAGGGAAGATAATCCTTGGACTTTAATCTCACCATCCCACTATCAATAAGAGATGCTGACTAATTCCAACCTACAAACTGAGGATTTACACTCAAATCTAGAAGCACATGTAAAAAAACACAGAGTACACGTGCACATGTGAATGCTTAAAGCCTTATATACACACAAGGGGCTTACTGTAATCTGTGGCTAGCTGCCTCTAGCGCTCATGAAGTCATGGCAAGTTGCCATGATGACAACACAGTAAGACATCACAAACGTACCTCTAACACAAACAGCATGTACAGCCTCATTTATCAAAGCCCTTTCCTGGTCTCTTTTGTTTCATGTGGATGTATATTCACATCCTCTACATGCCTTGTCTTGTCACATCCACATGTCTTTACATTCCTGTATAATTAAGTCTGAGTACCTATTTGCCCTAGCAACCTGTTCTTGTGTGAGTAAATGTTAAGCCTTTCACCACAAGCAGACAAAAAGAGCATAAAAAAATCTTTTTCTATCACTAAAATGGTAAATGGCCTGTATTTGTATAGTGCTTTACTGGTCCCTAAGGACCCCAAAGCGCTTTACACAACCAGTCATCCACCCATTCACACACACATTCACACACTGGTGATGGCAAGCTACATTGTAGCCACAGCCACCCTGGGGCGCACTGACAGAGGCGACACTACATTTACACATTATGATCAAGGTGGGTGTATAGTCAGGTAAGTGAGATGATTTCTGCCTTAATCCTGAGCTTTTATGTGTGTCTCTTTCAGTGTACTAATCAGTGTCATGATTAGTGTACTAAGGACATAGATGAAGTCATGATGTAACGCTATGTCAGTTACCTATGCATAACTAAAATATAAATGTGTGTTTGCACAATTTGTGTTTCATTGTCTTTAATGTCTATGCATAGAAATGTGTCTCTGACTGTTTGTGTGGTCAGGCTTGTTAATATTCTGCACAGTGTGCAGACAGACTCCCGGTGCAGCGACACCTGGTCATGCCTCAGAGCGTCAGGCCTCTGTGGGACACCTCTGAGAGGCCTTTTCAACAGCCTGACACACACACACACACACACACACACACACACACACACACACACACACACACAGAGAGAGAGAGAGAGAGAGAGAGACTATAGTCACAAGGTCTTTGTACTTAGTCTTGCTCCTAGCTTTTCTTTTAGAATATTGGTTTAACTTTACTCTCACACAGAATAAAAAACACAGGCCTTGTACTATCAAAGACACATATATCACATGGATATAGTCAGTGAAGGAATGTTGAATAGAAATGGTTTCAAATCTGTAACCAACTAAAAAAAGAGAACATAGGGTAGGTATATAGGGATTGTAACTTGCTATTATTTTTGTTGTCATTATTAATTAATAACATCAGCAGACAAAAATCAACAACACAATAAACAAGACAAACAATTTAAAACAATCAATCATAAAGTATATACTTTTATGTGTGTGCTCAGGCGATGATGTTCTTCATTGGTAATTGATATTTTTGTGTTTGCTTGTAATTCATCACAATTAGAAAGGTGGTTGTATTTTCTTGACACCAGCTATATTTGTCAGTGTTAGGAAAGTTTGGTCTGTTATGATGGCTGAACAGCTGAACAGACTGAAACTGACCAGTGGCCAACACTAGCCAAGATGCAGCACTTAGAGGCCAATAGTAGAATAGAACAATAGAACAGTAGTTTATTTCAGCTATTCCCTTATTCACTAGGCATCACCACAGGAGGTAGCGCCGCATATTGAATTTGGCAAGTTTTTACCACGGATTTAGATATAGGTATAGTCAATTCAGTTTGCAATGTAAGTTACAAATTTAATTAAGAGAACCTCAAATCAGCAAATCACAAATGAGTAAAAGGGGAAGGTACACACGTTCTTCTCAGAAAAAGAATGGCAACAGTTGGCAGATGAAGGATCAATATGTCGTTGATAGAGCTGAACTCTTCACTTAGACAGCTTGATTGCAGCAGCTGTTTCTGGAAAAATGTATCCAAAGGATGGCTGCATAAATTAAAACTATTACATCACATATGATGTCCATAAAAAAACACATTAAGCATTATATGCCATCAGATCCTGGCACATACGCTTAATTAATTTACTGGTGCTGTAACATTTTCGATGCATAAATGCACACACTGTGTATTTCTTTCTACAAAGTAACACTGCAGATATAAGATTTGGACATAAACCTGGTATTATTTGCTACATTTTGAAAAATATTTCATTGTAGAAAAAGGAAACCAAAAAAAAAGCAAACTGCAATGAAAGTGGATTAGTGATGTTACAGAGCTCTGTATGTGTGCACAGCTGATAAAATACATGCAGACCATCTGACACACCAATGTAACTAAATTCCCCCAAAAATGCAAACTACTACACTCACTGTAAAAAGAATCTTTACTGCCTAAAATACCCAACATGGGGTCCATGCCACATCTTGTATTGGAACTCTTCTACTTACTCCAGTGGTAAAGGTTATGTTCAGATCAATTAGAGCACATTGTGTTCAGTTTCATCAAAACACCAGTGTCACTGGTGTTTCAGCATGAGGACTCAGTGACGACCTACAGAACAGAGCCAAAGCTTGGCCACTCCACACACAGCTTTGAGCAATCCTTTTGCAACAATTACGCATTTTTCTGATAAAGATTTCCATCTATCATTCCAAATAATTTAATGCTTCTAGCAGCAACTATCACAGGCATATAAGGCACAAAATAAGACTTTGCGTCATGTGTTGTGGGGTTTTTGTGATACTTTTGGTTTTGGTATATCTTGGAAGCTTTTTCGTTCTCCATTATTCCTAATATTCCAGTTATTCCTCCCTTTATCTGACCCATGTCACTTTTCCTCCCAGCTGTGCCTGATACTTTAATTAGCCCTCAGTGCATATGTGTATAAATAGCCACAGTTTCCCTTTGTCCTTGGTACAGTGTCTGTTTACTCTCTCAGTGTGTTACTCTTGATGGGTGTACTACAAAGCAAGAAAGGTTAGTAGGTTAGTGAGTGATGTTAAGCTTATAGTCAGAGTTTTCTGTGTCATGAAAGTGGCTCTCTTTTCACCCGTCCAAACCACTGTGATAACTTAAGCTGAACACATGTTTCGATTTTGGTTTTAAAATTGTCTGAAAGTGCCAGATTTAAAATTATTCTTCTATTTACAGCATGTTTAAGGTGCAATAGATACTACTTTTAAGCCTAAGTTGGTAAGCTGTACCTTACTAAAACCACTGAATGAAGCACAAACTGTTTTCACTGTCACAGGAATGCACATGTATTAGTTTGTTGTTGCAGCAAATCCATACGTTATAATTGTTTCTAATCTAAAATGTTTTAGTTTAAAGTTTCAGAACTCAAATGTGCAACCATCACCTTAACCTTTCTGAGGTTCCTGCTTAAAAAAGACAATCCACAAATGAATTGATTATTTCTCTATAATTCAAAACTCTGTGTAAACCATCTTGATATCAAATTAATACTAATACTTGTGAAACTTGACTGTAGTTATAAGCATCACAGCAGATCCCACTGTGTCAAAGTGACTGAGGATGGAAAACAGAAAAATATGAAGGATTTTTTCCTGGCCAAAATTGTTTTTTGGTCTTTTATAGCATATAACCTCTTTGAAAGTATGCTGCAGTAGACCAAATGGTAAATGGCCTGCATTTGTATAGCGCTTTTCTAGTCCCTAAGGACCCCAAAGCGCTTCACACTACATTCAGTCATTCACCCATTCACACACACATTCACACACTGGCGATGGCAAGCTACATTGTAGCCACAGCTGCCCTGGGGCGCACTGACAGAGGCGAGGCTGCCGGACACTGGCGCCACCGGGCCCTCTGACCACCACCAGTAGGCAAACACGGGGTTAGTATCTTGCCCAAGGATATTTGGCATGCAGCCAGGAGGCAGCCTGGGATCGAACCACCGACTTTCTGATTAGTGGCTGACCTGCTCTGCCACCTGAGCTACAGCCACCAAAACCTGAAGAAAATCATTAATCAACTTATGGACATTACCTGTTATAGATCGATGCTGTTGCAGTGAAACAGAGCAAAGTTGTTTAAGTTTTATTAGAGACATAGCTAAATGTTTTGCAGTTTAGTACCATCTGTGAAAGTTGAAATATCTTAGATATGAAATAGCAAAAGTTTGGCTTTCTTTAGCCAGGCTGTACATAAAAATAGACAGTGAGTAATGTGTCTGTGCTTAAAGGGAATAAGGCAGAAAACAGCAATTTATAGCAATTTATGATGTGCTCTTGAAGCACACTGGAAGACGGAGATGTGCAGGCAATGTGTTTCGATCATGGTGGATTTTTTGAAAGCAAGACAGCAAAGGTAAGACAGAATTCATGCTAATACTTTTCAAATGTGAAGCCTAATTTTGGTCTTCTTTTGCTGTGTGTTCAGTGAATTTTGTTTGGAGCATCTTGAAACTTGCAGTTTTGGAATCTGTGAGATCTGTGCTTTCAGCAGAGACATTGTTTATCCGTGTGCATGCCGTCAGGTGAACGTGGGAATCTTTGTATTTACATCTTTTCACCGAATCAGTTTACCTGCTTTTTGTTTGTTGTTTTAGCTGTGTTTGGTGATCACAGAAATGGTTTTTGAGCCTTTAGCTGAGATTCTGACATTTCTGTGGATACTATAAATGTCTATATTTAAATAACAGACCTGGCAGCACAACCTGGCAGATGTTGCCCCTCTGCCCCCAATACCTGGAGTACTGGGGTTCAACAGGTTAATAAACAACAGTACCAAGAGCGCACTCACGATAAACAAATTCACTTGAATTAAAATGTTTATTTTACTGTTCTGTGTGCTAAATCCCAAATTACTGATTTTCTGCAGCATTCATCTCATCTTACTTGCAACAGGGTTGCATTTTACTGTATTTTGTGTTCTTTAGAGAGCATAAAATATGTTATTAATATCATCATCAAATATCATCACGTCATCATTATCTCATTATGTCTTGTGGATCACTCTGTGTGGACAAAAAGTCATATGACTGCTAAAATGACCCTTTTTGAGTGAACACAGATCCTGAAACAGAATGCCCACTTAACAGATGGCAACACTTTACCTTTTTCAGTATTAAATTAAGCACAATTTGCAGTAAACTGTGTATGGGAAATCTTGGGAAATCATATTAACATGATTCATTTAAATGCTCCATAAAGTTTGCATTTTGAATGGGAAACCCCTACAAAGGCTTAGGTTAAACACACACACACACACACACACACACACACACACACACACACACACACACACACACACACACACACACACACACACACACACACACACACACCCATTTTCATTAATACCCTTACTCACAGAGTGACCTTAAATATTCATATTAGAACAGAGGTTATTTGTAAACCACTACAGAACCAATGAGAATTCTGATTTAAAGGTGATGTCTAAAAGTAAAAGTCAACTAATACAGTATAGGAACAACTACACTACAGATGAAGGCAACTATCACCAACACATATCCCTTAAAAGTGATCTTCGGCTGGAGGAGTTTCACATTCAAAATCAAAGGAAGGACATAATTAATATTCTCATCACTCAGAGGAAGTTTGCCAAGTTGCAGAGCATCAAAGAAGAATCAATCTGAGGCTCCACTGTACGCATGCTTGTTCCAGGGCTCAGCTCCAATGTAATAAAATGGAGGAGGTATTTATCACCCAGGTCCTAACTGTATATCCTCTACAGCCAATGATGCTCAACTGTGTATTTCTCCAACTTTTACTGCCTCTCACACATACAAATAACATTTTCATCTCACACAGAAGGGCACCAAATCCCTCCCTAACAATCAAAGTTGAATCATGTAGTATAGGCAGAGAGCATTTCTCTTTCTAATTAAATTTTAATTTTTGTTCTTATAAAACACTCTGAGGCCCACATGCAAATAACAGATACAGGTTCTGTGTTTTTCATTAGTTTTCCTCCTGCTCATGAATACTCAACACTAGGGATGGGTACCGGTATCGGTTCTGACATAAACGGTAGTAACCAGACCAAAAAGCAGCGCACATTTCGGTGCTTTTTTTTTCCTGAGATGTCATACACTTTGGATTCTAGCCAATCATTTTACCTTTGCAAGCGTAGTAGGCGGGTCCAGGTACGTGCGTTCTTTTAGAGCAGAGCTACAGATTAAAAATGCCCAAGGCGCAGTGGTCAAAAGTCTGGCTGTACTTCACAGCAAAATATGCAAACTCAGCAGCCTGCAACAAGTGCTTTAAGGTGATACTGTGTAAATAAGGTAACACCTCGAATCTGATGAAACACCTGGCGATGTATAGCATTTTGTTAAAAGCCGAGAAATGCACCGTATTTGATAGCTTGCTGCGAGACCTCACACCATGCACATCTACTGCGGGTGTGGTGCCTGTTATCGGACCCGGAGTTAGCAACATCCCCCAATAACCCGAAGAGGAGAATCCTGGCCCCTAGCCCTGCCAGTGTAGCAGAAATGATGACGGATGATGATGGCAGCAGCAGCCGTTCTTCTCTGCGTGAGTAGCTTAATGTTGTTCGTATGTAATTTGCGTTGAGTAGGTTAACCACGTTATTAGGGGCAATCGTGGCTCAAGGGTTGCCGGTTCAAGCCCTGGCTCCGACAGTCTCGATCGTTGTGTCCTTGGGCAAGACACTTGACCCGTTGCCTACTGGTGGTGGTCAGCGGGCCCGGTGGCGCCAGTGTCCGGCAGCCTCGCCTCTATCAGTGCGCCCCAGGGTGGCTGTGGCTACAATGTAACTTGCCATCACCAGTGTGCGAATGTGTGTGTGAATGGGTGCATGACTGGATGTGTAAAGCACTTTGGGGTCCTTAGGGACTAGTAAAGCGCTATACAAATACAGGCCATTTATTACATTAATGCATGTAAGGTGAACTAGCAAACACCATCGTAGTTACATGCGGCAGTCTTCTTGTTTGATGGCAGATACTCCCTTCACCCTGGCCAAAAAGGCTAAAATGACCAAAGAAAAAGTGGAAAACAGCTAAACATGAGAGGTTTTTGGACAAAGTTTGTGTTTTTTCCATTGTTTAAGCACTGCTTCCAGCCAAGAGTGATACCATATATCCCCATGTTCGAACATAAAAGTCCATAAGTGCACATAGCACAGGACACTCTAGGCTGCAGGTCGATGATTGATTTGGTAATTGTATCACCAGACCTGCAGCTATATGTTCTGGACACTCAGGTAAAGAGAGGGGCTGAGCTGTCAACTGATCACCATCTGATGGTGAGTTGGATCAGGTGGCAGGAGAGGATGCTGGACAGACCTGATGCGCCTAAACATATAGTGAGGGTGGGCTAGGAACACCTGGCGAGATCTTCGATGTACACCTCTGGCAGAACTTCAACAACATTCCAAGGGAGACTGGGGACATTGAGTCTGAATGGACCATGTTCGGCACCTCCATTCCCGAAACGGCTGCACTGAGCTGTGACCGCAAGGTGATTGGTGCCTGTCATGGTGCTAACCTCCAAACCAAATAGTGGACACCAGAGGTGAAGGAAGCCACCAGAGGTGAAGGAAGCCACCAGTGCTGAAGAAGTCCTATTGGACTTGGTTAGCCAGTGGGACTTTGGAGGTAGCTGATAGGTACTGACAGGCGAAGTGGAACACAGCTCGGGCAGTGGCTGAAACAAAAACTCGAGTGTGGGAGGAGTTCAGAGAGGCCATGGAAAAAGACTTTCGGACTGCCTCAAAGAGATTCTGGCAAACCGTCAGGCAACACAGAAGGGAAGTGAAAATAAAATAAACAATGAAAACAAAGGTCAATCAAATGGACCCACACAGCAAGGCCGGGATGGTCCATTTAGTAAAATAAACAAAAACAAAAAAATTTGGGGGACAAGGGGGACCACTCGCCTATCTCCGGGGGTGAGGTCACTAAGGCAATTAAACAACTCCTTGGATGAGGTCCGCCCTGAATTCCTGAAGTTCTCTGGATGTTGTAGGGCTGCCTTGGTTGACACGCCTTTACAATGTTGCATGGAGATCAGGGGCGGTACCTCTGGACTGGCAGAATTATAAGAAGGGGAACCAGAGGGTGTGTTCCAACTATAGGGGGATCACACTCCTCAGCTTCTTTGTGAAAGTCTATGTCAGGGTGCTGGAAAGGAGGGTCTGTCCGTCGAACCTCGGATACAGGAGGAACAATGCGGTTTTCGTCCTGGTCGTAGAATACTGGACGAGCTCGTTATCCTCTCAAGAATACTTGAGGGTGCATGGGAGTTTGCCCAACCAGTCTACATGTGCTTTGAGGAATTGTGGATGTGATGGGTTGTTACCAATATCCGGTGAGAATTTCATGTCAGTAGCACCTTTATAAATATATTTATTTAGAAAATAGGTCATGTGTCCAATGCTCATTGTTATCTGGTGTTATCTGGAGGTTTATTTAAAATATCACTTATTAAATATGAACTAAATATTCCCTAAATTCCATTGACTCTAGTATTAAGCCATTGGGCCATTCTGTCTCAGGTCTGATTGTGGCTTTTGTGGCTAGTATAACTATGAATATGTGTGCCAGATTATATATTTTTTAAATTACATTGCCCTGGTTTTTCTACAAACTAAGGCTTGCACCATGGCACTAGAGTTTGGCAACCTCAGTATGTGGGATAAAGACAAGATGATGAGAAAATAGGACAAAATTTAGAATTTAACTTTACAAAACAAGAGAGTGAGATTAATAGTGTTTATATGAAAAATATTTGTATCTCCACATGGAATAATTGATTGTGCCTAAAATGTCAAATTATAGTTATAATACATCCAAAATAGTGCATCCTTGCTGTTTAATGCGACTTTTTAATTTTAGACTCAATCTTGCGTTATCCATTTTTATTCTTTAACAAGAATAACAGTTTCCGTGTCTGTAAAAGTTCTATCATTGACATCTTAATGCAATGCTAACATTCATGTAGAAACCACAGCATCTGGGTAACTATTTATATGTACAGTTTAAGATCAATGGTTCCAAAAGTAACAACTAATGGAAAGCAAAACATATTTTAAAAGCTTTTTAAGAGCCTTGTATGCTCTCATAATTGTGTGTCATGAACCTTGGCAGTCAGAGGACCATATTATTGCTTTCAAAGTATGACAAAATATTAACTGGGGAGAGAGAAGCAGCTGTACTCACGCAGAAAGAAAAGGCTGCTAACACATGGGCAAAGCACATTTCCCATAACTTGAGAAGTGAGAGTGAAAAAGACAAAGTGGGTGACAGTGGGAAGAGAGACTGATCAATACACTTTTAGGTAATCGATCATCATGCTCCCCATCAATCACTAGATGAGCAACTTAACCCAAAGCAAATGACAGCAAGCATTAACTCAAGAGAGCTGTAATCTGTGACCCCTGTGATGACTCCTTCTGGACCAGATACTCTAACCTCCATCCACTCAAACATTTGGCTGACGATTCAATGATACTTTCAGTGGGAAGAGTGTCAAAAACAAAATCAACCATCTGCCAAATGCTGGTAAATTTCAGCGACAAACACTTATGTCCTTGATGTTTTTAATTAAACTGCTATAGGCAGATAAGTTACCTTAAAAAACATAGGGAGAACACTTGGATTATGGATGGCCTTTTCAAAATTGTTATGAACCTTTGGGTTTGTGTTATCTTGGATATGGGTTTTGCAGTGTCGCATCAAGCCTTCCTCATCAAGTACTGATAATACTTGATTATATGCAGGCTGGCAGAGTGTGTCACACACAGAAGCAACCACTGTTTTGCAAAGGGAGAGGCGGAGGAAGCTGCAGCCGGTTCTTCAATTTTCTAAGGAGGATAACAAGCTTTGTGTGGAATTCCAACTGTTCTGTTTTCAATTTCAGTACAGCTGGGAAACTGCAAATTTAAAACATTTTTAAGACACATTTAATATTGCACTGTTTCAATGCCACATTTGACTGACCATTATGAATAGCACAATGAGTCATCAAGCCATTACTATAAGCCATGAAGTCTGCTTGGCCATGCTCTGGAGAATTCAAAACTGGTTATGATGCAAAATAAAGTTGGGAGAGGAGACAATGAAGAAGTCACCTGAAGTGCTGACATATCAAAAAACCCAAAGGAGCACCCATAATTAGCTTGAAGACATGCTCTAAAAGCATTGTAATTAAATCAAATCAGAATACACACAGGGTTCTACAATCTTCAAAGGAATAAAGGGAGAGGCTGTATAATCACACTCACACACAATATTTATATGCATACACATTTGTACCACCACCTCTTTGTCCCACTCTTAAAAGCCCTTAGACTGCATGGACCAGTGCCTGAAAATCCATAAAGCTGGTTGATGTCAAATGGTTGGATACTTTCCTTCCAGAGTCATTGGCTGAAACTAGTTTTGTGGCCTCTCTTGGAAAAATGACAAAGCAGTGGGTGCTTCCAATTACTCAGAATTTCAAGTCGGTAGTTCCCAAAAATAAAACGTAGTATTTCATTTCCAACCAGACCTCCAACTAAACAACGACAGGGGTTGTTTGTTTCTACCATACGAAACAACCCATGCAAGTATTGCTAAAACAATTTATGAGTGCTTCCACTCAAATTATGCTTAACAAGGTAGATGAAACTGCTATTAGAAAGTAGGACAAACTCTCTTCTTTAGCAGTGTTGGATATAATGCTTAAAAATCCATCATAAAATTTTATTTATGACCCTTCTTGAAAACTGACACAAAAATGGTGTGCCATATGGGTAGTGATGTTAAAAGGCAATAGGTTATATAGCAATCTGAAACTGTCTTGCTGGTGCTGTTTTGATAACATCATAATCAATGTTGCCGCAAGAACAACACGAACTAGCAAATAACACTTTTTTGATCAAATCAGTTACATTATTTTCTTCAGTAACTCATTACAATTACTCTTCCTTTTATATTTGATGAAATCATTTCATTGTGTGTAACTACTTACTTCCCCAGCACTGTATACTGTAGCCTCACACATAGTTGTTAGTTTAGAAAATGTAGCACAGATGTGGCAATCCAATCTTCTTTGAAGCAGGCAAATGCAACTTGTTTAAAAATCATGTGTTAAAATGTACTGGGGTTTTCTCTTTTCCTGTACAGTAAAGAGAAGCCTGGATTGCATTATTTCATAAATTACTTTCTAACAAAATACATATGAGTAAATCAATTGCATTATGTGACTCCAGCCCAAATTTCACCATCCACATGTATTACAGGCCCTTAGCAACAACCAGAGTACTGATGCACATAGTTACTGCTGCAGATACACTAAGAAAAGGGTTGAATTGGGAATTGTCAGAACCGATTTTTGCTCACTGGGCACATCTTCTTACATCAATCAGCGCCCCTCTTCCCCTCTTTGGCTCTCATCCTCTCGCCTTTTTTCTTCCTCTTTCCCCCTATTGGAATAGGCTTCCCTTTGCCCTCAAGAAGTCATACAAAACAACTCCACACAAACAAATATACAAATGTACACAAGCTCACAAAATAGAACCCTAAAGTGTGGCTTTCCCATTGCCCCTGCACACACGAAGTAGCATGTCAGCTCTGATTATCAGTACTGTGTATTGCTTGCTGCAGGAGCTTCTATTTTAAATCTGTTTTTCCTCTTTGCAAGCGGGCAAAAAAATGCAGGCCTTGCTTACACTTGTCTTTTCAATATTTTCCGCTGAAATCTGATCATAAAAGATGTGATGCTATTTGAAATGCACTGCTGTTCCCCACATGAGGCCTGAAAATGTCTACGGGGTGTGCACTGCTATTTGTATTGTGAATTCACCTTAAAGACTCACTATTTGTCACAGATGTGACGCAAAACATAACCTTTTTGCCTAAATGGATGATTCCAGTTCATTGGACGATTTTCACAAATCATATTGCTTTTAACACTAAACAACTCAAAGAAGTTCATTATTGTTGTTGAAGTCATGAAGGGTCTAATATATCTATATATCTATATATATATATATACACTTAATTTCTCCCTAACACATCACATGTGCTAGGGATAGTGCTTTGAGCCAGGTATAGTACATGTCACAGTGCAGAAAAAGAGGAAGATTAAAAAAGAAAGTAAGATATACAGGGAGAGAGAAAGCTGTGTGATTCATGGGGACTTTTACTGCTTCAGAAAGGTGTCACCTTCCATCACAATTCAGCATCAGTTTGGTGTACCACATACAGTACCAGGTAATACTACCTGCTTCTTGCTTTATCTAACCTTCTTCCTCTTCCACTATCACATTTGTTATTTCTCTTCCTCTAAAAAATGTAAACACTAACATGCGAAAACAGAAAAGTCCTTAAGCAAGTCAGATTCAAATTCTGAGGCCTAAGAAGAGATCTCTCAGAACATCCATGTTTTTGCCTTTTTCAACGAAAAGACCAGGATGTATCTTAATGACAAAGGGGGGAAAGAAACGCACTGACTGATGATTACAAAATGAACAAAGGCAGCGTGTAGCAGGTGCTTCTAAAGTCAAGGGCAGAGATTTCAGCCTTCAGAAAAAGCATTGCCTCAGGGTGAATCCAAAAGAAGAATTTAAACTTTCACTCAGTGGCAAACAGTTGTACACAGCCAAAGGAACAACCTTCAGGTTTTAAAGCTATATACAGTAAATGTATTGAAATATATAATACCAAAATAAAACTCATTGTACATTTTTCAGGTGGCTTTTTAAGGCTTTCCACTACTACTACTGTTAGTTAATGACAGTAGTAGCAATGGAAAGCAATGGCCATCGTGTTTATGCTGCTGGTGCCTTTCAGATCATATGGTTTTTTTCTGTTACCTGCACTTTAACATTCAATCCAAAAAGTTTATGGTAGTTTTTTTTTCAGTGTGTCAAATTCCAGCATTATTTTTATTTATATTGGCACTTTTATTTAAGTATGTGTTTGTGGGATACACTAATATAGTTTACTGATGCTAACCAAGATAGCTAGTGTCTTGGTAGCACATCAATTAACACATTGGTCCAAATATGCTTACTTCCAAATCCAGTATCTGGAAAATAGCTGGATCCATCATTTATATACAGTCTGTGCCCTGCGTTTCTGAATTACTGAGGTCATCATCTACTATATGTGGTATTTTTTTACTGAAAATTGACCTTTTGTCCAGGTTTTGTGTTGTGGAAAACTAGGTTAACTAGGTTATAGAAACATAGGAACTTTTGTCTGTGTAGGCCGGTCAAGATCTTCAACTGACGCTCACAATGTTGTGAAAAGCTATTTATTATCCATATTATCCATATCCATGTAATATATTTTCATTTCATATTCGTGAGGTAGGAGCTCATATAATTTTTAAATAAAAATAAAACTATGCAGCTGTTAATTTGTGATATTGATAGATAGTAAGTGCTCTACTGTCTGTTGTATTTATTTATTTATCTTTATTTATTTTATTGGGTGAAAAGCTTCCTATATTGTTTATCTTCCATCATTTTTTATCAATAATGAACAGCTCACCCTGGTCAGAAATAACAGAAAAATGCAAAGATTATTGTCAAATAAGGAACTATAGACTTTCTCTTGCTATAAACGAGCCAATCATGCATACTGTTGCGCGTCATCACCCCCCAAAGGCCCATTTTGAGCCAGGAAAAAGCCTACTATTATATAATAAAATCTGAGGGTTATTATGGAAGCCTCATGATTTCAACAGTAGGAACTGTCAAGGTGACCCTCAGCAGAGCAATACACTACAAACCGCAACCATTTCATCAGCCGCTCATCAATGAAGTGTGTCCTTCTTGTCCACATGGACTGCTATTAGATAGGTTCAGAGGATGTTTTCAGTCTTTGTGTTCACATTAATGAGGCTCAGGATGCTCCTGACAATCATGGCTTTTGCATCATTAGTTTTCAACAACTTCCACAAATTGAGGCAGTGCCATAAAACAAAATTTCAAATGGAAATTGCAAGTTGGGAAGCTGATTTACAGGCAAAGGAGTTTTGTTAAACTATGCTGTTTTAAGGAAATTAATCCTTAGAACAAAATGTGCATGCAAGCGAAGGATGGAGAGCTCGTCCAAGGCAGGAAATATCTTTGACTATTACCTAGGTACTCTAGAGATTAATTGTTTTTTACATATGAGTACACTGTACATCAGAATCCTGAGGTATTTCATTATTGGTCTATAAAATTATATTCATGACATTATACTGTAGTATCGTATCACAGCACCAGCCAAAAACCTAAGTAATACAAAGCAAGACCTTACAATGTTAGAGAAACAAAAACATTTCCTTAGTTGTGGTGGTCTCTATTAACAGAGATGACTGACATCTGTCTTAACCAGCGGGGGTAAGAAGAGAGTAGAGAGAGAAAAGATGAGTTGTGAGACACAACAAACATTATAATATTAAACACCAAGTAGTTGGCCAGTAAAACCAGTAACAACGGATCAAAAACATGAATCTCATGGAGACAAATGTAACTTCATAAAGGTATATTTCTCACATGGACATTTTCAGTGATAAACAGCTGTTTTAACTATCCCAGTTCTTGACATACACTGTTATTAAAAGATAATTATTCACTTCATATATGAGTAGTCATACCGGAATACATACATATTAGAATATGTGTGTGTCTAAAAAAGGGTAGAGTATGACTTTTTCATACGGGAAATGTTTCCTCGCATTATTCTGTGTTTACACATCTGTACTCCACTAATGTCCTATCTAAATGCAATTTTTATTGCATTTGCAGACAAATTAGAATGCCAGGTCTATGCTACCGCTCTGCCCTATGTGTGTGATTATATTATGTTATATTACATTATGTTGGATTAGATCACATAAGATTAAATGAAATCTTGGTTATCTCCATGACCTTTAATGATCTGTCCTGGGAAGTCATATCATTGCGGAAAAAAATTAAGATGTGGGTCTGACGGTATTTATAGTAGAAAAAGGAAAGAATAAAGACTTTATGTGTACACCTGCTATGTTCTATGGTGTGATCATTGTCTGAAGCAGACGTAGCAAAAATACAGGCATTCTTTACTTAAGTAGAACAACATATACAGTACTGAAAAAGTATTGATTTAACTTCTTTGTTCCAGTAAAAGTGAAAAAGTACAGGCTCCAGCTATTTTTGTGCAAAACTAACTTAACCTCATGCTATATAATATTAGGACATATAAATACAATCTTTTCTTTACTGTGCTTCCACACCTAAACAGAAAGAATTAGTACATTCAGTGGTTAAAGTGGAATTCGGCAAGCGGGGAATCTTAGGATCAGTTGTAGTGGCTCAGCATGAGGAAAACAATCACAACTAACAATGATTGCTATTGAGAGTTCCAGTAGCTTTTGTTTGTGTGCAAGCTGTGATCAGCTGACCTGTGTTGCTGCTGTTGCTGCTCTAAGGTTTACTGCTCTTTGGAGATTTACACAACTGAATTGAACAAGATGAAAACAGATGTTTACATCTATAGAAAAGAAGCCTTTTCAACAAATTCAGTGAATGAATCTAAGCATTGCTTCAGGAAGATGGAGTGTCTTGTCTGTTGCTATAGTATGAGCCATTTGGTCCCTGTACAAGCATTGCAGGAACTACCAGCAATAGGTTGAACTCATTCCTGGTGGATCTTGGACTTCGCCAGGGCTCCCCTTTGTCGCTGATTCTGTTCATAATCTTTATGGACATAATTTCCATGCAAAGGCAGAATTTCAACTCTGCTTTTTTTACATGATGTGTCTGTTGGCTTCATCAGGTGTTGGCCTCCAGCTTGCACCAGCATGGTTTGCAGCAGATTGTGAAGCGGTGGAAATAAGAATCAGAACCTCCAAATCCTATACCATGATCCTCAGCCGGAAAAGGGTGGCTCTTTGTGTCATGGTTGGTAGCCAAGGAGAGAAGTTTAGATATCTTGTAGTCTTGTTTACAATTGAGGGGAGAGGAGAGTGAGACATTAACAGAGGGATTTGGATTGCTTTTGTAGTGATGATGATGCTATGCCACTCCATCTTGATAAAGAGCTGAGCGTAAAAGTGAAGCTGTCGATTTACTGGATGATCTACATCCCTACCCTCAAAAGTGAGCTTTCTCCAAAATGTGTCTAGCCTCTACTTTAGAGATATAGGTGATAGGTGAGGAGTTCAGTCATTTGAGAGGGGCCCGGAGGCTCAGTTACCACACTGAAAGGTAACTGAGCCTTTCAGTTACACCCCCCCCCCCCCCCCCCCCCCACAGTAAACCACAACTTTGATTTAATTTGATCTAGTGACCCTTAGTTAAGTCAATTCCATATTTTTAAAAAAATTCCATATTTTGTTAAAGAAGAAATAGAAAGTAATTTCAATAAAAGAGAACAAGTCTATAAATGCTAAACACATTTATTCCCAGTTCTAGTAATTAGACTGTTGTTGAACTAGCCCATACATCATTTAAACGTAAGTATCTGGTTATCTGGTCTATAAATAAAACAAGAATAATACTGTTCTCTTTTTAAAAAATGCATATGATTATCTTTGAACAGTTGCTTGCCCTGCGGCTCTTGATACTGAAAGGAAACCACCTTGGGGTCAGTTTAAGCATAAGAGTCTCTGAAGCTCATCAGCTCTGACAAATACTGGCGTTAAAGCTCAGGGATGTCAGCAGGTTGCGTGAGGAGTGTCACTCTCACATTCAGTCCATACTGAGATAAACTTGTTCCTACTGCTGACTTTTATAGTGTGTGATCTGCACTGAGTGGCACTTATTAAAACAACATATAAGTTTTTTTGTTGATCTGTATTGTACGGTACATGAAAAAGAACACTGCATCTGATACACTATAGAAAATATTGCTTTTTAGCAAGGCAGTAGTGAGTTTTGAGTCACGCATACACTGGCCGATTGAAGTCTTTATCGACACTGACTATTTCCAGCACTTCAGCCGTGATGTACTCGAATACTTCTCTCCTTCAGAGCCTGAACCTAGCTCTTGGATGTTAACCACATGGGGCAAACTTAAGCCATTAATAAGAAAAATGCACAAATCCAGTCTGGTGTGGGTGCAATCAACATACTAGTGCCAACTTTAGTCTTTTTTCTTCTCTGACAGACTTTTACACTATTTAGGAGTGTCCATTACACAGCACTACAGAGCCAAGTTTTGAGCCTCCAGAGACTGCTAAATCCATTTTCAGTTCCAGCTGATGACACAGGAATGACAACAAGCAATCTGGTATTCATTTCTACTTGATCAAAGAGGCTACAGACCTCTGGGCTTACTCCCCTATGAATACCAGCAACTTCAGTGTAGACTATAAACTGTATTTCATCCTCAGCATTGCTAGTTGTATCTCCAGGTAGTCTGATTATAGATCTCAGCACAGCATTATGTACATCTCCCATTAAGAGGATGTGTTCCAAGATGTCTGATCATTTGTATTCCCTCCTGCACATATTGTCTAAACTGCATATCCACAACATCACAACCATGTAAAATTCAATTATGTAGTAAAGAGAACTTTTCACAGCTTGCAAACTTTATAGATTTTTTTTTTTTTTTTGACAAATTCAAATTTGACAATTTCAGCACAACATAAGTGCAACTGGTTGATTTTTGTTTTAGCAAAGCCCTTTCTGTTTAGTTTCCCTGACTGTCCAAAGAAAATGCCCAACTAATTGTTCTACTCAAGACACGTGTTTATAAATGTTCCGACAGTATAAGCTTGCTGTTTAATGATGTTCACACACTGAGCACTACAGCAGAAACTGGAGAGGGTTGTTTTCACCATTTCCGGTATGCCTGTAAATTTGCCACACCATCAAAGGCCCATCCTCATAACCCACTGATGGGCAAACTGAGCCACTGTAATGCAATACCACTCAAGCTAGAGTGGTGATGGATGCATTACAATGGCTTAATTTATTAACTCCTTAACTCATTAGGAGCAAAATGAAACCATTGTCGATGTATCTCATAATATCTCTTGCGTTTTACCTGACACATTATCATGATACATGTCCCGCCTGTCATCAGTGCTTTAGTGTGAAAATCCTTTCTTCCAGTGAAACACTGGAAGATAACGGTATTCCTGTGATTTCTATTTCAGTAACTGATGAAGATTTCCTTCCGAGTGATGTCCCCTTAAATCTGAGCCCTGGCTTGCCAATGTCTGCACAGTACAAATTATTTTAACCGAGATGTCCTTGCTCCCTCTTGCTGTCTAACGCTGACACTAAAGAGCTGATACTGAACTGATCTGTCATCCTACAGATGTGTTGTTATAGCTGTCCTGTTACTATATGACCTCTCTTGTGACATGAGTTGCTCAAGGGCTTTTCTATGATTTTAAAAACAGGAGAAATACATGCTGGTGTAGCATTGGTTGCCAAAGGTCATGTGTTTGAAAGCTTTTCAGCTGTAAAAACACAATATCCTTCCACATCAGACCTGTAATGGAGCCAATGAAGTCTGTTGTACCACTATGTTTGGAAAGTAACGTTTGGCAGTAACTACTTGACAGTGAATTTGGGATTTAGTAGGAAGGGTTCAGTTAGCAGTTCAGTTAACACAACAGAATCTTAACCATTTCTGTCTCCATTCTTTATCTGCCATATCTTTTTTTTTTCCGTCTATGTCCTCTTGAGTTCTGGGACTTTTAAGAATTTCCTCAGAGATGAATAAAGACCAGTATTACTTGACTGCTTAACTCTACAACATTACTAGCAATCTCCTCCCCTCTCACTAAGGCCTTTTGGTCGGTGTTTCCCTCCGAAGAATTCTGTCCCTCTATTTCCTTCCTTTACTCTGCCTTCCTCCAGAACACAGTAACCTATTGCACCTATCTAGTAAGCATAAGTTAACCACACTGTAACTTTTAAGATTTGACTTAAAACGGAGTCAGTTACCATACAGTCTTCCTTCCTAGCAGAACAAAAAGAACAATGGTAAGTTAATGGAACAATCTGTAAGAAAGTTTTGCGCTGCAAAATGCCTAATATGAAAGGATCAATTCACACTTTAACATAATATGCACTGCAGCTATGATGAGCTTCACAACTGGAATGAACAGATCTAGCTCGATTTCACTAACCACCCTGCCATTTCCAGCTGTCTATACAGCCTATATCCTGATTTCATTGACATCTTTTCACTGTGTGTAAACAGCTCGGGGTGTGGAGTGGGATTATGCGTCAGTAAAATGGGGCTTTTGCACCAATTCTTATTAGTGATAAGTTGGTAAGGACCATGAAGCTCATGCCCTGCTGTAAGACATGATAATTGGCTGTATTATACTTCAGCAAATATGCAAGAATCCAACTGGGAATAGGTGAAAAAAACATAATCTTCATCTTTTAAAAGGCAATGTTTTAAAACTAGCTGGCTAAAACAGAACAGTTCTCAGCTGTTTCTGATCAATCTTTGAATTGCTGGGCTGTGTATTACTGTGCTCAAGACATGTAAACCCACAGAGAATTCTCACCCAACTCTGCTGACTCTGCATGAGAGTTGGGTGGTAATTCTCTGTGGGTTTACTTGTTCTTGTACTTTTTTATGGCATCTGAGGGGTAAGGCAATGGGGGGTGGGGGGGAGGGGAGTTTTCTGTAAAATAATGAATGTGATCATTTGTTTAGCAGGAAAAATACCATATATTACATGCCGTCACTAAGCCTGGACTGTATGTCTGTACATATTTATGTAGATAATGAAGATTAGTCTTTTTAAACTTATGTAAAAATAACATTTATGTATAAACATGATCCTAATGAGAAAAAAGTAGAAAAATCCAGCAAAGAAAGAATGAATGGACAGCAGGTGCTCTACGAGATTTATTTGTTGAGATGTCCCAAGAGAAGAGCATAAAACGCCTGAGAATAAGGACAAGTATTACAAATAGGCAGAGCCACTGGCCACTAGTGGGGATCCAGTCAACTGATGCAGAAAGTACCCAGCTGTTTTATCCTATACCATCCTTTCTGTCTTAGCTTCACATGTACTCTGCAGTGCGGAGAATACTAAAATTATTTATAGCTCTGAGCACATTATAAACTTGTACAGCATAAGAAATAAGTTCCTATTAAAATGATGGAATGACAATTCTGAAATACTCTGATTGCAGTCAAAGCTTGCAGTCACATAGGAAAGATTGTAGATTGCAGATTGTAGAGATGGTGTACTGGTTTGGGCATAAGAGGTAAAAAAAAAAAAAAAAAAGGCTATTTGTGTGTGGCTTTCTGTCTCTGGGGTTTATGTGAAGTCTCCCATGATGATGAGATTGAGTGGCACAGTAGTCCAGTGGTTATTACTGTTGCCTCACAGCAACAGTTGCTGGTGACCTTAGTGTGTCGAGTTTACATCTTCTCCCTGGACCTGTGTGGGTTTCTTCCTTCTTAAGTTAACTGGTGATTCTAAATTGGATTATGTGTTTATGTAACACTGTATGGCGGTCTGCTTCTCTGTGTCTTAGCCCTGTGTTAGATTGCTAGCCTGTCCAGCGTGCACCTTGCGCTTTGTTGGGATAGCCTACAGCCATGCCATGACCCTAAGATGAAAAATCAGTTATGAAAATGGATGGGTGGATAAATTTAAAATTGTGGAATATTTTATGAATGCTTCAGTTCATATTTTGTTTACATCGACGAGAACAGTTTTTTCTTCCTAAAGTTATTGATTAAAATCACCTACTGGCTTTCATAATGCAAAATTCTTTGTAGGATGTGGTCAGGATTTTAAATCACATTGCATAATGACAGCCATTTCCAATCATCAATCCCAGCATCACAACAAAAACACATGTTGCACATATTGATCACCAACACCCTCCCTCCCCCTGCAGAAAGACATCAGCAAGAAGAAAGTAATGTTTGCAAAAGCGTTACCTTGAGCTGTAACATGCACCCGGCAACCGGCCTGTATGATAAGTGAGAAACGCCCTGAGCAACGGTGTGGAGGAAGTAGGAGACAGGACGATGGTTCCCTCTGGTGGACATAAATGAAGGTCTTTTAGTTTAGGACTCTAAAAGTGATTACTTGTGGATGTTGGTCACATTCAGCATAAAGGATATTTGGGACTGTTGTCATGGCCTCAGAAAATGACATTTCATGACACTCCTTCAACTGCAAAGCTCCCACAGGCTTGACATTTGCAAGAGCTAGTGTTGCAGACTGAGGATGACACACTCTGTAGTCCAGACTAAATCTGATTTTTTAATCCAACAATTGGAAGTTTATTTGGTTATAATTAAAATTTCCATGGAGTAAATGGCCATAATCTCTAACCATTAGCTTTATGCTAATCACAAACTAACTGCTAACAACAGTCATTCGAGTCCTCTAACCTGTGCCCGAAAATCTAGCGGATCTTACTAAATAGATAGTAATCCAGTTTAAATGACAGGCTTAACACTCACACAACTAAGCAATTATTTTGTGTTATAATGATTTTGTTCTTGACCATGAGAATAAAATCATTTGCAAAGGGTATGCATGAGCTAGGCACAGGTAGCAAAGCCTTCAGTGCCCTCTACTGGTTAAACTAGAAAGTTATTCAAGTTCAGTGTTGCAGGCACAAGAACAGAGCTAATTCCGTGAAAGATCATTGTGTGGCTACCACCTGACTACTAGCAATCAAGTGGCATCTAGCACTCATATTTAGTACAGGCTAATGGAAGTGTTTGTGCAGGATCTTTAGGCATCAGAATCAGAATCAGAATACTTTATTGATCCCTGGGGGAAATTATTTAGGTCTAGATGGACATCTTAAATACCCTATTGTAACAGGGAGCTGCATAGTGGCTAGTGTTAACTTGCTGCTGGTATTGTTGCATTAAATCACTTATTCTGGTTTACTTTATGCTTAACCTTGAAGCTACTGCTGGTCAAGCTGATATTGAAACTAAGAAAATTATGTAGTTGTTTATAATGGAGCCCAGGGCTTTGGTTACCTTATGTAATTTTTAGTTCATGAATGTTATATAGTCTAACATGTATTTATTGTTTGTGAATCCTTAATGAGTTAGTGTATTAAAGCTAAAGTGGTTGGTAAGTGCTGGTGTGTTTTTTTTTTTGTTCAAAAGCTTTGTTGTTCTTCTGTTTTGATGCCTCCTGCATTTTTGCCTGAACTGGAAGTTGTATTATTGAAGCTTATTGTGTTTCAGCTATGTAGTCTCTGATAACGATTCTTATGATTATGATTAAGATTTACAGGAGTTATTCTGAACACTGTGAAATAGCCCACTGTTATTTTACTCACAATCTATGCACATTTCACTGCACAATTTGCACTATTATAATGAATACCTGAGGTTCATCTAGGTTGTACTATGTTCAGCATATTAACGCCCAGTTACAGCTGTGTGGACACACACACAGTAGAATGAGTCCAGTACCGGTGGTAGGAAAACAGGCCGGTGGTATGCCCTGATGAATGGAGTGTCACCACTTTTGCAGAAGACCAGCGTCCACATGAAGGTAAGTATTGTACGCAAATGTAATGTAATCCCCAGGCAGGTAACTAGAGCGAGGAGAAAACACTGAGCAAAAATACAAAAAACACCCTAATTCTAGAAAGAGCTTCACAACTTAGCGCCAACGCAGGTTAGCTGTAGATATTAGCTGGCAGGTGTCAGTTGTAAGTGCTGGTCTTAAATGCTGGTAGCTTGATTGCAGACAGGTGTGCAGGCTGATTGAAAAGTCCGCCCAAAGGTGGAGCCCAGTTCTGTGGAAAAACAATGCACTCACCCAGATCATGACACTCATCATATTAAAACATTGTGTATATATAATCTTGTGTATATAAGCCTATTTATATTTTAAAAATTACATTTAAAAATGTTTATTCTAAGTAGAGCGCAAAATGAACATGAGTCAAATTGTTTGCGTGGACAAACTTGGCCAAATAAAGATTATGCTGATTCTGATATTTTAAACGATTTCAGTATAAAATACTGTTTCTTTTTCCTTTTTTTTCTTCTTTTTTTTGCTGATTGATTACATCATATTCATTTGAATTATGATAAAAGTATTATGCCACAACAAGCAAAGTCAAAAGAAAAGAACTACTGATGTTAAGAAATGCTTTATGGCGTTAATGTTCAGTCTACAAGTGTGGGACAATTACTTTCACAGCACAATTGTGCCACCACTGAGAAATGTGGTTTATTGCAGCTTCTTCTCATCTGTGTGAATTATTTTCCTCATCCTTCTTATTTCGTTTGTAATTTTTCCCCAGCCCAGCTTTCAGTGCTTGATTGCAATCTTTCTGCTGCACATTTTTAAAAAGACATTCCACTGTTTATGGTACTAAGCAGGTAATCTTTTCTGTGATAAAGCATGCATCTTTTCTATGTGCCATGCTATTAGGGGAATGCTCATACTTTCTTTTAATTGTTTACAGGAGAAATTGAAGATTTAATGTCAAACTGTTAAAAAAGGAAAGAACGTGAGCACTCGTGGAATACTTGCACTGTATGTTGTAAAAGACAAACACTCCTATATTATATCTCTCTTATTAGAATTTCATTTTATTCTGCAGATTAAGTGCACTGAACAAAGTGATTTATAGGATAATAAGTTATGCCCTGTTCCCATGTAGCATTTCTCTGTAGTCCTCAAGCAATTAAATGTTACTGAAACAAGACCACCACATCTCAAGCAACATAAAAGTAAAACATGGGCTATATTAAAACAATATATCCCTTTTATGTTTCTTGTTAGTACCATACAGACCAGATGGGAAAGAGTTCCGATTCTTAGGGAGCATACTTTGCCCTTCAATCTTCTTGGCAGGAAGTGAAAAATGACAAAACAAAAAAGGGAAATCCTTGAGGATATGACCAACATAACAACAACAATAATAATAATAATATCTGATCATAACAGCATTTTTTTACGCTAAATCCACCTGAAATACAACAAGCCGATACCTCCACATCAAATGCAGTTTCAGCCTCAATTTTAGTGTCTGTGTTTTACTGTGCCCACCTTAGGTGGCACTAATGCACTTTTTCTGATTTCTTTATCCTTTAACAGCTTTTGGATGAATTGCTGAGCATTCAGACGCACACTCACCAGTTGTGCAGTTCCACACTACTTGGCTTGACCACACTTGAAGCAGTTTGTTTGTTTTCAGTTTTGGCGCTAAACAGTCATTTGAAGAAAATCTAGAAATATCTGACTCATTACATTGTTTTTTACTTTGTTTTTTAATCTTTGTAATTTGTTTGACGTGCATCTTTGTTTGACAAGCTGCATAGATGTAGAAAAATCCATCCCACACAAGTGCAGAACAAAGTAAAATGCTAAACCCTAGCTATATGTTCTGCAGGGGGAAAAAAACAACTTGGATTTACATTCTAGTCCCATATGCAATGACATTTGCTCAACAAATTAATTATGCATACAGACATCCATGCATATTCACAGAAACATCAGGAATCCATTGCCTTGGAGTCTTTAATATACAGAGAAAAATGTGCACTCAAAGACATGGCTGTCTCAGGCACACACATGGACAACAATTACAAACACACAATTATGCAAGCAATTATGTCAGTGACTTGAGATGACTTTAACTTGACTTACATTTATTTTCTGTAACAACCCTCCAGAACATATATGCATAAATATACCTACCTAAAAGCTGCTCTTATCCTCACTCTAAATTTAATAGACTCGCTTTTTGTCCCTTAAAAAAGAAGTATCCTATAATATGTGTCTGTCCCCATAACCTGGAGCACACACACACACACACACACAAACAGTTGAGTACTCACACTTTATGTGACTGCCTCTGAGGCAAAAATAAAATGTTTTACATAGCTGTAACTAAATGTCATTAAGATTTCCTTATGAAAAGTCTCTTAATACTCACTATAGTGGGAGGCAGTGCTGGAAATTAATAGACATGAATTTCTTCCATAGAATTTCCTTTAGTATATATTTTGCTACTTCTGTTGTTGTGTTTTTATAGCTGTCTCTCTCATTTTCCAAAACTCACAGAGACAGCCATAGCAACCATAGCAATGTTATGTGGAGCAAAACCAAATTTAGCCATAAGATAAACTAATTCAATTTATGACACATTTAGTTTTCTGAAAGAGAGGATTTGGTTGAAAGAAACAAAAAGTCAAAGCAAGGGTTTGAATATTTATTCATGTTTTTAAAGAAATATATAAATATATAAAATTGTGATATATTACATGTTTTTAGAACTCTACATTTTTTTAGAACCACCTTCTGTGTGGTAAAGCCAACACTGAAGCACTAAAATGTCTTTTATCTTTTATACTTCTTCTCATGGAGAGATTTGGAGACATGTTTGTCTTCTACATGTCCTCCATAAGCAAAACTTGAAGTCACAGTTAATGTGGTCAGGTCACTTTACCAGCATATTTTCATTTATTTTAATGTTTTTCGTCTAGCACCAACAATACATGAAAGCTTACAGTTTTTATAATCTCCCCACTAGGTGTCAGTAGATTTGTTCTGTTTTGCACTAAACTCATTACTTTTTTCTTACCCCTCCCAATTCAAGTGCATAATCCAGGTTATGGTGGCTGCTGTAGGACAAACAACTCTGGCTGCTGCAGTGAGTGTAGGATGTTAGTCTGTTGTATACTTCAGCTGTCAATATGTGTACAAACCTATTTACTTTAGAGGAGGTTGTAAATTTTGTTGAAAGGAACCTGATACGAGTCGATGAGTCACTGAAGCTCAGTTCTGTCTGATGACAGAGGAAGTGAGTTGGTGAGGAAATCCTGAACCTTTCTATCAGTAAGCCCTGCTGTTTTTGTGTTTTTAGATAGCGTTAATAAAGTGGATCTAACATTATTGGAATTAAACTCTCATATGATGTTAGAATGTAATCAAACTGTTTATCAAAAGTGTGATTTTTAGGACACTGGAACCTAACATTAGCTGGCATAATGTTAACTTAGCTTTTGGCAGGGTTTGGCTTATTCTCAGCTGTCTGATGAGAGTTGGTGTCACCAATCTGCTGATAATAAGTCATTGTGGGACAATATTGGGAACAAATAAGCAAGTTTATGCATGTTGTTATGTGTTCAGAGACCTGACTCCAGTTCAGGAGATGAGACTTAAGTTGAGGAGGAATGAAGATGCCAGTTGTGTTTTCTCCTTCCTTCACGTTTTCACTTCTTTTGTGAAGTAAATGTGAATCTGAGTTAACACAGATCTGTGTCTTCTCAAATGAGAAAACACAGATACGATTCTTCTTTTTTTTTGAGTCTGAAAGTGCAGACACAAATTAAAATTTACCTCCATGAAATCTCCATGAAACCTGATGAATCTAGACCACTGTATTCAAGATGGCATTTGACACCATAAACTGGTGCCTCCTCCTCTTTATTTTTTTATGGATTAATTCTTCGGTAATGAGAATGCATCAATTTGTTGTCATTATACACTAATTAGTGTATATTTATAAGTACAATACTCTTTTTTGTATTTAAACTGAAAAACTAACTGACTATACATTTAAATAACCATCCCAATGTATATGAGGTTTGTAGACTACTTGACCCTATTCTCACTTTATCACTGATGCTTTTTAAGATTTAAGGGAAGTAAAATCTTTTTCAACAACACACAAAGATTATGACCAGTCCTTTTCTCTCTCTTGCCTGTATTCCTGCTGTTATGGTGTTTAGCCACTAAGTGTAGCTGTAAGTCCACAGTTAAGTGAAGCCTGAGCGAGACAAATGACATATTGGCCTTAAAGCCTGCGCAGTGGTTCAGAAATATCACTCAGTAGAATCATAAGCTGTTGCTACAATAATTTCCTAGTACTACACTTGCTTGATATCTGCATATTTACTCTGGGGGTCTCCGGGGTTAAGTGCCTTCTAGGATGGAGTGCACAAACATTTCCAAGGGGACAGAGTTTTATACCACCATGCTTTTAATGAATATCATCGCCAAAAATGTAGTACATGCAAAAGGTAAAGCTGAATTGGGGCTTTTGCTATTTGTGCTGTGGAAAAATAATACGTGCCTATTTAAGACCAATGTATTGCTTAATTGGCAGCCTTTGTAAGAACAGAATTATTTAGACACACAAAAAAGACTGAGATAGAGGGTGATGGGGAGGGAAGGCAGAAACATTTTATTTACTTTGCTTGATCAGACTGTCATATAATCATTTAGCTGGTTCATAATTGCTGTGTAATTGTCTGATTGCTGCTTGCAATCTGTGTTAGAAAGCAAATACTTTAATCAGGTTTATATCAAACAGTAGCCTGTAAAAACATGACATTTACAACTGAGTGCTATAAAGCTGTGTAAGCCAATCAATACGCACATGCACACACACACACACACACACACACACACACACACACACACCTATACATATACACACACGCAAACAAGTACAATGCATGATTTAATGTCAGCTTCTCTGCATGGAGCCAAGCCAACCATTAACCCACCCACCAACTCTGCATCTCCTTTCTTTGTCTCGCTGCCTCTTCTTCTGTCTTTTAATATCATTAAATGTGAGATGTGTATATATTTAAATAAAGTCCAAATTGCAGATTTATTTATGACAATCAATATGACTTGGCCACAAGTAGTAGCGGGTAACAAAGTCAAAAGTTTAATTCATTTTATATATTTTCTTTATATTCTGCTTTACTGCCTTGTAAATCACAGCAAGTACGTAGGAAGTTGGAGGCTGCCGGGCTTTTATGTTGGCCAATTAACACATCCATCCGAGCAGTTTCCGTTTTAAGTACTTGCTCTACAAAATCCCGAAGATACTTTAATGTAAGAGGGGGAGGATATTTTTGACATAGCTATCTTGCCATTTTGCATAGTTGAGGTTGTAAGCCCTGGTTTTTACACCCCTGTAGAACTCCAAACTTCTCTCACCCAGAATTAGGGGTAAAAGTGACAGTTTTAGAGAATTTTAGTGGGTGTATTCATGCATCACTTTAATATACTCCAGTTATATGATATTATATTATATACTGACCTGGCGTTGAGGCTCCCTAGATTATCACTCAATCATCTGTCTCAGACAGTTTAGCAAACAGCAGCTCCTTTCATGTCATTACCTTTCTCTGCTGGTTATTGGATCAGCAAACATACAATAGTGTGCATATTCTGCTTGAGAACCATCATAAAATCATATAGTTAGCCCTCTGCACTGATGACTCAATTCAGGTATAACAAGGCACAATAAAGTTCTGTGGTCCTAAATCAGTGTTTTATGGTGGTAAAACGCCGGGTGTATTGCGTTTCTGTCTTTTCTGCATCTTTACCTTTGGTCTGCTAACAGGGTCCTGTGGTGCACAATGGAGTAATTGTAAAAGGAAAAAAAACAAGCATAAATCCTTTTCTTCTCCTTGTGCAAAACCTGCCATGAGAAATAAAATGACAAAGATGGGAACTTTGACAACCAACATGTTTTGGTTTTTACACTTGGTAGAGATGTAATATAGGTTACATGAGCTGTTGTATCACTCATCTTTAAAATCAGTAAATCTCGTGTTCAAAAACTCAATTATTTGCTATGACTGAAACTAATAACTGAATCCATGCTATGTGCTTTGAAAAACAATTTTAAAAAATCTGCACTGAGCAGTTTTTGTTGTATTCTATAATAAAAAAATCAAAGATTATTTTAAAAAAATAAGTTACAATATATCCAAAGTTTTTTTCTATCATTTTAATTTGATAAATTTTCAAAGTTTGAATTATTTTTATTGCACTGTCATATTGAACAGTAACAATGCATTAGTAAACTGACTGTAAACCAAAAATAAATCTAAATAATCCATAGGTTTCAGTACCTTACATTTGCCTCTTGAGCATGTAGACGGAAGTGAGACAAAACTTTGCATGATGTGAATAACCTTTCGTTATAACACTTGAAGTAAATGTCATGCTTTACTGGATTCTTACGTTTTCTTACATTAGGTGGATTTTTAAAAGTTTCCCTATAAGCTGCTGAGCCCACACAGTCTCCGCAAATGAAACATTTGTTTATCAGAAATAGACCTTCTGCTTCCTGGAATTATTTTTTAGACATTAACACAAATGGAATGTAGCTGAAAACATACAGAAAAGCAATAGTGTCAAGATTTTATATTAATATGTGGTACTGTACTGATGTAAGCTATAATAAAATACATTTTTAGATATGTTAAGTGGTTTTAATAATGAAGTTCAATTTTGTGACGCTGGAACTTTTATGAATCCTTTGCTTGCTTACAAAGTGTGATCCTTTTATAAAACGAAAACACAACTTTCGTCCTGGTGTGAGTTTCCTTTTCGAGCCACCTATCTTTAATTTTGGCAGACTACAGAAGATCCTCTGACACGGGAGATTGCAAATACCTCTCCCATTGTAAAAATAAATAAATAAATAGATTTAAAAAAGAGAATGAAAACGCCTCCTGGTGTAAATGCTGCAATTTGCCTCTCAGCTGGTAGAGGCAGCTTTGACAACGGCTAAACAGCTCTGAGGCACAAAAACAATCAATACAGATTCTCTGCTCCATCCCGAGCCCACCTGCTCTCTGCTCCGAGTCCCACACAGGGAGGCAACCCCCACCTCCACTATCGCGATCACTGTACTTGTGCGCACACAAAGACACAGACATATGCAAAAAACACACTCTTCTCATGCCCCACACCCAAATGTTTTGCCATCTCATGCAGGTGACCTCCCCTCCCACCCTTCAAAAACTGCCAGCATATTTCACCTTGCATACTGATGAAACGCTGATTTCTTTACTTCCATATATGCAAGGCAAATCTATGAGTCTTTCAGTAGGACAAAATCTGCATCTCACATGGCTCCTGTTACTGCTGAGCGTTGCTCCCGTTTGGCACCCACGTCCAGGATTACAGCACAGCTCGCCAATCAGACAATCAAGCGAACCCCAGACACGCAGATTCCTCTCTCACACTTGGGCTATACTCTTTGACTCCTCTTTTTCATATTGCTGTGTTGTTGATGCACCCATGTTCATACTCAAGGTCCATTTGATGCATGTGTCAGGCGTGAGGTGGAGGTTTAACTGATTACATCAAACTCCAGTGTGGTAAAAGAGCACAAAGGTGTCAATCTGGGCTCTGTGATGGGAGATCAGTGGAACAGTAATGCAATGGTAGTGAGTTATTAAATGAATAAAGAGGCAGAGCTGCCGAAGAGTATTGATTTTTCACAGCTCCCTGAGGCTCCGAGGGCTTTCAAGGCAGTAGAAGGACACACACACACATAGGCATGGGCACACATGTATGCGCACATATATACAGACACATATACAGAGAGAGAGAGAAAGGTTTAAGAGTAAAAGGATAATGGCTCCAGCAGTTGCAGTCTCACTTAAAACACAGTTTGGGCTCTCAAGGTTTCCCACTGGACACCGATCGCCTGATGAAAGGACTCATTCGGAACCAGTAGGGTTTTGTTCTCTTTTGCTCGCCCCATCTATAATGCACTCAACGTTTTGTACAATGCTAGCCACTAACACACGCACACACATGCTTTAGTACATGCAGGTTGTAGCAGCTTCCCTCACCACCTGGGGCTCCAAGGAGAGAAAAAATCTGTTAAAAACCTCTTAATTATAAAAAGATGAAGCATAACATAGCAGGTTTAACAAAATCTCTGGTGTGATGAATGGCCTTATCTGATTAAGCTGAGTGATTTACCCTGAAGGTGAGTAAAAAGAAGGAGAACCTGTCTTCAGTCAGAGTATCGAAATACTATTTTCCTTTTGCTAATTCTCCAAATGTGCATTATTTGTGCATTATCTCAACTGAAACACAAATCAATGAGTTACCTAATCCTGCTCATAATAAGGCACGAGTACGCATGGCTAATTCTTAACTGCCTGAAGTTGAAGTCAGCTCTCTGAAGTCATTTGGCTCGACAACACTGGAAATGCACAACTTCTTTGTGTGTCATTTTGATTAATGCCTGGGGCATTTTCACCGAGTGCAAATGTGAAGATGTTGAGATCCATCTTGATTTCACAAGTCCACTGGAGTCCATAAGGGGAGGGCCAATGTCCATCTGTTACCTTGACGTGACACCGAGCCTTGACAAAAGGAAAGACAGACCACTGACCTCAGGCGTCTGCTACTGTATGTGTGTGCATTTTCATCTCAACAGAGCTCTGTGCAGAGAATGGCATCGCTGTCTACCCTTCACTCTGGGTTCTCTTCATACATTCACATATTCTTGTCGAAGAATATGCCTCATCGTCTACAGACATTCAAAGCGATTCAGCCTTTGCAGTGAGACCTAAAGGGCCTCTTGAGTGTAGGAACATGAAAAAGATGCTGCCTATTGCTGCCGTCTGGTCTCTATTAGACACTGGAGTTCTCTCTTATTGACAGAACCCTCTCCGCAGTAATGGCCCTCGTGTATTTTCTTGCTTCTTTGCCAATCATTGCTGATGTACACAGGTCTCAAAACAGCTCCCATGTCTTTGTACTTTAATGGGTGACTCAAATATATGCATTTACTGACTAGTGTTATGACATTATAATGATCAAATCCAAGTGAAACCTTGTAAAAATTGAATTCTCGCACATCTATGCAAATTTGTTGAAAGAAGATGGTAGGTTCAGTAATTACTGTGGTGTTTGTAAGATGTATATTGCGTCCTTTAGCACTGAGAGATTGTTTGACTGTGAAGCACCGAGTGTCATTTAGGTGAAAGACAAAAGAGCCGACACACACGTTTTTCTGATATGTTGACTCTTAAGCTGGATCAGTGATCATTTATTTCAAATCCCAAGCCAAAAGACTAACCCAACTTCAAGGACTGCATGTCGCAAATATTGTCTTGGAAGGATTTGAGACTACTCGGTGCTGCAGTGTTACTGTGAGCAGTAAGACAGGTTTATATATCAACAAGCGGTGGTGAGAGTTCGTCAATTTACACAAAGCAACAAAAAAAAGAAAGAAAACAGCTTGAGTAAACTTATCTAAGATCTATAGCAAAAGGGCTTTGTCTTCATTTATGTGCAGTCCTCTACAGAAGTGGAAAGCATCCAGCTATAGATGCAAATCAGGATAGAAGGGATGAACAAACAAGAGACAAATAGACAGTCAACAGAACAGGCAAAAATCCCACTTGCACTAAGCTGCGCTGGCTGAGCACATTCCCACCATTCAGACTGCAGGGAAATCAATAGTTTTCTTCACCACATACAGATGAATTTTTCCAGGGCAAACTTTGTTCGTGTTGTTGAAAGATTCAACAATTTTACGTTTGGAAGAAGAATGGCCTGTTAAACCTTGAATCATGAATGATGAACAACAGCGGAGCATTGTTTCGGCCCTGAGCGCAGATGTAGCCTTACGTGTCCTTACACGTTTATCTGTCAAAAAAAACTGTCTCTATTTTGAAACTTGACAATTGTCCAGCAGGATTTCGAGCCAAATCAAAATATAGAGAACTGTGGCTTTTCTTACCTTGTCATTTATTTATATCATCAAAGATACAACAACCAGTGACGTAACCTAATCAGCTATATTTGTCTTTAACTCTCAGTTAATAATTGCAGTCTTTTTTCAAGCATGAAAGTTCCTAACATTTGCAGGTTACAGCCTCCTGTCAGATTGTCAGAGGAGATTGCTCAGTGTTGACCGAGCTGGCAGCTGCTTCCAGCATGTATTGCATTGTTGTTCAGACAGTAATTACAGACAACGGAGCAAGTTGTATCCACAGGTGCTGTATATCTAACAACACAGAGGAATTAATGCAGTTAGCGTGGGCCGCTGTAGCACTGTCTCCTGCTGAGATTGTAACCCAACAGGCCTTTAATGCAGAGTGGAGCTGCGAGGAGTGCCAGCCCACGGTGAGCTGATTCAATCCTCCCCTCCTGCCTGTTTTAACACAGGATCCTTTAATGCAGCCCTAACAACATTTGGGGAGTATTTTTAAACAAAATGAAATTGCAGAGGCGCCACCTCCGTCTGCCCCGGTGTGGCGTGGGATACAGTTCCCCCTAGTCGAGCGTGCTCAGAGAGGCTGCAGGAATTTAAACTCCTGCTAATGAAGATGGGGGAGTGCTGTTTCTCCACTATAGGATTACATTGTCATACAGTACCGTAATACAACAGAGTCCTATATGGCAAGGGGTTTCATGCATTGTGGCACAAAGGCACGAGCATGGGTGATTTAAAGATTTGCAGTAGCATTCAGTAGCATTTGAAATCTGATCAATTTTAATACTCAATCAATGCCATTTGCAAGTTGAATAGGTTGCATGTGGCATTTTCAACATAAAAAAATCAGTTTTATTGAGGGTTTTTCTCCTTTACCTTACATGGAATATAGAGTTTACACAATTGTTGGGAAATATCTGTGCACACTCCCTCAAGGACCCATTTGCCATTTCTTTCCATCTCTGCGTGCGTGCACATGTATATCCTTCAAGCGTGTGTGTGTGTGTGCATGCATCTGGATGTATGCCATTTCATGTTGTGGCAGCTGTAGTCTCTGAATGTTTGATGTAACCAGCAGGGGGAGGAGAGAATCCAGAGTCCCGAGGTCAAGAGGGTGTGCTTTGACATACTGAGGAGAGGGAGGCTCAGGCGAGGGAGACTCCTTGATGTTTGTCCTGTCGATACCTTAGCTCAGGGGAATATTTTGTCTGACTGTGTGTGGGACTTCCATCTTACTGGGCTCCAGTTTGTCTATGATTCCCAGCTATATGCAGTGTCTCAACCCCTAAACTACTTGTTTGGTGCCTTGAATAGTTTAGTAGCTGGAGTGAACTGGTGCCATTAGAAGGTCATTTCTCAAGGCCACCTACTTCAGAATCAGAGAATTCAAGTAAATCCCCACCATACATATCCTAGTGTAATACATAAATGTTTATCATATGGAGCAGTGTGTTGATAGAAGAGCATAACCTTCCAGGCTTCTGGGCAGGTAGCCCAGTGGAAGCTACATGCGCCAAGATTTTTTTCAACAGTGTATTAATACACAAGGGAGCTGTGGCTTTATAAATTCCTCACCTAGATTCACACATACTAAATTCTTGATATATGAAGACACACGCTTCACACGGCCACACATACGGTTATGTGAAAAAAAGTTCTGTGTAGTCCCGTGCAAAACTAAGTACAAGAAGTACTGCTTACAAATGCATTGAGAGGAAAGGCAGCAACACGCTTGATTAATGTGAACACCTCTATAAAGACTGAAGTCTTGCCAGCTTAGTGTGTGTTAAGAAAATGCCACAATCGGTCCCAGGAATGGCTATCCCATTAAATTAATCTCTAAGTCAGACCATGGGGGAGAGCCATTTTTCCAGCTGTTCTTCTGTGGAATCAGCTCCCAGTTTAGATTCAGGAGACAGACGCGCTCGCTATTTTTAAGATCAGGCTTATAGTTTTTATAGACTACTTTGGATTAAATTTTTTGTTATTAATTTTCCTCCACAGTGTGTCGTTTGTGGTGTCTCCCTCTCCTCACCCCCAACCTGTCACAACAGATGGCTCCTTTTCAAACAGAGTTTTTCTTCCACACTGTCACCAAGTGTTTGCTTTTAGGGGTTCATCTGACTGATAGGGTTTTCTGTCTGTCATTGTAGGGTTTTAACCTTATAATATAACACTCCTAGAAGCAACTGGTGTTGTGTTTTGGCGCTATATTAATAAAATTAAACTGAATTGAATTAATTTGATAATAAAATCAAAACAGGAATCAAAAGCCATAAATATCAATATGCAAATACTAACAAAAAGCACTAATCTTTTCGATTGTTTTAGTTTGTTCTATCGCCACATTTTCCAAAATATACATACAGGGTCATCAAATACTCACTGAATAGGAAGTTTTGTGTACAGGATTATACAATAAGCTCACTGGAAAAATGGAAGCCATCAGCAGAAATCTGCCCTGTATTTAAATTGTTGAGCTAAAGATTTGAATTTTACTTCAACTATTTACTATTTTACTTTATAGAAAGAAAGAAATGCTTTAAAGTGTTCAGTGGCTATCTCTCCCACACAAAGTTGGGCTGACTAATGTATTAACAGATTTGTTGAGAAATCTTAAGATCCATTTCTCTAAAGGAGTGAAAAGCCATTTCTTTCAACACAAAATAAAAAAGCATCACACAGTATTAGCAGAATACCAGCCACTTATCAACCACTCAGCACCGTTAGTAGTAATTGTTCCTTTAGTCTCGTTTCTAAGTAGATCTCCAGGTGTTGTGTGAGCATATGTGGGTTTTTATGTGTATGAGCATGTGCTTGGGTTTGGGTAGAGACAGTAAGAGAGAGGGGGGAAAAGAGGAGTAGTAATCCACTAAACAGTCCCTCCATCTACGGATTAGGTTAGGCCATCAGTAGATGGCTTCTTCACTTTGAGAGAGGGCCGAGGGTCAGGTCAAGCATTTGGTAATAAGCTCCACTGTCCTATACTGACATGTTACCAAGGTTACCGGGCTGATCCTGTCCTACCTACAGGCTGCAAACTCTCTGACATAGTGTACACAGGTGATATTTGTTCATGTCCACAAACACTCACAGGGATCGTTGCACTTTTCCTTACTGCTGTAACTCTATCGTTCTACATTTCCCCTTTTCATGCTCCCCTGAAAAATCTGGCTTGTCCCAGCAAGACCTCATCTGCTCCTCTCCCGGGATAGACGGTATCGTTTCATGTGGCCTCTTTGACACTCAGCAAAATAAAAGCCTTCGACTTAAGAGCATCGGCGGAGGTCAGTTTAGGTGTCTGATATCAACTGCAGTATAATTGCTGGGTCATCTCTCTTCTGGATGGTCAGAGGGACGATAGCCTCGAATGCTAGTCCTTCTGACCAGCGATTGCAGCATTGAGGCCCCACAGAATGCTGATGCACCATTTGTCTGGGCCACATTCTGGTCTACATGATGGATGACATGCGCTGATGCACAGGCTCTAAGTGATTGGGGAAGATTGAAGACACCCAATTCACTTACAGTAGCTTTGCTATCCATTTCATAACCAGGCAATCAGAGCAATGGACACATGTAAAATGTACAAGTATGTGCTGGAAATTCCAGACCCGCTGAGCTGTTATGCTGCATAAACTGTAGCACTGCTGCTGTTGTCATTGTAGAGCTTCAATCTGCAGGTATGCACTTATCAGGCTTGAGTGTTGAGTTTTCGATCATATACAGTAGTCTCATTGTCAGGTTGGAATGCTCTCCTGGCAATGCAAGAATGCAATGATTTGTTAGCAGCATTGTACAAATCTTTCTTAATGTTGGTGAAGATAATAATAAAAATATGTTTTAACAGATTTATTGTTTGCAAATGAGCACAAGTTTAGTAAGTTCAGTTTAGTTTAGTTAATTTTTTTGTGTAAATTCTGTATTTGGGTAAGAGGGGAAAATGGCTAGCAATGCATACACAGTAGAATGTAAAAATGTCTGATACTTTGAGTGCTTCAGTGAGTTAAAGACAAAGTGATCTCCAAAAGGCATAAATTTACAGATTAAACATTCTTTTCATCACTTGAAGCCAGTTAAATGTATAATTTTACTGGGAAAAATTGAAACGACAACCATGTAAAGGGTTGGGCATCCCCCAAAAAGTTGAGCTCTTAATTTCTATCAAATTCAAAGGCCTTCAAAAGGCTTCTGTGGGCTATCTCTTGCTCACAAGCATTGTTAGGAAGGACCAGGTGATTTTAAAGCTTTACAAATACCCTGACCCCTCAAACCTCGACCCAAGAATCTGCTGCCACGGGCTCAATACAGCTATCTAGTACGTTGAAAATTAATATAACTGATCGCCACAAAGCTGGAGAAAGCTGGTAAAAGATGGCAAACTCTATTCAGGTAGTATTTTTCTCAGTTTGTAATGTAATTAAAGTTAATTAGCAGAGGTTAAGAAATATCTTGCCAAAAAAGGCAAATAAAAAATGTTTTTTTTAGTGCGAATGCTTACAAGGACAAGACAAGTGACTTACTGTTCTTCAGTGAAGCAATGCATTCACAAAAATGAACTTCATGGTTGACTAATCAGAAGAAAGCCTTCTTTCTTGCATCCTTACCACAAAATTCAGCATCACAAATGTGCTACTAAACACTGAAATAGGCCTGATCAGCTTTGGAAACAACTCCTGGGGACTGGGGAAGCAGAAATTCATGACATGTTTGTTGAGAAAAAATTGTGCAGACCTCTGCAAAGTACTGGAGTGGATCAATTACTCTTTAGATTTTTGTTGCAATAGTTTGCTTTATGAGGCAGAAGAATTTTAAAAGATTCGAGATGACATGAGATTTCATTTAGTCTGGTTTCAAGCTATGCACTTAGACGCAAAGTACAGTCAGTTCAGACAAGCTAACATCCGAGCTTATCTTAAGTACTACATCCTAAGTACTACAACAATCTAGCAGGCATAGAGGTGCTTTAAATGTGAGAATAGGTGGTTCATCTGGAAAGTATTTTTAGGAAGTACCTGCCCTTTTCCAGAAGTTTTCCAGTTGTCCAGTAAACCATCTTGCATGTCTGCTTAGTGACCACTGACAAGAGAGCATTTCAGAGGTAAGAACATCTAAATTAACACACAGTGTAC
Organism: Mchenga conophoros; assembly: GCF_057382185.1. Taxonomy (NCBI): domain Eukaryota; kingdom Metazoa; phylum Chordata; class Actinopteri; order Cichliformes; family Cichlidae; genus Mchenga; species Mchenga conophoros. The sequence continues at coordinate 12,440,982 of NC_140526.1, forward strand.
TACAGTACCCAGTAAGGTACAAACTGAACTGTTTAACCAGTGGCTCCTACACTGCCAAGACCTTTGCCTAATTCATTTTGTGAGTTAAATGGGATTTTTTGAATTCAAGACAAGCCAAACATTTTACAGAACTAGAATCATTTTGTAGCAAGACTGGAAGAAATCTCCCACACAAAAATTTGGGAGTGATCATGTATGGTTCACAGCTTTTAACCTCAGACACTTTTCTTATTTTTATTTTGAAACTGTAAAAGATGAAAACACCACGGTAGCCTTTCTTAAAATATTCAGGAAATGTACTCTATATGTCTGTGAAGGTTCTCAGTCATCCAGGTCATCGTAGTCAAAGGAGCTTGCAAAGAAAAGTGTCTGGACTTCTTTAAGTTGCTTGAAACGTTGAGGTGAAACGTCTTCAAGCAACTTAAAGAAGTCCAGACGCTTTTCTTTGCAAGCTCCTTTAAATGTACTCTATAATTTTAAGAACTCTGTCTACCAATGTGGTATTCACATATGGTGAAGTTATGTGGTTCCAGGCCACTTGAAATTCTTGGTATGTAATGACAACGGGGCAGAAACAGGCCTATTTTTTCCACACGCATTGTTAAGTGCCATTTAAAGAACAGCAAAACATTATCTGGCTCTCCCTATAATCATAAAATCAAAAATGGGGGAAATAAATTTAGAGAAAATGAAAAGAATGTGAACTATTTTACCAGAATCCAATTCAGTAAAGAGAAAGAAAAGGTTGAAGGGTGTTTACACTTGAGATGGAGCTTTTCAAATGCCATAAGCCTAAAAACTGAAAAACTGAACATTGAAAAATCCACCAAAGAGACATCTAAAAGAAAAGCAGGTTCCAGTCCTGTGTTTTTGTTTGATTAAGCTGATGTCGCATTTTAATAAGCAGCTCCTCTCCTGTCTACACTAGATTGCTTGCCTCTAACTCTTTAACAAGGAATCATATGCTGAGATGGGCATTTCCTGAATCAAATGCTACAAGATGTTATGAATCCTGCATTAGAGCAACAAGAAGATGAGAGAGTATTGATCATTATGTAGCAGGTTTTATACTTTGAAGAGTGCAGGATAATCACGTAGATTTGGTTGTTTTTCTCTTTAGGCTCCTTTCAGGATGTTGAATGTGATAGTCTGTGAATGTCCTTGATGATTTTGTCATTGATTTTCTCCACAGTGCCAGACTGATTTCCTTTTGATGAGCCAGTGAGTAATTCCAGTTTGTATGTGTTAGCTACAGATGATGACGCATGACTAACAGAAACAGGTTCGGTACATCAACACAGCCAAACAAACAGGTACGAGAGCCCTGTTATTTTAAGCAGGAGTAAAGTGTAAGGGTGTATATTACTGATAACATTTTTAACAGTGGGTTTTATAACCTCAATATTTTCTTGAAATTATTTTTCATAGTTGGAAAAGTTTTATATGAATGTCTTAAAAGTTTTAGGCCAAATAATCTGATCATAAGTCTTTTTAAAATCTTGTTCCCTGGCATGCATTTTCTCCCAAGACCCAAAAAGTGCCACTGCTGAATCTTTTAATTCTTCTTTTAGAGTGTTGAATGTGAATGTCATTGAATGTCCTTCATGAATTTGTCATTGATTTTTCTTTTGCATAAAGCAGTTTTCCTCAGGCTATGTGCCAACAACAAGCAGCTGGTTCAAAGAATGGGCAATAAAATTGAAACTGAATCTGAATTTTTACTTAATTCTCTACAATTATAGGTCACTATTTTGTATATATTGCATATATTCTATTTTTTATGGATCTACAATGTTGTCAGGTATGGCTGCTTTAATCAGAAAAAATATTGTTGTTGTTTTCAATTGCATGCTTAAATAAATAAATAAATAAATAAATAAATAAATAAAGTTGTTTGGGAAAAATTAAAAAAAATCACTTTGGTAATTCAGCATTAATAAATACAATTCTGACACAAAGCCAACAGGGAAAGGCGGGACAAAGAAAGAAGGAGGGAGTGTATTTTTAGCTGCATATCTGTCACACGTCTTTCTGCCTTTGATGGCTGATGTCCATCAGATCTCTGGAGCGTGGTGCCCTAAGCCTTGAAGCTGCATTGGGGAGATGCATGCGCACACGCATATACAGACTTGCTTTCAGCAATTCTTGTATGTGATGGATATGGAGGGGGGGCAAGCCACAGAAAGGAAACAGGAAGAGGAGAAAACATATGTCTGGTGCAGACATTTGACAGTATTTGTACTGGAATAAGATTTGCAAAATAGATATCCCCCAAAACACATACATTCATGTTAGAAAAAAGAAAAAGAAAGTAAACATCATAGGCTTCATGTGAGAAACAGCATCCAGTATGTGTGGCATGTGCTGTGGCATGTCTTCCTGTCTTTGGTCTTTAGGGGTCCAGGGGGTTTTGTTAGGCAGCTCACCTCCTGGGAAGGAGACTGAGAGTTTCGACACTGGAGATGTATAGATCCCTGTCAGCCTGCTTCATTAGTGTCAGACACACACACACACACACGCACACGCACACACACACACACACACACATGCACGCAGCAAATGTACATTCTGTGTAAACAACTGGTGTAAAGGTGTGAAGAAGTGTTGGACAAAATTAACTACAATAAAATGTTACATCTACTGGCCTGTGATAAGGAGAAATGAGGAAAAGAAGATATAAGTGATTGTAAATAATAAAAGAGGGAGAAAAGGAATTCCTTGCATATCATAGTGCACATGCATGCTCTTTGCATTCTCAGAGTACAAAAGCACTAAGTACCAGTCCATTTACTGTTTGCCATTTACAACAATGTTGTAGCCTGCTGGGGATAAAACAATTGCAATGAATGCTTTTGAGCATCTCAGAGCCACTCTTTTAATCTGTAATTAGACTTGAAGAGGCAAATAACTGACTGTCTTGGATAGCAGAGTGGCAGCCTCTGCTGTCCTCAGCAGCACATTTTGCATGTGGGTCTGAACGCAAATCTGCAGGACTGAGGACCGGCTGCATATAGCTCATCATAATAGACCTTCCCAAGTTGACTGTTATCACCTAAATTGATTATCATCTACAATAATAATACATTTCATCTTTTAGATTTTACGTCCTCATCTTTATTCTATACCACTGTTTACTTGACTTGACTTGGCAGTAGCGACACAATCGTGGGCTGAATGAATTTAAAAGGATGAAGTGTGAAAAGTTGTGGTTCTTAGAAATCCAGAGATCAGTAAACTAATGACAAGAACACCACGACAGCAGAAATACACTATTACAAAAACACAGAAATAAACGAATAAATAAAAATATGCAAAGTCATAATATGACAAGGGCGATGGGAGAAGTGGGGACGGAAACCAGACTGCATGGTTCACAGCTCGGCTCTCCATAGGACAGGAGGCCTGGTTGCCATGGTGATGCAGTATTTCTCCAGAATTGCACATATTGATTTGCAGAGGCGTAAATGGCCAAGCAGGAGTGAGAAGAAAATGTGTGTGCGTCCGTGTGTGTGTGTGTGAGAGAGAGAGAGAGAGCGAGGGCTGGGGGGATGGGCTGCAGATGAGCAGGAAGGAGAAGGAGACCATAGGAGCTCATCAGACAATGGCTCGTGGTGCTACACACAGACACACCTGTATGGGACGGCCCCTTCACAGGTGTGTTTTGAAACATACTTTGTTTCTGTCATGGCAAACTCCACTGTCACCTCAGACTGCACACCACAGTTTATATTTGGAGTGTGTGTGTTTTTGTGTGTTTTCTAATTTATGTATATTTATTACTTTACAGCTAAATGGACAGTGAGCTTCTCTGAGCTGAGTGATATGCAGAAAACTGCTCATAGGCAAACACCAGCTGCCTAAAAACAGAATTCACACATGTTATTCCTTGTATCCTCGACAGTTTGATCAATATTTGTGTGCATGAAATACTGTCTCCTAAAGCCAGAAACCAGTAAACCACAGTTCCAGTCTGTGATGTAATCAAAAGACAAAGCCCAGAGCGATTTCACCAGTAATAATCCGACAGTGATTTTGTGAATACCTACTACAGAGCGTTTCACTCTAAATGTAGAAGACACTATTTCAAAACTGTAAGGCCTAAAAGCTAACAAAGCCTCAAAAAGCCCTCATGTTTCGTTACAGTGTTTCCAGTTAAATAGCTATAGAAAGTATTTTGACTCGAGATATTTACCATGACTTAGTCTTGTAAAGGTGTGATTCAGGGGATTTATTCAATAATACAGAAGAAGTGTCCAAGTTTAGATACACTGACCACATTCTGCCTTCTGCTACTTTTACATTTTAGCGTGTTTATCGTTTACGTTTAAAAATGACTGGACATCTTTAAAATAAACAAAAAAGCAGCACATATTATTTTTACTCTTTTCATTGTCATTTATTTATCTCAGTAAAAAGTTTAACTGAGCTTAAAATCTCTTTTCCAAGAGAGACCTGGTCATCATCCTACCAACACACACTCACTGGCCACTTAATGAGTTACCCCACACAAATACACCACAGCCAGCGGCCCGAAGTGTTGATCCGAGACAGAATGGATGTTTTGTTTAATAAATAAATTCTGGCCCTACTACCTAAATGATGCAGCAGCTTTATTTTTCTGACCATTCTCTGTAAACCCTACAGATGCTTCTGTGGGAAAATCCCAGTAGATCCACAGTCTGTAATAGACTAGGTTGTTTGGTTGCAGCAACCATTCAAAGTAACTGAAATCGCCATTCTGATGATTGGCTGATTAGACTTTTGGCACTGAACCGGTGTACTTGTGGGTGAGAGTGTATATACAGTAGTATACGGAAGACTGAGGCAGGTAATCTGTTTAGATTCAGTCATTTCAAATACACATTATTCACATGTTTAGCAACTCAGTCACATATGAGCGACCTTTGACCTTTATGGCCTATGTGCTTTCCCCACACTCACCCTGTGCCCTGATCATCCTCTTATTGCTTGTCAGTTATATGATAAAAACACTATTTTTAAAAATGACTAATTAAAATAAATTGAAATTTGAAAAAAGTTATTAGGTTTAACTTTGGAGTCGGCAGACACTTCCAACATTGTGATTAGGGTTACATATTTGGACATGTAGTAAGCTGGCTTAAGAATGGCAAGAACTACAAAACTGTTTGATACAGTAAACTGAAATATGTGTGCAAGGTTCTGTAATAGATAAATTACACCTGTAGCTGTATGATCTCACCTTGACTGTTCCTCATCTGCCCAGAGCACCAGAGCCAAAATAAAACTAAGGTGCTGCACACTGACTGTGGCATGTTTGTGGTATTTAACAAAAATGAGGGCCATTAAGTTGGCGAGCAGGCAGAGATGAAGGGAGCAGGGAGAGCGTTTGAAAAACTGTGTGGATGCGAAAGCTGAATTCCTTGAACGCTGTTTGAAAACTGTAATCCCAGCCGAAAGGTCAAAAGTCTCAGCAGGTTTTTTATTTGTGTCTTTGTGCTGCTGTTTTAAGCCCAGAACACGCTTTGTACTCCGTTCAAAGAGCAACATGAGGGGTCTGTGAGGGGATTAGTCTGAATGATGACGGCAGAGGCGGTGATGTGCGTGGGTGTGTGAACGCGCACGGACACACTCACGCACGAGAGTGTTGCTGCTGGCATAAAAAAACATCTTCTCTGTGAAAGTAAACTTTTCAGTGGCCAATAAAAACAGATATATAGTTTTGTGTTGAGATTTTAGATTTATTTATTTTTATTACAATGTGAAAATTTACTGTTACATGATTGTGTTATTTTTTAAAATTCTTTTAGAGGATTATAAAAAGCACACTTTTAGCTTTAGCCTTGGTGAGCTGCTGCCACTGGTGCCTACATCTTTATAATGCCCTACTTTAAGTGACTTCCTGAATGAGGGGTTTTTCCTATGTAAGTGGGTAAAGGGAGCATCCACAAGGAAATACATTAAATACTCAGAGTGAACCGTTTTCTTCTATGGTCTAAGGTGTTGGATGTAGACTTTAGGGATTTCTTGCTTTCTATGTAGTAACTTCTGTTTGATTCATCATGCGCTCGTCTGTGTTCTTGCCCATCCTGTTTCCCATCTCTAATCAGTTGTTTGTCATTACATCTTTTATGCTTCTCTGTGTTTGTTCCCCACATCCTGTTTCCCTCCAGTATGATCTGAACTATTGTTCAAGCACCTTTTGTACTTGATATTGTAATTACAGATTCACTCTTTTGTTATGATAGTGTGCATGGTACAACTTGCATTTGGGTCCTTTGGCAGCAGCTCTTGAGATTTCCTGTACAGATAACAAAGATACAGTTTGTATATTTCAGTGCTTCATACTTGTGTTTTTAATGCCAGAAAATATACACTAAAATTACATCTAAACAGTGTTTTTGCATTAGACTTTACTTTTATATCAGTCACGCCAATCCCTCATTTTTATTGAAATCATCTTGTGAGCTTCAATAGTAATTTAAAAAGTACATTTAGCAGCTGTTTTACATTTTTAATCACTTGAGGTTTCCATATAAAAACTTATCAGCCATGAGGACTCATAACAAATCAATCACATGTTCATAAACACATGGCAGGAATAACTTTTTGGCCTGCAGCAATCTGTCACACAAAAGAAGTATGAGATCCGTTTCGGTGCCACCCCGATGTAAGTAATGGTCTCAGCCTCGCCACCTCTATAAAAACTGTTTGGCTCTGCCACTGAGTGCAGCTTGTCTAGTAATAAACTTTACCCTCACACCTGTATTTATGGAAATCACACAATCACATACAGTTAATTTGGGATAATAAATTTTACGTTATTGTAGTTACTAGAACATTTTCAGATGCATATTTTCAAAACTGATGATGAGTAACATCATTATTAATAGGTTGCAACATTTGTTTTGGAGCAAATCTCTTCATTAAATTTTCAGGTGCTTTTGTTTCTTGCAGAGCCAAAGTGCTATGGCATTGTCATGATTGGCTTTTTCTGTATTTTAGTAATGGAGTTTCTTCTGTCTCCATTTGTTTCCTCAGTGGCTGTTCAGAAGGAAAAGGGCCTCATTACTCCTATAACGTGAGGTATCAAATACATACTGGTCAGCAGTTAAACCCACAGTAAATGCACAGTACCATTTTAATAGCACACATACGCACACATTTACAGAGAACAGAGACAAATGTTGCACAACACTGTTACCCCAGAGGTTCTCTGACTAGGGATGAGAGTTGAATTTACGAGCCTCGATCAGTTTCTCAAAAATACAACTAGTCCTCTGCGTCCCTGCAACCAACAAACACACAAACACACACACACACACACACACACACAAAAAACCTTTGTTTCTTTCGCACACTCTTTTGCCCTTTTACCAACTCTACATTCAATGCAGCACACTCATAACTGCGAAAGGGAGAGGGCATGTATGTATGCATGTGTTTATGTGTGGCTTTGTGTTTTCATGTGTCAGTGTGTTTATTTGCCTTTGTCTGTGCTGTGATTGTGATGGTGTGCTTGGAGACATTGTTAGCCCCAACAGAGAATTGCTGCCGTGTGTTTCAGCTCAAGGTCTCAGCCTCCGTCTCCGGCTGTGGTCTCAGCTCCTTCCAGCTGCTCCTGAAAGCTCCACTCTGCCTGAATGAGCTGCTAACCTTGGCACCAAATCAATATCAGCCAAACTCTTTGAAGAATCACAGATGGAACTGGCCTCACTGCTCTGTGCTTTCGGTAGTGTGTGATCAGTGTGTGTGTGTGTGTGTCTGTAATTGCTGCCAGCCTCCCTTTCCTGCTTGGCCTGCGTCCAGAGAGCAGCGTGATGGTGGAGTATCTGCTCTCATTCATGATGGAGGGTGAGTTTTAAAGTTGGCTAAAATCCACCCACAACCCCCCATCAGTGGCACCCACAATGGTTACAATTCATAAGTTTTCATAAGTTTATTTATTTTATTGAATTCTTCAGTTATGCGAATCCAAAATAAGGCGGTTCTTTCTTTAATCCTTCCAGCTGCCTTTGTCCTTGGCGTAAACGTACACTCGCACACGCATGCTTCCTGTAACCCGGACTGGTATCATCTGATCTGGGTGTTGCTGTAGCTGATCGATGGTTGTGTTGAAATATCTCAGGGTGTGATGGGAGGCTGCATTCACACAGGCACAGAAACATATCAATAACCTGAACTCTCTGATCCATCATCTGTGTCTCTAAATACAATTAAATAGCTTCTTTTACACAAATGCACTCTGTACACAAGCTAACACCTAAAAACAAATAGATACATGCTTGAATAGATTTTACAGCTGATCTACTGCAGCAATGCCGGCACTGGGATGGCAAAACACACAAAACAGACACCTGATATGACAATGTGCAGAAACTCCTTTATGGTTTCCCTCACTAAGGCATAAAGAAAAGCAACGTTTCCAATTAATGGGAGGAGAGTGTGTTAATTTTTAGATTAAGTGTGTTTTCTTTGCTGCCAGCGTGGTTTTTACACAATAGTTTTGAATATGACGATATCTGAATTACATGCAAGGATTCCTTATCACAAAGAAGGTCTGCATATGAGAAAATGTGCAGAATTTGTGAATATGAAGCATCGTCTTTATATTTCTTGATAAGAGTGTGATATTCATTAAGTCCAGCCTACTAGAAAAAATGTTTCTGAATTGCTCTTATGCTGCTCTGTGAATAACTTAAGTTAGCAGCTATTACAAGGCCAATATTTGCACAGAGCAGCAGCCTGGAAAATGAATCCTTTGTTGCGCATCTCATTTAATCAGTTGCATGAATCTTCAGTGTTTAAATGAGGAGTCACTTATTGTGGCTTTGAGTCCAGTGTTACCCTGGAACAAGGTAAATCAGAAAGTCCTTCAGAAACAGAAAAGAATAGAGGACACTTGGGCACTTTTCACTCATCAGAGGGCAAATTGGTCCGTCTTCTGACTGCAGTCTGTTGATGGGAAGGACAGCCACACAATAACAAATATATTGTGATTCTGATTGTATTCTGCCATCATTTTTCTTTGTCTCCTTCTTTCTGCTCTCCTCTCTCATTTTTTCCCCTTTTCTCCTGTCCTCATTATTTATCTTTATTACCCCCCCTCCCCCAGTTCGTATGCCTTCCTGCCTTCTCGTATTGATTTTCATTTATAGGTTTTCATCCTTTTCACTCCCATTTCTCAGCACTGATGGCACCTTGCAGCTTGCCTCTCACTCTGCCTCTTCCCTCACCTCTCCACGAGTAAATGCCTTTCACGTTCTCTTGCCGTTCTTTTGTTATAATATCAGATACTTCTGGGCTTTTCAATACAGGGAGGGCAGGCTGCCACAAAGAGCATGCACCACAGGTGAACAAGTCTTGGTAGTCTTATGCTATTCAAAAGCCACAAAGGTCACCCACTTTCCTTATACATTAATGAAAAGAAGTTGGTATGGATCCAGAAAGCTTTCAGAGAAAAAAAAGGTGCCACTAGCTATCAAAAGATTTATTATAGAATATATTCACTGCAGTATAGTCTGCTTCATGGATGTTGATGTTACTCATATCAAATGTTGGCTGTGAGTTATGAGCCAGGAGATGGATTGGCTCAATAAATACATTGTTAGGAAGCACTGTGCCCGCGTTGTATATTCTGTAATCACAGAAAGGTGCCACAAGGGAAAAAGTAAACAAAAGTGGGACTTGTCATACTGTTCCCCAGCTTCTGGGACTGGTTATTAAACAAACCAGATTTCCAGATAATAATTTGCAAAAAAAAAAATATATATATATATAAAATGAATATATTCATAGCCTAAATCCCTGATGTTTACTCATAAAAGACAAATCTCTTAAGTGTTTGTTTATTTCAACTTGCAATACGACATGTCTTCTAACATAATCAGGTTATGTTTCACAGTCAGGATTAACATAATCAATGCAGGAACAATTCTAAAATTAAGGGACAACAAGAATTAGGAACATTGCAAAGCTGACACCATTAAAGAGAGCTTGGGTTGACTTCACATGTTTTTACAGTGCCTGCAAGTTGTTTCCGTGGTCCAAAGACATGTCTTTTAAGTTCATTATTGATTCCAAATTCGTCATAGGTGTGGGTGTGAGAGTGATTCTCTGTCTTTTGGTGAGTGTGAGCCATCCTGCTGGTGTTAGCTGGATATTCTGATATTCTCCATCTGTCACAGCCTTTCTAGATTAGCGATTAAGGGTACAAATGATGTTCACTGAGAATGTTCACCAGCATAGTGTCCAACATGAAGGTGCTAGAGTTGACAGCTAAAACAGACTGAAACTAGTTACATGTAGTTAGAGTCATATATACCGGGGCATTTTTGCTATTTCACCAGTTTACCAAAACATTCAAGTCACAGTTAATAGTATCTGTAGTATTTCCACTAAAAGGGACTCATTTTCCATAGAGTTCAGAATTCAGTCATTTTCATTGGATTCTTCTCCTGAAAACAGGCATACAAAGAAAAGAAAATACTTTCCAAACCTCAAACTTTCCCTTTTTTTTGTATTTATACATAGATATTTTTTAGGTTATAACATATTTAACACCAAAGACAAGAAACCCTGTTAAATCAGTTGCATCACACCTCAAACAACTTTAGATTCCTAGCATAGTGTGAATAACAGTCATTAAAAATACCAGATAGCATCCTCATCCGGACTTCAAGACTACAGAATACTGTTTGTCCCGTGTATTACATCCATGCTGAAAGTACATAAGAAGACAAAAATCTACAAAGCAAACATTGTTTACCCAATTAGATGGATGGCTCTGTGATTGTGTGTAAACTGGACTCCATGTTTGTTTTGACTCTCCAACCAACGAGGAGAAGCCTGAGTATCAATGGAGCGAAATGTCAACTAAGAAGAGCGATAACGAGATGGCGTCGGAAATGTATGCCCTTACTCTCTTGCGCCTTACACAAACATGCTTATATCGATGTTGGTTATTAATTGACCAGACAAAGAGTCATCCAAGGAAACGGGCTGTTTTTCTCTGATAACAGACACAACCTCTAATTCTGAAAGACTCTTTGTAGTTAAAGAAATCAAACTGAGGATGATTCTTCTTTAAAATAACAACTAAATTCTTTATTGATACAAATAAATGAAAAAAATGACTTTAAGGAGCGAGAATAATGCTTAATGTCTAACATTTTCCATTAAGAAAACAGTCTAATGCTAGCTAGTTATTATCTTTTTAAAATTATGAAGCCAATCAGAAATATTAAGATATTCCAAAACATTTCACTACAAAAAACAACAACACAACAACAACAAATGTTGCTATGTTTAATTTATCACATTCAAAATGAGCTCACATAAGACTGATAAATGCAAAGTTTTGCTGATCTTCTGCTAAGTCCAAACTTGTATTTGTCTTTGACTGTTGCAGCCCTGAAAACAAAAACAATAATTGCAAAGCTATTAGCAGTCACTTGTCAATCCCCAATAGTACCGGTCAGCACAACTGTAATGAAATCTGTCAGTGCCAGTTAAATCTGTCAGTGCGTCACAGTATACCACCATTATAAATCTGGTGTCTGTGATACATTTTATTTCGACCAGTAATGAACCAAGTGTATCGACTGAGAGTAACCAATTACATTTAATGTGGTGGAAAACCTTGGAAGTGTCTAAAAAAAGTTGTTGAGAGAGGAGTGAGGCGTGCAAGGCGTACAGTGATGTCTACATTCTGCAGGAGTACAGTGACAGTACAGTAACTTTTCCTTCTAACAGTGAACAGCAGCAATGTGACAAACTGATTGGTAGGTTTGTGCATTAGAGATCTGAAAACTAATGGAGAACTCTCTTTTTTTTATTCTTTTTTACAAGAACAAAGGCGCGAGGACAACAACTATCATGAAATGACACTTTCACCAACCAATAAAAACCCAATGAAAATATTCTGGAGAGACAAGAAAGGTAGGACAAGTTTGGAAGTGATCCGATCAGATGCCTAAATTTAGATGGCTAAATTGTGATTAAAACAAAATAATGTTTAATTCAAAAGACTATCACTAAAACTAGATCAAAGTTTGCTGTCAAAATTAACATTGCTGTGGAGGAATACAATATCAAGCATGCTTCAATACTCTTTGTGTGTTCACTCCCACTGCCACAAGGGGGAGAAAAATGTTTTGCACTGCAGGGTTAATAACAAAGGGAAAATGCAAATTTAAGAAAGGAAACATCCCCTTCCACTGCTCCAGCTCCTACATTTTAACTTATTGGATATTGGAAATGCTACTGCCTGCATTGATACTGAATGTCAATTGCAAGTCATTTAATGATCTGATGCTAATGGAATTGCCAAGAAAAACTCAGTTTGGGGGATTTAAATGCAAGATCATGTGCAACCTTGATACAAATACATTTTCTAAGGTGTCTTTTGAAGTTTGCAGAGTCACAGTTCTGATATAGAATGTGAAGAATTCCTGTCTTCTCTGCTGACATATGGTATGAATATGATTACTTCCAAACAGAGAGCTTCTCCTTTCCCTTTTGCCCCCCTGCAGGTCCTCACCTGTGGCACTACTTTGCTATTTTCCTCTTACTGATTGAAAAAATCTAAAAGTGTTCAGTAAAACAGGGGTCTTTGCCCCTGTAGCCTGGCATTACCAAGAGTCGTATTATCCTCAGTAGTAGCTCTGAAACACACACACACACACACACACACACACACACACACACACACACACAC